>NC_136912.1:93975523-93995523 GCF_949606895.1 Notothenia rossii
GTCAACCTGCAGTAAACACCTGAGTTCCTGAGACACACAGCTCTCTGTAAATAATGATGTAACCTTCTTGGAGTTTCATGCAAGTGTGGCCTTCTGCATCAGGTCAATCCAATTAGTATCTGTTAAGCTGTCAGCAAAGGAAAATTATACTTTAGTTGCATTTAGATAACAAAAGTTGTGTTGATATATATTGTAGAATGTGCAAACTTATTTAGTTGATGTTAATATTGTATTCTATTTGATCTTTTGTTTGACATTTGTACTACTAATTATCTTCTTTTTTTTTTTTACCCTTTTAATGCACAATTTTACTTTAAATTCTTATCTTAATATAGACAATTATTTATTTATTTTATTTTTATTTGATGGTTTTATTGCACATTTTATTTGTTACTAATGTTAATATAATAATTATTAATTAATTAATTTATATTTATGATTTTCTTTTTCTTTTTTTTAAGTTATTTTAATATACATTTAAATGTCTTATTTAAAAATATATATTCTAAAATCGCGCAACTGTACAAAACCTCATTTCCCTCGGGATAGATACAGTATTCTGATACTTAGAGACAGTGACAATAATACCAATTCCCTTTTGATTGAACCTCACCAACCTGGAAGTAACAATAAAGAATAATAATAATATACTTAGTGTTGGGTTCAGTCTTTCACAGAGTGTGTTCTGTCGTTATAGAAGTGAGAGGACAGTGGACACGCACTCGAACCAGGGTGTTATCCGTCGGCTGTTTGATAAAGATTCATTCAATCCTATTTTCTGCCTTGAAATGATTCTGCTAATGTAATTCTCTCTCTGTGTGTGTGTGTGTGTGTGTGTGTGTGTGTGTGTGTGTGTGTGTGTGTGTGTGTGTGTGTGTGTGTGTGTGTGTGTGTGTGTGTGTGTGTGTGTGTGTGTGTGTGTGTGTGTGTGTGTGTGTGTGTGTGTGTGTGTGTGTCAATATGTCTTGTGAGGATTTTTGAAAGATGGATTTCTGGATGTGCTTTAGAAGTAGAAATACAGTCACTCACGTAGAGAAGTAATTTAGAAATGACACTTCAGTATTCACCCTACTCTAGTTTGACATGCACAGAACTGGAGAGCCAGTAGAGGGTGCTACACAATTCAAGTGGAAAATGTAATCTCATATTCTAATAATTTCATTTAATACCTCTTCCATTTCCAGAAAACTTTGCACAGGACAGATATATATATTCGTTGTATCTTATACTATTCCTTTATTTAGTATTGGAGAATTAGTATTCACATCTCAAATCATTCTCTTGCACTATTTTATTGGTTTTATTTGATTTATGTCCTATATATATTCATGCTGCACTGTCGGAGGAGCCTGTGACTTCAGTTTGTCATTGCCATATCTACACTGTAGCTAATGTGCACATGACATTAAAAGCCTTGAACCTAGAAGTATTCTTCACTACAGACAAATCATGCACATTCAAAACTAAAATAAAGAAACCATAAAAAGTCCACATGTCAAAATGGTCGTTTCTATCCTGCAGACAGAGTAGGATTTACCAAATCAATCTGAGTGTACATGCAGTGTTTCTGCTATAAACAAACGGTTGTAGTATTTTCTGCTGTAGTGATAGTGGCCAACTGTTGTTGTTGAAACAAGGCGTCAGCGAGGGGAGAACTGGAGGTGCAAATGTTTCTGTGATGTTATTGATTCCTGCTGCGGCTCCATATCTGACCCACTGTCGAGAACCACAGGTGGTGGCAGCAGTGTGTGTGTGTGCGTGTGTGCGTGTGTGTGTGTGTGTGTGTGTGTGTGTGTGTGTGTGTGTGTGTGTGTGTGTGTGTGTGTGTGTGTGTGTGTGTGTGTGTGTCGTGTGTGTGTGTGTGTGTGTGTGTGTGTGTGTGTGTCTGATCTCAGCTTGCTCTCTTGTTGCTCTGTGTCTCATGTTGTCACAGTGACCTCTACTGCTTACATGCTCACCCCCATCATCCACACCTCCTGATACATTGCACTTTATTTACTTGTATTACTTGTGTTTGTTTGTTTGTTTGTTTGTTTGTTTGTTCACCATGTAAAGCGGCCCTGGGTCCCTTGAAAGGCGCTATACAAATGTAATCTATTATTATTGCTGGTATACATATCGACCAACATTTAAATAAGCGAGTGTCTTCTCTGTCACTCCTCACATACTTATTTACATACACATAGTATGTGGGGGAAACTTCTGAAGCAATTGGAAAAAGGCCTCAAAGAGACACGAGGAGAGCTGGAGCTTTGATGCAAACACTGACGGTTTATTTGGAGTTACGGCCGGAGAATTCACAAGAGAGGTGGTGTGTCACGAGGTGACACAGCGGTTGCCAAAACAATTCTGAAGAACTCTTTCTACGGCTCGAGGTTTTAACTAGTTCGGAGTGTAATAATCAACATTCTTCATCAGCGAGCTCTCGTCCATAGGAAAGAATGTGTGCCAGGGAGCCTTCGTCCCTGAACAGTAAACTACCTCATGGCGGCTTGTGCTCTGTCATAGACATTATATTTCAATTTGACCAGGATGCAGTGACAAACATATTTGGGAAGGCTTAGCCCTCCCTAGCCTACAGTACCCGCCGCCCCTGAACTACGGTTCTAGTTGAAGAGTTTGTAAATTAACATGAACCGAAGCTGTTGCCTGGCAACGCAATCGCACAACGTCACGTCCGTTAATTCCACATCCACACGCATGGATTAACGTCGATTTAATACATTAATGTAGCCTTTGTTTCTGCTAAAAGAGGTGTCGACCAGCTGGGGCAACAAGAAAATCGGCGTAATCGAGTGTGACTATTAAAGAATAAATCATTATTATATTAATATTGACAATAACAACCGACCTTCGGGGTAGCATTTGCTTGGCATTTCCGGGTATTTCCCCACTGGTTAACATGGGACGAAATCATGACATCTTCACGTCTCCCAGCATGGTAAATCGTCACATGTTCACGTCTTGCCGTGATATCGGGTAGGGTGTGTCACGAGTTGACACAGCGGTTGTCAAACCAATTCTGAGGAACTCTTTCTGCAGCTCGAGGTTTTAACTAGTTCGGAGTGTAATAATCAACATTCTTCATCAGCGAGACTAAAGCAATATGGACCCTGAATCTAACTAGAGCTGTCGTCCATAGGAAAGAATGTGCGCCAGGGAGCCTTCGTCCCTGAACAGTAAACTACCTCATGGCGGCTTGTGCTCCGTCATAGACTTGGCAGCAACAATGCGCCCAAGCTGCTCCCCCTTAAGAGAGATAGCAGCAATACCCAAGGCCGTAGAGCTGTGCCGTGGGAAAGGAGACAGTGAGAGGAGAACGTGATGAACTGGGTCGAAGGTTGAATACCTAAGCAAATTATTCCCCAACAATCACATCAAAAAAACACAATAAAAAATTATATAAATATACTTTTTTTTGTTTTATCATAGTTTAGTATGCCATAAAAGTTATTTTATACAAAAGGTAATTGTATGTTATGTAATTTTCTTTGGCATACTGTTTGTTTTTTACAATATTTATTTATTTATGATGCTCTACACTTTGACTTTTTCAACAACACTAAAGTTTGGAAATTATAGAAAAAGTTGGGAAAAGGACTTTATATTTTGTTACTGTGCATTTGTAATTCAACATGTATATTTTCTACTGTTTAATTATTTCTATTGAGATGTTTACATTTTGAAATGTTTATTTATAGTCTTTTAATTTGTATTGTGTACATTGCTTTGTCTTTTTATGCTGCTGCAACGCAAACATTTCCCGAATTGGGTTCAATAAAGTACTTTCTGATCTTATCTTCTGCTGGAATATTCTCCCCTCGGGCACAGCAGAAGCATCGTTGGCTCTTTTCAGTTCTTAATGAAGAATCAGCTCTTCAAAAAATCTCCTTTAAACGTCATTTTCTACACGGAGAATAACGGCCCCTGCCATCTCTCATCATTTCGATTTTTATTTTTTAATAATGTGCTTTCAGACTCACTAGCTCAGAGTTGTGCTCTTTGCTCACTTTACATGTCTGGATTCTGCTCAGTAAAACATAATTACATCCAAAATATATACAAAATATATTAGAAGAAATAAACGAAAAAATGGACATGATTCGATATGTTGATGAATTGCTGTCTTTGCTCTTAACTCATGCATACTTATGTTCTCTTTGGTATGAAGTACTTTAAATGTCAGTCCAAAGGTTCCACATTGAATTAAGCTAGACGTGTGACTAAATGTCATTATAAAAGCCATGGCGTCTGAAACTTTGACCATTCCCTTTCTGTTTAATCATTCTCATACATATCAGTATGTAGTATCTCTACTTTAAAGAGTCCTCTCCTGCTGATGTTCAGGTGTATATCAGTATGCAGTGTCTCTGCTTTAAAGAGTCCTCTCCAGCTGATGTTCAGGTGTATATCAGTATGTAGTGTCTCTACTTTAAAGAGTCCTCTCCTGCTGATGTTCAGGTGTATATCAGTATGTAGTGTCTCTACTTTAAAGAGTCCTCTCCTGCTGATGTTCAGGTGTATATCAGTATGTAGTGTCTCTACTTTAAAGAGTCCTCTCCTGCTGATGTTCAGGTGTATATCAGTATGTAGTGTCTCTACTTTAAAGAGTCCTCTCCTGCTGATGTTCAGGTGTATATCAGTATGTAGTGTCTCTACTTTAAAGAGTCCTCTCCTGCTGATGTTCAGGTGTATATCAGTATGTAGTGTCTCTACTTTAAAGAGTCCTCTCCTGCTGATGTTCAAGTGTATATCAGTATGTAGATTAGCCTATCACGTACAATGTGTTGCAGCGCTAGAGAATAGAAGCGTGAGCGTTACATAGTGACATCATTATGGAGGCGTTTCAGGCAGTTTACAGAAAAAGGCCAGAGCACTTCTTCCCATAATGTTGCATTACAGTGTTTGTAAATTATATTTGAAGTTATTTAAGCGTTACACCCAGTGGGCCCAATCCCAGTCATATTGTGTATTTAAAGAACATCTTCTAAATATTTGAAGAAGTGTCTCGTAGCCTATCAGAGAGTCCCACTCCAGGCGCTGTATACGAGGAGAGAGAAGGCCTCTGAGAGCCTCTCTGCTGATCCCTCTCAGAGACTGGTTTGCATGAAGCTTGAATATTAATGAAGTCCTAAAAGCTGGCGTTGACTGTGACCTCTCCATAGTGTAGGTCTAACACACACACACACATACACACGCACACACACGCACACACACACACACACACACACACACACACACACACACACACACACACGCACACACACACACACACGCACGCACACACACCCTGCATCCTTTCCTACGATGTGAAGGTCTTGTTTCCTGAGGGACTGGAAGATGAGGAGGGTTTAGGTGTTGATTACTGCAGTGCTGAACTGTCAAGTGTGTGTGTGTCTTGTAAGTTTGTGTGTGTGTGTGCGTGTGCGTGTGTGTGTGTGTGTGTGTGTGTGTGTGTGTGTGTGTGTGTGTGTGTGTGTGTGTGTGTGTGTGTGGGGGGGGGGGTGTGTGTGTGCGTGTGTGTGTGCGTGTGTGTGCGCGTGTGTGTGTGTGTGTGTGTGTGTGTGTGTGTGTGTGTGTGTGTGTGTGTGTGTGTGTGTGTGTGTGTGCGTGCGCGTGCGTGTGCGTGTGTGTGTGTGTGTAGGGAGGCAGCAGGTTACAGAGTGTATCACGCCATAGCGCCTCCTCTAGACTCCTTCTCCACTGCTGGAGACATCAAGTGTAAAATTGCACTCTAATTCAAACACTCTCCATCAAAACCCATAAGGTCACATTTTGCACACACAAACTCTATGAATAAAACTACACATATATATTGGTGCAAGATTGTAAACTGTTTTCATTGGATGGCAACAAGACTTACTTTAACAGAAGCTTCAGTTAATTGGATCTCAAATGATTCATTCAATATAACATTGGAAATAACTCATTCAAATGCTAACGAGAGTAATGCAATGGTGAATTAAGTTCAAGGAGTCTTTTTTTTTTGTCAGCAGTCTTACAAGACAGTTAGAGCACAGTACATCCTAAAACTTGTGAAAAATATACTACAAATATATATGTGGATTGATCTACCATCAATCTACTGCAAAGGGTTAACTACTAGTACTACTGGGCTCAATAAGTAGAGTTTCAATATTCAAATATTCCGGGTTTTATTTCAATTGAACAAGATGAAACAGGAAGTACATTAAATACTGTACAATGAAATAAAATACTTCCTTTTATTATAATATATCAATATGAGGAATGTGCTTTTGACACAAGATAAATACCAACTATTGATAATAATTTTGGGACATTTGTCTAACTTTGTTCTCTCGTTTTCCTTCCAGCAACAACGGCGTCTCGACCTGTTAACCATCACCAACATGGGTAAGTCCCTGAGTCTTTTAACTTCACTTTTACCCCCGATGCGCCCACACCTCTCTACACCAACACCTCTCCACCACTGATGTGAAACCACACTGTGACGCTCCCACAGGAAACCCAGCGTCAGTGTACCTCAATGTTTTCCATGTGGCATCATATCGATCTGAAAGAAACATGCCGTGTGTTTCCTGCAAACCCACTTTCCAAATACTAAAAGCTGCTTTCTGGAAGCAGCTTTCCTACACACACACACACACACACACACACACACACACACACACACACACACACACACACACACACACACACACACACACACACACACACACACACACACACACACACACACACACATACCATGTATACATCACTTCAGGGGACATTACATTGACTTACATGCATTTCCTGGAGGCTTATCCTAACCTTAACCATAACCAACACATGCCTAACCTTTAACCCTTACCCTAACCCTTACCCTTACCCTTACCCTTAACCTTACCCTAATCCTAAACCTAACCAAGTCTTCACCCTCAAATTAATGATTCCCCTAATCGGGACCTCCATTTTGTCCTCATAAGGGAGGCGAGTCCCCACACGTGACTATGTAAACAGATTTAGGTCCCCACAAGTATAGTAATGCTAGGCCACACATACCCACACACACACACACACACACACACACACACACACACACTCATACCATGTATACATCACTTCAGGGGACATTACATTGACTTACATACATTTCCTGGAGTCTTATCCTAACCTTAACCATAACCAACACATGCCTAACCCTAACCCTAAACCTAACCAAGTCTTCACCCTTAAATTAATGAGTGACTGTGTAAACAGATTTAGGTCCCCACAAGTATAGTAATGCTAGGCCACACACACACACACACACACACACACACACACACGATTGCACATGTACAGTAAGTATAAGACCTAGCACAGATAACTTAATGCCTGCGCTGTGGAAAACCCTGAAGCTGAATCACGGCTGATTCGATGGCTGCTGGTCAGCTAATCTACAGTATGTGTTTTAAGGGACGCTGTCTCATGATGTGATATATTACAGAAGTACTGACCCAAAGCTTTTCTAATGGGATAATAAACCATTCAGTTAAAGCCAGAAGGACAAACATGCCCTGAGGCCTTTTCTACATGTGTGTTTAAGTGCTTCAAGAGCAGGTCTTACAGAGCACATGGGAAGACTTTATACTACTTTTGGGATTATAAAGGGATTTATCAACAGGTCAGATATCAATCAATGTACTTAAACAGTAATTATCACAATATGTATTGTAAAGTTCTTCTTCTGATCCAGATTACATATGTGGTATGTCACTGGTTTGATGGAGATATCCCACACCAGTAAATGTGTTTGTTTTGATCTGATCGGGTTGATAGCATTATTAGGTTTTTATTATACTGTTATTATGTGCAATGCAGTCTGTGTTTACTCTGACAATGTCCGGAGAATCAGCTCTGCGCATTGTCCGGAGTTTCCTTTTTCATTTATTTAGCACACAACAGGATATTGTCAGACGGGTTCTCACTTATAGGAAACATCACGCTTGGTAAAGGCATCGGGTGGTACTCAAGACGATCTCTGTTCACCCTTTCTTTATTCTGATTTCACGGCGGTTGTATAGAAACATCATCAACTCACTTGCCGTGGATTTCCCCCGAAACCTCTATATTTACATGGGTTCAATTCTACATTACATAGATATTGTACTAGACAAGCTGAAAGCGTGAAGTGTGTTTTATGTTGGGTCTGAATGAGTTTGACATTTGCATTCAAAACAAATTTAGGGATTCAGTGCATGTGTGAAAGTACACGCATCCTCGATAGAGTGTGTTGTTTGTTTTTATGTTCTTAAAAGTTGCTAAATCTGATGTAATGCTCACTTAACCCCACCTCATTTTACTTGCTGTGTGTTTACAAGATATTTTCTCTTTTAATATAATGAAACACTCACATATGCTCCTGAAAGCCTCCGGTCTGCCATCTGAAATACTTTCATAAACACAACTGAAATGCTTTGTGGCTCATACCGACAGAAACTCTCACTAAAACTCAGATAAATGCACGTTTAAAAGTCTCTCATGTGTATCATTGAAACTGTATCATAAACATGTCCTATCATTTATTCACAGCCGGTTGCCTACAATATAAACGGAAACAACTGAATCTTTTTATGAACGCTTTTAAAAGGTTCAAAACGTGATCCCTCTGGCATGAAACAATCATAAACTGATAAACATAATAACTTTTTAAACAAATTAAAAGAAAAAAATTGGCATTGTGTGTTGGGAAACGTTGACATGTTGAACACTTCAGTAAAGAACATGAATATAGCACTTTATATTTATGAGCATATGTATTGTTTTGTTTGTTCAAAGCTTTCTTTTAACTCTCAGTCTGCATCTGAACGGTAAAATGTGTGTGCAAAGTATTTTGAATTGCATCCAATATGCACCTCACACACACAACATGGAGCCGTCAGACTCGCATATGGTGCTCCAATTTGACTGAATGTGGAAACAAAAAGTAGTTGCACTCTTTAAAATCTATTTCAGTCTCTCACTGTAGAGAGGCAGCTGCGAGAACGGGGGGATTCCGCTGAGATGGAAAGCGAGGAGAAATTGGAAAAAACGGGGGCGGAGAAACAGATGGGGACGCAGAGAGGATACGGAGACCCTTATGTCTAAAGTATCTGTGTGATCTAATCTGCTTAGATTAGAATAATGCTCATGTGAGGCCCATGAGACCGGGTTAATTTAGCGGGTTTGTGTTCAGCTGTTCCTCAGAGGCAACGCTCGCTCCTCCACCTTCAGTTTGACACTGAATACTTCATAACACCTTTGATGGTCGAGTGCCCTTTTCTAGCATGGACACAAGCCACAGCAACAAGGAGGTCAGATATGTGTTTACAGGAAATATTGAATGAAAGGGGAAGGTTTGGTGAAGATGATGAGGAATGTCGTTGAAGGGAACGATCGAGTTAGGGATGAAGGAATTTAAGGAGAGATGGAGGAAGGGTGTAATGGATGAGGGTTGAAGGGATGAAGTTGGAGTTGGAAAGTCGGAGAGATGAAGGGAGAGAGATAAGAAGGGATGTAGGGAGGGACGGGTAATTGTAGAACGGATCTTTCGGGCTCCGGATATTCGGTAGTAATCAGCAGCGAATATTCGTTCCGCATGGGGGTGGGGGGGGGGGGGGGTAGTAATCAGAAGCGAACCGCTTCGACACGTGTATTTCGGTTTATTCACGGCATTGTTTTTGTTATTCTACAGTATTGTTGTTTTATAGTTATTTGTTAATGTAACCCAATTTGTGTTCTTTGAAATTGAAAAGGATATCGCATTGTGTTTGTTACTTCCGTTGTAGTTGTATATGTCTTAAGTGTAATTTGGCTTGGCTTCCTATTTTGTATGGACATGCTTTTATTTTGAAGGAGTTAGCGCAGTTGACAGGAAGTTGTTGTTGCTATGGAAACAATGTGACGGAGATTAATGGAGAAAAAGTCATATCTACATAAGGACGGAGAAAATAAAAAATAACGTTTATAGTTAAGTGTTAGCACCCCCCGAAGAGGCACAAGCTCTTACGTTGATATTGGAGAGTTCAATAAATAAAAATTAAAAAAACGGGGGAAAATAACGAATACCCGAATAACGAAATTGAAACCCGAATAGTACTCCAACGAACGAATATTTGGATATTCAGGTACAACCCTAGTAGGGATTGATAAAGGGATGACTGTGTGAAGAAATAGGGATGAAGGGATGAAGGGGGTGTTGATGAGAGTCATTGAGGATGAAGCTATGGAGGGTGTTAGGGATGAAGGGGTGTAGGGAGGAAGGGATGAAGGAATCGAAGAGATGTGGGGAAGGAAGGATGTGCGTAAAGATGAGGTAGAAAGGGGAATGAATGAAAATGAAAATGAGGGTTAGTGTGAAATTAGAATCGAGAGCTTTCTTGTAGTCTCTACTTATTTGTTCAACTTAAACTATGCAGAAGTTCACCAAACTTCAAACAAAAGACTTGAAACTGTTGCCTCAAATGTTAGATAAGTATTTAGTGTGTGTACTTTACATACAGTGTGTATTCTTGCTGTATTTAAGAATGGAATTCGGGGGTTTGATATCAGAAATCTAATTGAAATGCTTCCCGTTTCCAGGCGTTTGAGCCACAGAGCAGGCTGTCTTCAAGGACACTTCTCTGATCACCATCTTTCACATGTGTGGCCTTTGAATCGTGTTTATATTTACGTTTCTATCGTCTCATTACAGCAGAAGGTATTTTTGCTAATGCTCTGAGGTTGGTAAACTCCAGATGGGTTGTCAAATGTGATTAACTCAGGACGGACTTCTGTCTAGCCTTTCTCCTCAAAGCGCTCCTTGGGTAATGCACTTTGGAGACATTGGTTCTTACAAACTATCCACCAAAATAAAGAACTGAATTAATTCAAGGCAGCACAGTTTTGGCCTCATGCTCTATTTCATATCCATAACAAATTATTTAAATGGTAGCTAATGGTTTTAAGGGCTTTTTAGATACTGTGGGGAAAATATACATGCAAGTCCTGACTCAATCTTTTCCATCACTGAGCTTCTTTTATTGTGTTACACAAAGTAGGAAGTCCTTCTCTTCCATTTAAGCTCCTGCCGCCTCAGAGGTCTCTGCAGGGATTCATTAAACTGTCAAAATTGATAGCAAGAACAATCAGATTGAAATTAAATGTTATGCAACAGGGAAAGTAAAAGGATCTGAATGCCTGCTGCACTCAGCAAGGTTATGTTTTACTTTGTTGCTTAGCCACACTTCAGCTCTCTGTGGTCTCTTAAATGTGATTAATGGCACAACAACCTGATACATGCCTTCGTTGGCTTTACTTTTGCTACAAAGTTTTACTTAGGTGATAATAAAACAGACTGTGAGAAAAAGACCAACACTGTAACAGTCACTTTAGGCGCTTTCACACCTGAGTACTTTCCACAGTATAGTTCCGATATAGTTCCGAAAATGTGCGTTCACACGAAAAAAATCCGTAACTAGAACTTAGTTCATGAGAACCTTTCCCCCCCTTTTCAGTCCCTGCTAGAGAGCAGTTACTTTCATGGGAGAAAAAGGTTCCCATTTCTGATTGGCTGGGCGGATTGCAAACCACGCCCCGTAAAACTCCCAAAAAGTTTTGTGAAGCCGCCATTTTATTTTCCTCGCATTAGCATTATTAGCATTAGCCCAGCGCACAAACGCAGAGAGACTAACTTATGGCAACACAAAATAAAACATGGGAGCGGTGGAGTGATGAGGAGGTGTCGGCTTCTACTTCTACTGAAGCCAGTCCCCAACTCCGGGGACTTCCGGCCGGGGACTCCGGGTGGCAGTATAGGCCGTGAAGTTGTTTGCGGCCTGCCAGTAAACCCAAAGCAGAAGAAGAAGAAGTGACGTCAGCGGCTTCATTTGCCTAATCCTCCCTCAGGAACTTATTCTGGTGTGAACGCAATTTTCTCTTTAGTTCATCAGAACTAAAGAATTCTGATGAACTAAGTACGGCAAAGAACTTGGTATGAAAGCGCCTTTTGATGCAGAAGCCCTGACTGGCAGGTTAGTAAAAAAAACAGGTAACATAAAAGTAGGTTAAATACAATATGTAAGGTGGGGTAGGTTATTTTGGAGAAACCAGCTCGAGTTCGCTAGAATTTGAAAATACACAGCCGGAGAAAATCTGCCACTTCCTCACAGAGCCCCTCCTCCAACACACACGAACGCGCACATGACCAATGAGGGCACGAGATAAGTTTGTGCACAGATGGAAGGCTGACAGGCAGGTAGGCCATTCAGTTACTTTAGCCGGGCCGGCTCAGATGACTGGTCGTGCTTTTTACGGCGCCACGGCTTCCACAGATGTCAAAGCACTTCAGATATTCATTGCTATCGGGATGTTAAGAGCATTCTATGGTATATAACAAAAAGTGTATCTCGAGCCGGTTTCTCAAACTAACCTACCCCACCTTTAAGTACCTAATATTAGGTTTAATCACGATTTGTTTTGACCACATCATTTACATAACTTCTTTCATAAGGGTAATTGTTTTTCTTTTAACTCCAAGTTTTTTAATCATATCTATATAACGGCTTTGGGGGTTCATCCTGAAACATTTTCCACCTGTTGGCACTACATAAAGAATAGTCATTTTAAAACATTAGCCTGGTTAAACCTTCTCCCAATTAAACATCTTTTGAGTAAATATTGCCCTGATCAAATTAAGAAATGAACACAGATGGAACATTTATATTTCTGTTGGATTCGATGTTTGAAAAAGGTTTTAATATTTTATTCATTTATATTCTTATTATGTTATTTATATCATACTTAGGAAAGGGATTGTTTTCTCGTTAGTCATGTGCAGTGCCTTGTCTTTTATCCTGCTGCAACGCAAACATTTCCCGTAACTTGTGCATCTCCTTCTCTTTGGACGAGTTTACGTTATATTCCAGTTGAACTCCAGGTGTTAGTCTGCCCCCACAGAGGGTCGCTATCCACTGAAATAGCTTTCAATTATTTCCCCCTGAAAGGTGTCTTCGTCTGACGGTGAGCAGCTCAGCGTGTAAATTATTGCAGGTCATTATTCAGGCTGTTGTTACGTATGGCCTTGAAGGGAAGTCTATTATATTCTTAGCTCGGCAGACATATTTTATCCTGCCCTGCTGCTTATTGCTATTCACAGTAAGTGAGCGGACACACACGGACACACACACACACACACACACACACACACACACACACACACACACACACACACACACACACACACACACACACACACACACACACACACACACACACACACACTGCACACGGTGAAGGTTATTATGATGGCTGTATGGAGAGCAGGTGAGCGTTCAGATGAGTGACTCTGATAGGGGAACACAGGCAGGACACCCTCTCCTTCTCCCTCAGATTAAAGGAGTTTCCGCTCCTGCGCTCCCTTTCTCCTCGTCATCCTCTCTTCTTCCTCAGCTCGTTCGACTTGGCGTCTCTTATCTACCTCCATTCATTAACAATCTCAAATTATCGTGCTGCTTTTGTTTCTGCCCTCTCTGCCTTTGTATTATTCCATCCTTTCTCTTTCCTTCATCTTCCTGTCTCGTCTTCAGCGGGAGGAATCGCAGGGTGTGGACGAACTAATAGGCACATAACGCACCGTGTGTGAGGGCGAGAACATATTTGATAAAGACTCTCCTCCTGCTCCTCCATTGGCCTTTTGCCTCTAATAGCGTTCATTAGCTGCTCTGAAGAAAGACTCACATGTGTCCACGCACATGTAATTGAGTGTATTCTGCATAAAACCCTGATATATACACGTGGCGCAGAACAGAAAACACACACAGGTTATCTCTTTACTCTCACTTTCTCATTGCACACACACACGCACAGTGACTCCCACACACAGCCGCACTCAAACCTCACTCGGCCCTCTTTAATTGGACACTTGAGCAGCGCACGGTTGCATCTGGCTCCTGTTGAACACAGCCTGACATTTCAGACTGCTGACCTTTCCAGCCCCGCCACAACTAAATAATGATTAGTCCTGGCAACTGTTCCACCACAGCAGCAGCAGCAGCCAGGTACACACACACACACACACACACACACACACACACACACACACACACACACACACACACACACACACACACACACACACACACACACACACACACACACACACACGCACGCACACACACACACAGTTGAAGGCAGCACAAAACAAAGCAACAAAAACACCTGCATGAAAGGCTTTGTCTTTTCAAAGGGAGAAAATAGGGCGCAGACATTGATTCGAGAGGCCATTGTCATTCTCTTGGTTTATCGATTAGATTGTCCTTTTCCATATCTGCAGTCAGCGCCCAATAATGTGTTGTTCTAAATTAGCTCTGCTTGCCTCTGTTTAGTTTCTCATTTCCCCCTTTGTGCGCTCTGTATTACAGTGGGGGGAAAAGGTCAATCATATTCATGAGATCTGGACAGATTTGGAGAGCGAAGGGTGTGTGTGTGTGTGTGTGTGTGTGTGTGTGTGTGTGTGTGTGTGTGTGTGTGTGTGTGTGTGTGTGTGTGTGTGTGTGTGTGTGTGTGTGTGTGTGTGTGTGTGTGTGTGTGTGTGTGTGTGTGTGTGTGTGTGTGTGTGTGTGTGTGTGTGTGTGTGTGTGTGTGTGTGTCCAAAGCAATGAAGCAGTGTGGAGATAATAGGCAGTTCTCAGATCTCTCGTCTCACTTCTCCCCTCCATCACTTCTCACGTTGTATCTCCATTTCCTGCTGTTTCTGTGCAGAGAGGCTCTGTATTAGCGCCTCTATCTCTTCCCACAGACTCGCTTTGTGTTTCCTGTTTTCCTCTCTTCACACAGAACCTCTTGTTGAGGTCAGAGGTCACATTCGGCTCAGCCAGCTGCTCACGCTGTGTCTGAATCCATCATACACACATCTACATGTCTGCATAGTTACAATATGGAAATGTAATGAGGGGCATGGGTATAAAATGAACAATGATATTAAGTGTAAAGCTGATGGGTACAACAGTCATTTGTTCAGCCTTATTGTTTCCATGGAAACTCCCTGATCTGTGCATACGTTTAAAAAAAATCAAAGCATCAAAATTTAAATTAATATTAAGATAATAATAATAAATAAATAAAATAATATTAACAATATTTAAAAAATATGTAATGAATAATAATAATACATAAATAACATAATAATACAACATAATAACATTACAAATATTAATACAAATAATAATATTAATAATAAATAAATAAAATAATAATAATAATAATTATAAAACTTTAAAATATGTAATAAAAAGATGAATAACAATATTAATAATAAATAAATAAAATAATAATACAACATAATAACATTACAAATATTAATACAAATAATAATATGAATAATACATAAATAAAATAATATGAATAATAAAACTTTAAAATATGTAATAAAAAGATGAATAATAATATTAATAATAAATAAATAAAATAATAATAATAATAACATTAAAACATTTATAATAAAAAGATAAACACAAATAATAATATTACCTAAAATGTCTTTATTTTACATAAAAACAGAACGCATTTAAAAACACACAGAATAATATAAACAAATACAACTCAGACATAAGGAGTAATGATATTTTTTGTTTTCAAAGCTTCCCAAATAACCATTATTTTTGTTCCAATGTGCATCAAATTCCATAGCCAGCAACACAAATGAAAACGGTTATTTTTGGCAGTGTTGGTACTGTTAGTTGCTTTATCAAAAGTGCATTTACTTTCCACACCCTGGAGCTGATACACCTCGTTCTCAGTGATTAAAGAAATATAATTAATGTGGAGAAATCCCTCAGTGCGTTTACCAGCTACAAATCTAAATGAACAGCAATGATTCAGAGGTTCAGTTATTACCTCATCCTCTTAAAATAGGCCTCTCAGATCTATTTCATACTCTCACCAGAACAGTAGACATGATAATTAGGTTTCCTACCGGGATGGCACTCGCTCAGATTGCCAGGAGGAGCAACAGTTAATAAAACAAACACAGCATTAGGAAAAATAAGGCAGCCGTGGAAATTGGTTTGGCTGTTATTGCAGAAAAACACGCCATCAGCAACAAGCTTTTTGTCTGCCTACCAAAACACATTATGGTCAACAACAAAAACACTAACCTCATAAACTGAAGGGAAATAATATGAATGCAATGAACTCAAAGAAACACATTTTAATTTCTGTTTTTAGCGGAAATGTAGTTTAAGCCTCTCAGGAGCCAGCATTAAAGAGGTGTATATCAGTATGTAGTGTCTCTACTTTAAAGAGTCCTCTCCTGCTGATGTTCAGGTGTATATCAGTATGTAGTGTCTCTACTTTAAAGAGTCCTCTCCTGCTGATGTTCAGGTGTATATCAGTATGTAGTGTCTCTACTTTAAAGAGTCCTCTCCTGCTGATGTTCAGGTGTATATCAGTATGTAGTGTCTCTACTTTAAAGAGTCCTCTCCTGCTGATGTTCATGTGTATATCAGTATATAGTGTCTCTACTTTAAAGAGTCCACTCCTGCTAATGTTCAGGTGTATATCAGTATGTAGTGTCTCTACTTTAAAGAGTCCTCTCCTGTTAATGTTCAGGTGTATATCAGTATGTCGTGTCTCTACTTTAAAGAGTCCTCTCCTGCTGATGTTCAGGTGTATATCAGTATGTAGTGTCTCTACTTTAAAGAGTCCTCTCATGCTGATGTTCAGGTGTATATCTAAATAACACCCTACAGGGAAAGGAGAACCCCCAAAAAGCAAAATAGAGCCTCTTAAAAAGTTCCTTTGTTGCATAACACGTGTCAGAAAAAGGCGTAAATGTTCTGCAGTGTGAACATGGGGTCAGATTCAGAGTTTGTATATTCCACAATGCAGCAGCAATGCTTCTCCCAGCCATTTAATAGCCTTCCTTTCTGTAGATGAGAGTCTCCGGGCAGCCATCCAAACGGGTATACATCATGTGTTTATGTCTTTGCTGTGGTGGTGGTGGTGATGCTGTTGTTTTGAATATGATGAATATTTGTTGGGCCTCTTGCAAATTGCACTCATGGAGTTCTGTCACACGGGTGTAGTAATAGCTTCCTTCCTGCCTCTAAATCCTGTGAAAGGCTGGCCTCATGAAACACAGGGTGAAAATGCAAACTCTTTGAGGTTTAACTGTTTGGCTTTGAAGTTAACCCCTTCATGTGTACTAGTTTATTTATTTTTTAGACTTTCATCAGCTGATCTCTATCTGCTGTCCAAATCCCCTCTTAGACGTACTCTGAAATCTACACTCATGCATTCGTCTCGTCCTAATTAATGTAAAACTCAAATAAAAATCCAGATCTAAGGGTTGAGTTAAAGCCAACAAAGTAGTGGAAGTTTTGTGTGTGGAGCGATCTTAAGCACCCAAATGCTAATTATGATCTTGTCGCTCCTTTTGAAATAGAGAGACAAGTTCTCTAAGATCTCTAATTTCTTCTTAATGTGCTCTCGCTGCGTCGGGCCTCCTTGAATTGTTTCATACAGTAACAAGTGGCAGCAGTATGTCGGTGCAAAGAGTTGGACAATTCAGAAACAATTACATTTAGCGATTATTTTCGACTGTTAGTGTAATAACGATTCACTATATTCAAATATTGAAGATTTAAAATAATTATTCCAAGGCTAGTCCAACAATACAACACAAAAAAATACAAAAGTCATTTAAAAAAAAAAAAAATTAGTGCAAGAGAAATGCATAAATAAGAAACATTTTTTACGTGAAATAGAATAAGATAAAATAAAAACAGAATTTAAAATGAAGTACTGTAAAGTGCAGCTTATTGTGAAATCACAAATAAACCAATAACATTTGTATTTGTATTGAAAAGTATATTTATTTGATCATGGTTGCGTGGACCTTTAAGCCCCTGTCACACTGTCCCGAAATTAACACCCGATGGACACACGATTAAGGAAATGTTCAAATTCGGCTCTGATCGTAACAACATCGGGCCATTCGTGAGGGCATCTTAAGCCATCGTATGACCGCCGGTGGAGTTTCTCAGGCTCCGGCAGCAACTTCGGGAGCGGTGGCAACATCTTTGGCATCACAAAGCATTGCCGAAGGACCTTGTGAAGGTTCATGTTCGTGTTGACTTCGTGTGTCCATTTTGCCCTTCGTAAGGCATTCGTGAGGGCATCTTAAGCCATCGTATGACCGCCGGTGGAATTTATCAGGCTCCGGCAGCAACTTCGTGCTTAAGATGCCCTCACGAATGTCCCGATGTTGCTACGATCAGAGCCGAATTTGAACATTTCCTTAATCGTGTGTCCATCTGGTTGTTCTATTGCACAACAAAAGTCATGTAAACATATTATGTAAATAACCCAATTTGTGTTCTGCGAAACTGAAAAGGATATAATATATTATTTTGAAGGCGAGGAAGTTGTTGTTGCTATGGAAACAATATATCTTCTACCTATAAAAGACGGAGAAAGTAAAGAACAATTTCGGAAAATATCAGCACAGTATCATAATACTTTAACATAATTGTTTGTGTTACTTTCGTTGCAGTTGTATTTCTTAAATGTAATGTAAATGTTGCCTTCGTGTGGTTCGGGGCCATCTTGGTGCAAAATTCACAATTCCATATTCGTGTGTCCATCGGGTGTCCATTTCGGGAAAGTGTGACAGGGGCTTAACCAGAAGTCTGTAGAAGATGATTTGTTGGGCAGCACCACAACACTTGTATTTGAACATTCACCCTAAAAGATATTGTGCTTTCTGTGTTTTGAATATTACCTTTTTAATATAATTTCAATAAATCGTGAGGCCCTTCTGTGCAAAACAACCAGAACCCGTTTAGCCATTTTGAAGCTCTGTCTTAAATACTCAATCCAACAGCAAGTGTAAAATATTCCGGACAGTTGTTCTGAAGGTGAAAGCCTGAAACATCGTGTTCAGCCTCCTGTTGGTTCAGACCGGAGCTGATAGAAATCTCTGGGCGGCTCCATCTCTGCGAGGTTGACTGACTTTTCGGGCTTGAGCGCTGCAGAGATTTGTTTTTAGTGGCACCTTGAGGGAGGGAGGGAGGGAGGGAAGAGGGAACACGATTTCAAAAGAAAAATCTATCAGGCTTTTGTGTAAATGAGCAGCTGGGAAAACAACACTTCCTATTATTGCCCTAATTATATCCTTTCTCTGAGAATTTGCATATTTTATCTCCCTCCTCTTCATTATGAGGGACCGTGCTCCTATTTTGATGTGGTTAAAAAAAAACACATAAAACAAACAAAGAAGGAGATGAAGGATGGGAGGGAGAGGGGGGTGGGGGGGGGGTGCGTTGGCCGCTTTATATTGAGTATTTTCCAGTTGATTTTGCAGAAGGCTTCTCAGCAGCGTAGCTAAATAAGCAGCAGCATACTAATGAATGAAGAAGGAGTGTGATAATTCACCAGATGAAGAGGAAAGGGACTGTGTGGAATAGAAACCAGACGAAACACGAGAGCACGTATCTGTCCATAAACACTGTCTCTCGCCCATATGGCTGAAGGTGTTTTTTTTATTGTCAAGCTTATATAACTAATGCTTAGAGTAAATATTTTCTGTGTTGCAAATGCCGCAATTTCACGCCCTGTACACACAGTTAACCGTGTGTTTCATGTTTTGGCATGCAGAGAAAAGCAGAGAACTCAGAGGACAGTGAATGACAGCGTAGACCTCTTCCTGAAAGGGCGATGTGGCGGTAAACAGTCTGTGAACAGGCTGTGGGCTCTGAGATTATTTCTTTGTCAGCAGCAGAGCCACCAGTGTTGCTCAGAACTGCCGTGGAGAAAATCCTCCAACTGAGGACTGATTGGATTTTTGTTCCAGGGAGCCTTTTGTGTTAGCAGCATAGGGACTAGATAATAGAGGTTGATGCCACTCTGTCTGTGTGTTATGGCTGCTGGATTGAGTTCTCGGACTGTGTGTGTGTGTGTGTGTGTGTGTGTGTGTGTGTGTGTGTGTGTGTGTGTGTGTGTGTGTGTGTGTGTGTGTGTGTGTGTGTGTGTGTGTG
>NC_136912.1:94000523-94038023 GCF_949606895.1 Notothenia rossii
TGTCTGGATTGTGGGTGGGTAAGTAAAGGCTGCTGGTTGTCAGAGCACTTTGCCCCTCGACACACCGGTCCCCCATCCCCCTGGAGAGCATGGAGCCGCTGGTTGGTCTGGTTTTATCTGCTATTATCCGTCAGATGCTGTGCACCTGTGAGTCTCGTGGTCCAATCCCAGCGGCTCCCTGCTGTCACACACAGCAGCTAAGTTCTCTCTCTTCTGTCTGACAGCCGCCCCGGAGGAAAAAGGGTAAAGGAAGCAAATGGAAGGGAAAGAAATAGCATTAAGATGAGCTGTATTTCCTCAGACCAAAGCCTGCCCAGCAGCCATGTGCAGCCGCAGCTCACCTGGCTGCCAGATAAGTGGAGATTAGAGCAGGGGAGACGATGGAAAGGGTATTAGACGCAGAAAAAACATCTTTCTGAAACCCGGGGACAGCCTTGATACTTTTAGGGATTTCTTGTGTGGTGTTTGATGATAGCCAGCGGTGGAAAGAAGTCAAATATATTTACTCAAATTGTACTTTTTTGTTAAGCTATTTTATACTTTAACTCCACTACAGTTTGGTTATGCACTTTTTTTGCCACCCTACATTTATTTGTAAACTTTATTTACTATAAACTTCATAGTTTCAAACGATTAGCTACAACAGAATACAAATCACCTAATAATAATGTTAAGTTTAAACGTCCAGCAGCAGTATATCAAGTACAATTAGCTCCAGCTGTGATGAACACATGAATGCATCAATAATCATAATCCAATTATTTAATTTATTTGATCCTGAAATGAGACATTAAAATGTCATTAAATGTCATTATAAAAGCCATGGCGTCTGAAACTTTGACCATTCCCTTTCTGTTTAATCATTCTCATACATATCAGTATGTAGTGTCTCTACTTTAAAGAGTCTTCTCCTGCTGATGTTCAGGTGTATATCAGTATTTAGTGTCTCTACTTTAAAGAGTCCTCTCCTGCTGATGTTCAGGTGTATATCAGTATGTAGTGTCTCTACTTTAAAGAGTCCTCTCCTGCTGATGTTCAGGTGTATATCAGTATGTAGTGTCTCTACTTTAAAGAGTCCTCTCCTGTTGATGTTCAGGTGTATATCAGTATGTAGTGTCTCTACTTTAAAGAGTCCTCTCCTGCTGATGTTCAGGTGTATATCAGTGTGTAGTGTCTCTACTTTAAAGAGTCCTCTCCTGCTGATGTTCAGGTGTATGTCAGTGTGTAGTGTCTCTACTTTAAAGAGTCCTCTCCTGCTGATGTTCAGGTGTATATCAGTATGTAGTGTCTCTACTTTAAAGAGTCCTCTCCTGCTGATGTTCAGGTGTATATCAGTATGTAGTGTCTCTACTTTAAAGAGTCCTCTCCTGCTGGTGTTCAGGTGTATATCAGTATGTAGTGTCTCTACTTTAAAGAGTCCTCTCCTGCTGATGTTCAGGTGTATATCAGTATGTAGTGTCTCTACTTTAAAGAGTCCTCTCCTGCTGATGTTCAGGTGTATATCAGTATGTAGTGTCTCTACTTTAAAGAGTCCTCTCCTGCTGATGTTCAGGTGTATATCAGTATGTAGCCAATAGGAGAGCGAGTGTTATTGCCCCTTTATGTATATTTTGATGCCAATACTTTGGTACTTTTAATAAGTAAGTTAAATAAAGGACTTATACTTGTAAAATAGTTTTTTTTAAATATATACGATTGTGAAATCTAAGGACACAGAGACAGTCCGTGTTTCACAGATGTGGAAATATTCAGTATTTCATATATGTGTGCTTGTTTGTTCCCTGTATGTCTGTTGTCCCTCTTGCTGTTCCCACTGTATAAATTACACTTCTGCGAGTTCCCTATCTAGGTAGTGCAGAATAACAGTGTGGGGACAGTGGAGAGATCAATACTGGGCCGCAGTTGGAGGTAGAGCGGCCCTAATGAACTGAATTGACTGGAGCTGAAATATGATCAGCATTTCTCTGGTGGTCATTATGTTTCTTATGAAGAAGATCAATGTCTCCTGGGTGGATCACTGACTAAACACAGCATGAGGCACGGCCAGCGCTGCTACCACTCTAAATACTTAATGAAGGATTTATTCACAATAACGTCTGCTTTTAGATGTGTGTGTGTGTGTGTGTGTGTGTGTGTGTGTGTGTGTGTGTGTGTGTGTGTGTGTGTGTGTGTGTGTGTGTGTGTGTGTGTGTGTGTGTGTGTGTGTGTGTGTGTGTGGTCCACGTCCGTCTCTCTGTCTCTCTCTTTTAGTCAAAGGTCTGTCTGCGCAGCATTAGTAACTGATGTGCCTGTTTGAGGCTGTGCTGTTCATTTCATGGGCTATCACTTTTCAAATTGGTGAATGCCTTCTTCATGGTTGATTAGTAATTCACGCGAAGCTAATTAAGAGGCATAATAAGAGAAAGACTGGTGACGTGCTTCCAACCGAATGAGGGGAACACTTTTTTACCCTGGATTGTAAACAGTTGTGATTGATCGCATTGACCATAAAAGACTCCTCTGAATCCGTCACACCCATATCTCCATTTTGCTCTCGCTGATCTGAGAGTATCTTTGCAGAAAGTTGCCTTAATGATCCCTCCATCGCGGCTGGCAGCGTCATTTCTGTGTGTGTGTGTGTGTGTGTGTGTGTGTGTGTGTGTGTGTGCTGCTGCTCAGGCTGGATCTCGCCCCTGCCAACAATCATCGCACACACACACACACACACACACACACACACACACACACACACACACACACACACACACACACACACACACACACACACACCTGTACCAGCGTCTGTCCGTCCTGCGCATTGGCACAGGTGCTGCCTTTAGATTGACTGTCTACGAGCCGCTAAATTGACGCCGCAGACATTTTTCACCTAAATTGCACGGTCTCATCTTGATCTCTTTTATTTCTTTGTCGCATATTTACACACATACCCTGATAGGAAACTTAAAAAGTGCTCGTTTATCTCATCCGTCCCTCCATCCGTCTGAACTCTTTGTGATTCCAAGCGCAACACTGCAACGATGACGTGTGTACCCGCAGTCTAATTCCATCATCAGCATCATTACTGCTATTATCCCGTGTCTCCCTTTAATACAGGCTAATGGATGACCAATAAAGATAGATGAGCCTGGCAGTGTGGAGCTAATAGGCAGGACATGATGTCTGGCTCCTGTCCTGACGCTAGGCTTTACCCAATCAATGGTCCTGCAGAGAAAATATGACTAACATACAATCTAGAGATATTCTTTGTGTGTGAATGAGTCACTGTACCTTTAGCATGTCAATAGTTTATAACATTCAGTGGATATTGTTTGTTCAAGTCATTATTTATGAAAACAAAGGGCTGATTGGATTTATTAACCTCATAGCAGCTGTGCTTTTAATTCCCGTAATGTTGAGAAGTCAACACCCGACAACAGACCCACAGCATTTAACCGGTATTTAAAGTGTGATAATTGAAAACCGTTATGGATTTGGAAAGGTCATTTTTTACCTAACTGTTGAACCAGGCCCTGTGATTACAAATGAAGTGTGTGTGTGTGTGTGTGTGTTTGTGTGTGTGTGTGTGTGTGTGTGTGTGTGTGTGTGTGTGTGTGTGTGTGTGTGTGTCTATCTGTCTGTCTGTCTGTCTGTCTGTCTGTCTGTCTGTCTGTCTGTCTGTCTGTCTGTCTGTCTGTCTGTCTGTGCGTCTGTCTGTCTGTCTGTCTGTCTGTCTCTCTCTCTCTGCCTGTCTGTCTGTCTGTCTGTCTGTCTGTCTGTTTGTGCGTGCGTGCGTGCGTGAGTGCATTCTTACTCATATATGTTCAATGTTTTCTCATTAAAAGCCTCTGACTGACTGTAATGTAAAAGTCAGACAGGAGTCTTGAGTCTAATTTGGCAAAAATAAAAACATGCGGCTGAACATGGGATGTTTAAAAATGACAGTACATTACTAGTTGTAGCTGTGACACACTTCAATAGCTCGCCCCATTGGTTGTTGGTCCTAAATAAATTAGTTGTCTCCCTAAGAGGCTGAAATGTAGCTTCCATCCTAGTTTTTTATGTTGTGTGTGTGTTAGCAAATAAACCCACAATACCTGCAAACACGTGGCTGCAGTTATTGAAATGTTGCTTTTGTTTAGATAAAGCCTTACAGTATGTATGTAACCTGCAGACTATGAGCAGTGCAGTGGAGCAACGTAGCATGAAATAATGACAATAAGGTAAAAGGAGCACATGAGTTAGACTGTGAGACTTTACCGCATAAGAATAGTTTCAACAAAAGCTCACATGATGTCGTGTATGGAGATCAGACATGGACAGTATTTTGAACTGTTCAAAGGACATTGGCATGAACAGGAATGTGTGTTAGTCATTAGATTATAGCAAGTTTTATAAATTGTGTAAAAAAGTGCTTAACAAAAAACATAAAAGCCTTAAGACACATTATAACATTAGATTCAAAAACAATCATTAGAAAGCCAAGAAAATACAAATTACAACAAGCTAAAAACTAAATAGTATTAAAATGCTTTTTTTTTAAAAAGTGTTTTGTTAAGTTATTTGATTTAATAAGAAAATAAAGCAACATGATCAGAATGTGAATAATTTATTTTTCCTGGGGGGAGTTTGGTTTTGTGACAGTTATACAATTTTGGGAAAACACTATTTAATACATATTTATATAAAAATAAAAAGTCATGGCAGCCACTGGGACTTGCTGTCTTAGGCAATATGGTTAATAATTCAATGAAAGCAAAGCATTGTGAGTTGACTTTACTTATTGGAAGTTGTTTAAATAGATAGATTCAACTTATATTCATTACAGGTGCTACGTAACGAAACGGTTTCTCTGCATTTGACCCATCCTAGTGTTAGGAGCAGTGTGCTGCCATTATGTACGGCGCCCGGGGAGCAGTGTAGGGAACGGTGCCTTGCTCAGGGACACCTCGGTAGCACTTGGTCTTTCCGGGACTTGAACTAGTGACCTCCTAGTGGCCAAGCCGAGTCCCTTTCGACTTCGCCACCACCGCCCTCGTTTCTGGAAGGATGCAGGCATACTGTTGTAAATGGAAATGTCATTGTCACATGAACAAACATCCGTCAAATAAAATAATTCGCTCAAATTCGTCAACTTGTCTCCAGGCAGACTTCCATCGTTGTTGCGTCGACATGAACGTGTAAGGATTTAGGAAATGTAGTTTTGAAGTTTACATTTTGACTGAACTTGCTGTAGTAACATCACACCAGACTTTTAAATGGACAAGTGTTCCTCTTTAAACTCCGGCCGCTTGAAAGACTGCAGGAAGTGAGCAGCCTCATGTTGACGAGCACATCGAACAGAAGATCAGATTAGCAGTAATCCTCAGTTCGACTTGTTCAGAAGCTTCTCCAATCTCTTGTCCATCACTCATATTCCTAATATAGTTTCAGGCAATCTGCCAACGTGTCAGTGCATTGATATACTGTAAAGGAATTACCATGCCAAAAAGTACTCTAATTATACTGTCTTGTGCACGATGTAGCTTCTGTAAATATATTTAAGTGTGCTTCAGTGAGCTATTTGAAAGCAAAGCATGTAACAACTCCCTTGTATTGAAAACACCGCTCCAATAACTGACATATAATGACGTTTATTATGTTTGGAGAGTTATGGTTATTGCTTTGTTTGTTTGTTTCTAAATTATCTTGTATACATCTAACAGACTCTGGAAGCGGTCATACAGCACGCTGAACAAACATCAGAGGGAAGCTGGCATTTCAAACAGGCCTAATCATAACTAACTAAATGTCTGAAACTATGAAAGGAAATATCAGAGGGGGGAAAAAGGCTTTATAAAGTTCTGCATCACTTACTTTTCAATTACAGCAGCCGAAGCAGAACGAAATTGTTAGTGTCATTTATCGACTGTGGTGCTCTCCATTAGAGAAACAACTGAGAGGAATCCATCCCGTGTTTATAACCACCTGAATGTCTTACAATAACAAAGAGTTCGTTTCTGTCAGCTGGCCTCAAGTCTTTCTGTTGGGATACGAGGAGCAGAGGAGAAGCTGCTCCAGAAACACACTGAGATCTGACCGGCAGGTAATCACCACCCCGAAACAATGACCTCAGAGTGAGAAGTAATTGGTGTCTTAATTGATCACAATGAATCATGACAGCTGTAATGTCCTGCTTCATCCTTTTAAAACTATTTGTTAAACTAAACACACTTTTCTTAATATGTTGATTTTGGATATCGTAAGAAATCAACAATCCATTTATTATTCAAGATTTAAAGATTCATATGTTGTCGTTTGCACAATAGCTATAGACTAGTTGTTTGCAATGACAACGTTAGGTGCCAAAGCCGAATCAACAGTGCAATATAGAATATACTTACGACATAAAAGAAATAAGGAAGTTAAATAGTGCAATGAAAAATGGTGCAAGTACAATACAGGAATAAGTCAACTATGTACATGTAAGATAGAATAAGATAAAAGTAGAAATAATACACACTAGAATAAATACTGTATACCGTAATGATATATTAATATGTATAATAATAAGTAAAAATGGTGAGTGGCGACTTCAGGATCAGTCTTATGGCCTCTTTTATTTATGTATTACACTACAGGTGCTATGAATAAAGTGTTTCAAATGTTTACCTAAATAAATCTAAGTAGTGTTTGAATACTTATCTTACAGTAAAGTTGATGTTATGTCTATTACTCATGCCTTGATGATCTTCCCTGATGATGTGGACCAGGCAAGAGTAGCCGAGCGCAGACACCCTCCCCAACCCCCCTATGTGTATATATTTTTTTTCTAATACTTTGTGAGGAAAAACTGTCAACCATATCCAAAGTGCAGGACCAAAGAGAAGTAAATAATGTATGCTTTTGTTAGATTCTTTGAAGACGATATGTGCTACGCGTTGCCCGTTTCCACAGTGGAAGATTTCAGACCTCTGCACAGGACAGATTTTGATAATCAGAAGGTGTATCTGGTTCACAGAACTGAAGAGAATGGCAGCAGTGCAGGCCAGCCGAGCGAAGCGCAGATCCTTGCCCTTGCAGGTAAGTTAACCTCTTAACACATGAGCTTTTCTCATTCTGAATGCTCTTTTTTCATCACTAAGTAACGTTGACGTGCGCGGTACGTGTCAGGGTGTCAAAGCCGGTCCTTTCTTCACCCGATCTGTCAGAGACGTGATCAGCTGTCTGACACTGAAGCCACAACAACGTCCTCGCCTAGCTAGATAAGCTAGTGAGATATGCTAAGATAAGTTTGGTAGGTAGCCATACCTTGACAGCAATGCAGACTATAAACACTCAGGGTGTTGTTCTCCCAGAGTGCTTGTTTTGTTTCGATAGAGTAGTTTTTGTGTCGTTTAATACGTGGCATTACACAGGCACCTCGGTTGTTTACAACACGCAGCTAACACTTGCTAGCTTCATGTGTATTCGTTCCGCGTTAGCATGTTAGCACTGACGCGCTAGTTAGCAGCCGCGTCACAACATGGTAAACACATGTGACAGTGGTGGACCCCTCATGTGTATATTTTAAAGGTCTAGACATGTAGACTAGACTGTAGCTGAAGCCCCTTTTCTGGGTTGCGGTTAGCTTGTTAGCTTATCTGTTGGTTAATGCCACAGAGCGGATGCGGTGCTGCAGTCATCACCAGATATTAATGGACATATAGCTGTCAGTGACATGTCATGGCTGCTTCATGACAGCGCATACATGTGATGTGGTGTAAAATAACATGCTTAACGTTAGTCTCAGTGATGTTTGCTCACGGTGGTTTTCCATGCTCGATCTTAGCTGCATCACTAATCCCCAAACTGAGCTGCCTGGTCCTCACCGACCTGTTTAACACACCGCACACAGCAGCAGTGACACTGTGTTACAGCCATGATGCCAGGACTATGTGTATCTGTTTATCTTACATTTAACTTCTATGCTAAGGGTGCTACAGTTAGTTTGTTGGAGCAGAATGGAGAGACCAAACGCCCTCTGCTCCAGTTGACAAATGGATGAAATAATTCTGCAGGTACTTTTTTAAGTTTCATGAAAACTTTTTGAAAACTTTACGAGTTTCTCCCTGCTTCTTATTTCTGCACTCCACAGATACAGTAGAGGAATTTGAAGACAGTATAATGCAAAAGAAGATGAAAATTCCCAAGATGTCCATCACGAATTCAGGAAACTCAATTGAGAACAATTTTGGAGACGAGAGAATGCCACTCAGACATAAAAAGGTAGGCTCACGTAGATCAGATATCACACTTCATAATACACCGAGTTGTGCTTTGACACCAGTGATGAAATCCATCCAACTTCCCCCTTGTTTACACTGAAAGATCTTATCTAATAATACTGTAGAACGAGTCAATTAAAACTTTGTTATGGTATATTGTATATCAATATATTATAATAATAAATAATAATAATAATACATGGGATTTTTATAGCAATTTTCCTAATGCTCAAAGACGCTAAATTAATTATGTAATATGTATGTATTATCTTTTCAATGTACACACGACAGCTTCCGCACTTCCGATCCCTCCTCTGTCTCTCTCCCATAAGTGTTATCAATGTTCCCATTAACTGGGGGGTCTCTCCCATTAACTGGGGGGTCTCTCCCATTAATTGGGTTTTTTATTTGGGGGGGTTTCCTTGTCCGATGTGAGGGTCCAAGGACAGAGGGTGTGGTATTCATATTCTCTACAAACTGTAAAATCCACTGAGAAAAATCTAAAATATGTGACATTAAATAAAATAAACTTTGATTGATTGATAACAAATTAAAATCAACCATGTTTGAGGTGGCTCAGATTAGTGCATTTCTAGTGAAGTATCCCACTTATATTGACCATCTTGTGTCGTGTCACTAAGGACCTTAAATATGTTCTCATTGAATCACAGTTATATCAGCACTAACTGTGAGAACATGTATGACAGCATACACAGGAACATCATTATTTTTATCTAACCTATCTATTGGTTAAACTTTGTTACACTTCAATAAGCTTGGCTGACACCCAAAATCCCCCACGCTATTTTTACCATATGCTGGATTAACACAAATTCAGCACTCTGGACAGCTGCCCTTCCACAGACAAATCCTCTGAGCGGCTCATCAAAGAACTCGCTGACTCCTCTTCTCCCAGTTCCTGTGAGATCAACAGTCAAAACAAACTGTCTGTTGTTGCTAAGTGTTCAACCGAATCACAACATCTCACATTAAGTGCACTGATGCAGCAGAACGTTGAGATATTCTGTTAAAGTGTATTAGGCCCTCTTCCAAACACCTGTTTTGTGTTTGAATGATCAACCTTTTAAAGTTTTACAGTGTCACTACATCGGCCTGTATCCCCCCCCCCACCCACTGGACTTCAACACCACAGACACTCAACACACACACACACACACACACACACACACACACACACACACACACACACACACACACACACTCAGACACTGTACACACACTCTCAGACACTCAAATCCAGCACCAGACACTTTTTACGCTGCTATGGACAGTCTTGCACTAATTTACATTTTCAAAGATATTGAAGTGACTGTTATTTTGTATATATTGATTCTTGTGCTTTTATTTAAGTCTTAATGTTTGCATATTTTTATATATATTTGTTTTTCAGAATCAGAATCCCTTTATTAGTGTGTACATTGTTACAGCAGAAACGAGCCAAAGACAGCTTAATGCTAACTAAGAAGCATGCATACAAAAAGCATTATAATAAAAAAAGTTAATCAATTTACAAAAAACCCATCCTGTAACAGTTCTGAGGATTTAGCAGCTAGGTATATATTGCACGGTTGTTAACGTATTGTATAATAAAGTTGCCTTTGACTTTGATTTCCTAAATGAACTCTTGTTATTTGTTCCAGGCTCTGTCTCAGGACCACGGACGGCCCCTTTCAAACTCCTCTAAGAGCCTCGCAGCAGTAGTGGCTCGCCTCGAGAGGAACGCAGCCAGCTCCTGTATGGAGGGAGAGGAAGACCTGGATGAGGACCGGTTGGGTGAAGAGGGAGAGGATGCAGACGACGAAGATGAAGATATGGAGGCAGAGCATCAGCCTCATCAGCCTCATCATCATCCACCACAGCCACAGCAGCTTCTGGAGGTGGAAACGGACTGTGTGTCTGCAGCGGTGGTTCCCAGAGTCCTGTACGAGGAGCTGGTGCTCAGCTACAGGCAGCAGGAGGAGGAGATGAGGAGGCTGCAGCAGGAGCTGGAGAGGACCCGCAGGCAGCTGGTGCAGCAGGCCAAGAAGCTCAAGGAGTACGGCAGCTTGCTGACGGAAGTCAAAGAGCTGAGGGACTTCAACAGGAGGCTGCAGGACGTACTACTCATGAGACTGGGCAGCGGTGAGAGGCCAGGAGCACACACACCAACACACACACGTTTATTAGTGACCTTTAACCCACTATATTCAAATCAAATCAATTCAAATGTATTTATATAGCCCAATGTCATAAATCACATCTGTCTCAGAGGGCTTCACAAATCAACAAACACGAATGATAATGTAAAATCAACAACAAACATATCTGAGAATATAGTAAAAAGACAGGATGAATGTGGAAATACAGATGAATGGGTACAAAACACAAATACAGTTAGAATACAATAATTACTATTCCATAAAATGAAGGGTCCATGAGGATGTTTAAAAGTGAGTTTAAAGCCAGTCCTAGCTGTACGCTGAACTAAAGAGGAAAGTCTTTAACCCACTCTTAAATGTGTGGACACTGTCTGCCTCCCTAATCACTGGGAGTCAGATCCAAATGTATTATCAGGGTTAGGGTTGCCTAACCCTAAGTCAAAGTCAACTTTATTGTCAATCTTTCAGTTTGTGTGTACAGACAGAGAGATCGAAATACGTTTCCCACAATCCCGAATACAAAAATATATAAAAATATGTATAGAAATATGTATATCCTATATATATATATATTATGCACAATCAACAGACACATGTATACATATGCACACATTAAGATAAAAACTCAACAATCAATATAAACAAAATAACAGTCACTTCAATATCTTTGGGAACTATATAACATCATACAACAACATAAGTGTTGCCGTGTAATGAAAGCATGTGACTGAAGTGATGCTAATGATGATGGAAACTAGTTTACAAGGAAGACAGATGCGAAGAGATGGGTTTTGAGTTTGCTTTTAAAGGAGTCAACGAAATTAACTTTCTGGATCTGGAATATAAGACGATTCCAAAGATGAGGTGCTCTGATGTGCTGTTTCCATGGGAACGAAACGGGTCGTATCCGCTACTTTTCTCTTTCGTATAGCCCGTTCGTTCACACGAGAAACGGACCCCTCAAACGATATCGGGTCCCAAGGTGGATAGATCTGCAACCGGGACGCTCTGGGGGGCCAAACGGCTCTGTGTGTACGCCCTATACGATCATTTTCCTGATAACGATGAAGCCATAGCCCCGCCTCTCCCCACCTCTGCTACAGATGTTAGTGCAACATCTACAGCTCCTCTACCACAACCATCAGCAACAAGTGGACATGGAGAACTACATGAACTACATGTTGCTAAATCCACCGCGGAGAATAACCAGAAGGGCAACCAGGCAACCATGGCAACCATGCTCGGGGGTCTTCTTCGCTGCTTTTGGTGTATTTTGTGGCGGAAGTACAGCGCCACTTACAGGCCCGGCATATGCACTACACCGTCTCCAGCGAGTCGAGCTGTCTCGTGTGAAGGGACACGTTTATTGAGCCGTATCCGTGAGAACGGAAGACTTTTTTGATATTGAATTTGGTTAGTTTGCGGTTAGTTTGCGTTCCCGTGTAAATGGGCTCTGAATGAAAAGGCTCTGCCACAACAGAGGCACGACAGTTCAAGGAGTACTTGTATAGTAGGAGCTCTGCAATTAAGAGCCCTTTGTTCTGAGCACAGTCAGGTTGTGAGAGCAAGTGTGTCGACCTAATCTAATCCTATTGTTTGCTGTATCTTTAGACAACGCACTGATTTAAATCCTCTGACCTGAAAAGGATCCATTTTTTTTTTTAGCAACAGTGCCAAATGTCAAACGTCATTGTTGTAAAGTTAGAAAAAAAGATTCAACTTTAGGCCCTTAAATAGTTTTCCTGTGCTTTAAGAACATATATTTCCTCTTAGATAGACATGAGCATTTAGGACTGCTCTGTGTGTCTCTTCTGATATTAAGATAACGTTACAAATTCAACCAAAGTAGATCAGTGTGAGTTAGGACTGCTTGGCTTTTTAGGTTGACAGATTAGAATAGGATTAATGACGAGAGTGACCTTCCTAAAACACAAGTTGGTTGTGAGTTCAGTGAAGCCAAATAGGATGAATTATTAGGTCGCCAATTTTTAAAGATATTGGTTTCAGAAGCTCACCTGAAGCCGTGTGAACAGACACATTTTGATAAAACATTTCACAACGCAGAAAGTCATGCAACGTTTGTATTGTTCAGCCCTTTGTTGAATGCACTGAATCAACATTTCCACAACAGCAACAGTTTCCTGTTCAGCCCGAAACTCTCCAACAAGAAGAAGCAATCATGGGCAAGCGAATTCAAAGAGAGATCTTTCCTCTCGCTCAGCTATGGGTGGAATATAAGCAGTCAGTGAGGAAGTGTTCGTCTCAAAACACAAAAAGAATTCAAGTAAATTAAAACGTATTGTTTTTTGTAATAGTTATGAGACACACACATTATAACAAAGATATGGTCCGGCAACAGAAAAGTATTTAATCAAATACAGGAAGTTAAATAAAAGGCACTGTAATGCTTGCAACATTACTGCTGTGGTACTGTCCGTCCTATCTTCTCCATTAAGTTTGTCATTGCTAAAGGCACTTAATAAAAGACTGTTCACATTCAGTTATATTAGGCTTAGACAAAAATAAGTTTAAGAATCGTTTGCTCAAATGATTTGTGACATATTTACAGATAAAGGCATAGAAACTAAACTACAGTAAAAGTAAGTAAAGGGATGTTGCTGATATGTCAATGGCGATCAGAACATAGAGAGAGAGATAGATGGATGGATGGATGGATAGATAGATATACTTTATTAATCCCAAATCCGGAAATTATTTTTGTTACAGCACCAGCGTGTTCAACATGAAAATACATTAAAAACAAAATGAAAAATCGTATAAACAATATAACATTTTAAGTTGCTGAGAACCCCTCGCTTCACACATACTGTTGGGCCGCTTTAACTTGTCAACATGGACGAAAACGTAAAAGAAAAAGGTCCTACGACACACACACACACACACACACACACACACACACACACACACACACACACACACACACACACACACACACACACACACACTGGTTAAGTAGGCAGTGTTACCTGGGTGTAAGTGTGTGTGATTAAAAGCGGTGTCATTGCAGTGTAGAAACTGGAGCTTTGCCAGATGTTGGAGTTGACCTCTGACCCCCCGTAGATCAGGACAGAGGCTACTGTCTGCCGGGACCCTCTAATGGACATCTGCAGATTAGAGCCTGGTGTGCTGTGGGAACACATATTAAAACTCATCAGCTACATTGGGGCTTAACATGGCCCAGCACCAAGCCAGCTTACTTACTGGGCTAAAATATCTGAGTGTCTCGAGGCACACGGACGCATTGGGCCCAGAACAGGAACCATGTGAGACAAGAAGGGGTGAAGAGCAGAACACTGCTTCCAGACTCTGAAGGGATTCAAGTGCAACTGGTTGTTTACTGAGTGTGTTTTCAAGTGTTTGTGAGCTTTGGTTGAGGAGCTGACTGATATTAATAATAATAATAATAATAATAATAACTAGACTAGAAAATGCTGTAGGCTGTGCAAATTTGTTGCTGAAAATACAGAAAAAGCTGAATATGTTATTAGTTGAATGGTGTCTGTAGCTGCTTTTAGCTACAGACACAAAGGAAGTGTGTTGCTGAACTTAGCGGAGAAATGCAAAAAAGTGAAATGTTTTTTTAAAAAATTGTTAAAGCTCAAACTGCACTGCCTTTGTTGGAGAACTGGAAAGTGAAAGGTTAAACTGGAAGAGTAGGACACATAGTGATGAAGCTTAATATTTCAAATGTATTTTTATCAGTCAATTCATTGAACATGTCAGAAACAAAACGAACCACGATCCTAATAATAATTATAACAAAGAGAAGCAAAAAATAAATACATTCTCAAATTGTCTCTGTCACGGCAAACAGGGGAAAGAAGAAGCTTTAAAAAAGTTTCTGGTCCTACCTACGCTTCTACCCCCTCGAGCGTCATCTTTATAAAAGGTCATCGTCATCAGCGTCCGTGAACAAATACAAAAAAAAAATTTGTTCAAAACAACCAAAAACAATTAACTTTTACAATGATAAGAAATAACTAGTGTGAGTTCACAGGTCCTGCTCATAATAATAATAATAATAATAATAATAATAATAATAATACATGACACTTATAAAGAGACAAACGAAAGCAGAAGAAAGGGGGGGAATGGTCAGAGGTTGAATGCAGTGTTGAACAGGTGGGTTTGAGCGATGTGGTGAGGGAGGAAGAGTCTCTGATGAAGATGCAGTGCTTGTATCTTCTTCATGATGTTTAATGTTTGTTAATCTTTGTATCTCTCTCCAGAGCCTATGCATGACAACGGCACTCAGACAATCAAGGCTGAAGTTGTTGAACCCATTGTTGAGGCGCAGGAGACGTGCCGAGAAGAAGCCAACACCAGCTCCAGCTACTCCCCCTCACCCAGAACAGTGTACACCTGCAACGATGGGAAGGTACGTCTCACTGGGCTGAGGGGCTTTCTTTATTTTGCTGGCTTTTCTTGTTTCCCTTAGGCTGTCTGGTCTTGTCCAAAGTTCTGAGCACAATGAACAAACTAATCCTCTTGAACAACTCTTTTGACTGTACGATATGTACGGGGTCATATTTGAGTAGTGTTGACTCATACATGATGACAGATGCATCGAAGATGAGTTTCATGGGACGGGCAGCACTAGCAGTTACAAGCATTACTACAATGGAGAAGCTGACTCTACATCATGCAGGAAATATCACGTTTCAAAAAGTTTAATAGATGTATTAACATGGCTTAGTTGAATACTCGATTCTGATTGGTCAACTCAGAACACGTGACACGTTGTTAATCCAGAACAGACAGACCGCTGTCAAGCACTTATTGACCGTTGTTAAGGACGCTCACATCTGCAGAAAGAAGTTCAGTCGATTGAACTGTATACAGTTTGGCCGAAAAGCAAACTCCGACAAGAAAACAGCGGAGAAGTAACGGGGCAGAAATCCTCCTTTTTACGCAGCGGTCCAGACATTGACATCAAACGGCGACACATATTCAGTTGCCAGTTCCTTTGGCATTAGGGCAGGGATATCTAGATACTTTCCAAGGTTTGACATAATGAATTGTGCTACTTTTAAAGCAAGCAACGATGTTCGTAAAAACGCTATCGAAGCAGTTCCTGCCGTTGCTACGGTAGTTCAAACGGTAACAACGGACTATTTTTCTTAGCGGATGCATGTCAATTTAAATAAATAATAGCCTACTACATTTTCTAAACCTATAAAAGCATTTCAATTAATATTGGGAGTCGTATCGTTACTTTGTTGAGAATGTGGCCATGTAATAAGCGGGTTCAAGATCCCTCCGGTTCACGTCGGGCCCATAATGACCAAGTCGCTGCACACATGTGTCAAACTCGAGGCCCGGGGGCCAAATCAGGGCCGTGGTGGATTTAATTTCGGCCCACAGGATAATTTCTAATTCCTATTAGATCTGGCCCTCCGGTATATTGCACGCACACCTTCGCTCCATCCTGAGGGTCTCCTCAGCTCAGAGCCTGAGCCCAAACATTGATGACCTTGCCCCCAAGATGAGATGCCAAGTATCTGAGCTAGCATCACAGAGCAGCACACTGAGTTTAATGGATGTTTCCTTCTGCACTTTCTCTCTCACGACAACAGGGCATGTTTGGTTTCTCTTTGAGGGAAATAGTTTTGTTGAAGCTGTTGTTGGCCTGTGGGAAAATGTACTCATAAGAAATGACTCTGGAGAAGCTGCAGATAGAGCCATAAGAAATGAATCAACTGATTATTTAATGTTTAATGTTGTTTTTATAGGCAATAATTTCAGCTTTGTTAGTTCCAGGTTTAATATGTGCAATAAGTTCATTTCAATAAGTTCTGCAAGAAACACTGAACCAGTCCGGCCCTCCACTAGTACACATTTTTTTATTTTGGCCCACTGTGTATTTGAGTTTGACCCCCCTGATTTACGTCGATCTGTACTTCACCACTTGTCTACTTCCATGTAGTCGAGGTGGTGTTTTCTTTCTTTCTTGTATTTTTGACATTATTTCTTGAAAACTAAATCACTTACAGAAGAAAAAGGGAATCCCCAGCTCAAATATTCAAACTAGAAACAATGCTGTCACTCAACAACTGATGGACATGCATTCCTTTAATACGAGTGAATCAGATGTTCACTGAAACAGTGATTGTCAGTATTAGTTTGTCAGAAAAAAAACAAAAAACTGACATTTTGTATTTGTCCTATATACTTTTTATCATTTCAATCAGTCAGACTTTATTTGTAGCGACCTTCCGTACACAAAGATAACAGAGAGTCATTCACAAACCAAAAGCAAAATAACCCCCCCCCCCTCTCCCAGGTCATAGACAGAGCATACAGTACAACTTTGTGATGAAAGAAAACACTTGATGTTGTTGACCGAGGTGAATCAGAATCAGCACCAGGTTTATCTCCAGCTGGGTCGACACGCACGAGGAATTTGACTTGGTGTCGTGGTGCATACGTACAAGTCAAACAACAACAATGAAAAACACAGATAGAAAACTATTTGCAGTTTTTAAAACACAGTAGTGAATAAAACTAACACTATTTATTTATCTGATCGAATGTCAAACTACACATCGGGACGTTCACCCCTAACTCACCGAATATCCCGCCACCCTCTCCCCCGTCGTTCACAAGCGCAATAAACAAAAACAAACAAACACTGCTAACCCCTCTCCCAGGTCATAAACAACTATTTGATGAATAAAAACACTTTATATTGACAGAAGTAGATAAACACCGGAGTGAGTACATTTATCTGGTCGAATATCAAACTACACATCGGGACTTTCACCCTTAATTCCCCGAATATCCCGCCACCCTCTCCCCCTCTCGGTCCTGATTCGACTTCCCTTCCCTCCCTTGTATCCCCCCCTCTCGTCCGTGGGAAGTGTTTACTGATTTGTAGGAAATGCTGTGTTTCCTCTTAACTCCCATGAACCTGGCAACCTGCCGTCAGAGTCGATCAGTCCTTTAGCCGGTAAACAAGGTTGAGAAGATTATTGTTGTTCCTGCAAGCTCAGCCAGCATCATCAGTGTTTATTAGCCTGTTAGGGTTCACCCTCACCCCTCCTCCCGCTGTAACTCACCCAGCGTCCTGTCTCTGATGATGATGGGGGGGGGGGGAGTGTACTACAAGCTCTTGGGTCTGAAGCCACTTCAAGCGTGAAGAACACTTGCAAATTAGAAGTGTCCTACATCAGGGACCCCATATTAATTATTTGCACGAGAGGAATTTAAAGTGAGTGACAGGTTAGCCCCAGTGAGAGAGGAGGGGAGGGGAAGGGAGGGACAACAGAAAGAAGGAGAAGAGATGGAGGGAAGGAAGGAGGGAGATAAACGAGAGCAACGGGAGGATGAAAACAATCTTGTCTAACTTAAGGGCAGTAAAGGGCTTGTCTGCTGGCCCGGAGCCTAAAGCACATTAGCTGCACGGGGAAAAGCCTTTTGGATGCCGGCCTAAAGACTTAACAGCGATAAGAGAGCGGAGAAGAGAAAGTCACATATGCCCCCCCCCCTCGTGATGCATTAGCTCACCTAGAAGAGCAGGGCGGTCGTCTAGATAGGGGGGAAATCGGCTTGACTTACGCAACGTGCGCTGGAAGTGTGTGTGGAGCCACAGGAGGTAATCCAGGCCTGAGCTTCTTTATGTATCCTGGTTAGTGAAAGTGGTGCCTCTTACTGTAGGATTTGTCATTTGGTCTAAATAGGAGCTGCCTTGAGAAACCTTTGGTCTGGTTTAACATTTAGCTTTTCAGAATCAGAATCAGGTTTATCACCAGGTAGGTTGGCACGTACGAGGAATTTGACTTGGTGTCGTGGTGCAGACATAAAAGTAAAACAAATTTTTTTTAAAACACAGATGGACAAATATTTTAAGTACCTTATAATGACATTAAGAAAAAAATATTTTAAACCTACGTGGAGCATTGGTGACACAAACGTCCCAGAGCAGAAGAAGGGTCATCAGCGTAGTGTCTTATTGAGTTTAACAACACAGCACATTTGTTTTTGTCCGGTAAAGTCTAAATAGGCGGGCAATCGGCTTGTCATACGCAACGAGCGCTGGAAGTGTACGGAGCTACCAAGGTATTACATTTTGTTGCTTGTTTTCAATAAGTATCTAAATGGTCCAAAGAGGTTGTATTCTACAGTCTGCCTGAATGTAATCATTGCGTAGGTGTGTAGTGTGATTCTGTGTACTTTATTTATGGCATCCCGTTGGATTTGACGTCATCTGAACAGGACATCGCACGCTCACTGCTTGATAGCGCGAAGGTCCGTTTACGCCAGTTGTTAAACAACATCGTTATGGGGAAATTCAAGTCTGCGTCCAAATGGTTGGAAGATAAGGAGGAAGGACAATCAATACTGTATATAGTCAATGTGAGGTAAAGTGTGTCGCCAAGGTAACCGTTTAGAACTCCAAGTGGCGATGAGGTCTTAAAATGTATGGAAAGGGTCTTAAAAAAGGTCTTACATCTGACTTCAGGATTCCTGCATATACCCTGTGGTTAGTGAAAGTTGTGCTTTTTAGGATTTGTAATTTGGTCTAATTAGGAGCTGCCTTGAATAGAATAGAATATGGAGGGATGAACCCCTCGTTAATGGTCTCACACGCAGAGCACACAGTGACATGTGTTCTCTGCTTTTAACCCATCATAGTACCTGGAGTCTAGCACTAGGAGTCTAGCACTAGGAGCAGTGGGCAGATATTGTACAGCGCCCGGGGAGCAATGGGAGTGGGGGGGGAAGGGGGATGTCCGGTGCCTTGCTCAAGGGCACCTCCCAGGCCAGAAGGTGGTCAGCATTGGATAGGGTTTTATTGAGTTTAATAAGACACAGCACATGGGTTTCTGTCCAGTTGTAAAATCTTGTGCTTTAAGTTTGGTAACAAATTCAGTTTTAGGGTGAGTTATTTTGTTTCCCTCATCGTCACTTGTGGCATACATTTAGTTTCAACATACATTTCCTTTAATGAAATTGCCAACCTTACTTCCAGTCTTATCAGCAAACTGTACTACTTTGACCTTGCTGTGAAGTGTAATGTCTCAGAAGCTGTCGAAGCAACGTCAACGAGATTTGTTTATCTTTCTTGGAGTCTAATAATAATAATAATAACTTTAATGTATATAGCACCTTTCATTAACCCAAGGTCGCTTAACAAGAAACACATAAAGACATAAAACAGGGTCAGAAATGGAAGTGTTACATTCCAGGGGGGGGGGGGGGGGAGTGAGTTATTGTTGAACAGATGAGTTTTCAGGGTCGATTTGAAGACGTTGAGAGAAGGGGCGTTACGGATTTCAGCAGGGAGGGAGTTCCAGAGGGGGGGGCAGCGACACTGAAGGCACCGTCCCTGAAGTTGCGGAGGCGTGCATGGGGAATGGAGAGCAGGCCGGACTCTGAGGATCGAAGGGTGCGAGACGGGATGTATGGGTGCAGGAGATCTGTGAGGGACTGAGGGGAGAGGAGGGTCTTGTTGGTGACGAGGAGGAGTTTGTAGGTGATGCGGGACTTGACCGGGAGCCAGTGGAGGTTGAAGAGAGTGCGTGTGAGAACCGTGGCAGCTGAGTTCTGGATGTACTGGAGCCTGTCCAGGGTTTTGCTGGGAACCCCGGACAGGAGCTTTGTTTGTTTGTGTTGATTTTTTTAAAATTACTTGAGCAATTTTTAAGTCGAAAGCTTCTAAAGGTTTTGTAACAGTTTGGTAATACGCCTTTTTTATTAAATAAATAGTTATGATAAACTATATTATAGGTGTTGTAAGGCCCTTTGTATTCCTCCCTGCCTTTCACTCTAGGGCTGCTCGATTATGGAAAAAATCTTAATCTCAATTATTTCGGTCAATAATTGATATCACGGTTATTAAAAAACGATTATCCATTTACTTTGAAAACATTTATTTATTGGAAAAAAAGATGTAGTATGTTTTTAACAGTTGATTACCCTGAACTTTAAGTATAATTCAATTGAAAAACTAATAAAAAAACTATATATATATTTTTTTTTAATAAATAATAATACATTTAAAAAAAAAGAATAATCGTTTTATTTAGATTATGTTGTTTTTATAATCCTTGCAAGCCAAAATGGTAATTGCGATTAAAATACAATTAATTGAGCAGCCCTATTTCACTGTGAAGCCTTTTTTATTAAAGAAATAGTTCTGATAAACTATATTATAGGTGTTGGAAGGTCATTATATTCCTTCCATGATAATATAACAGCCTCTTAATCAAGTGAACCCTTTTAAACAGAAAGGAACTTGTAATAAAACCACACGATTGAAACAATAAACTAATCAAATTGAGGGCACTGTTAAAACTGAAATGAATATTAAACATTTAGCACAGTCATTTATTCAACAGGCACTATACTACCCAATGAAGTCTCAACAGTTAGGACCTTTGTGAACAAAAGTGGAAAGTTTTTTTTATTCAGAGCATCCACCACCCTCCGTAATTAATCTGGATTTAACAGAATAGTTTTGTCATCGAAGCTGCTCACAATTTAATGTAAAAGTAATTTAAAGGATGTCATTTTATCATACAATAACTTGATGTGTGTGCTATCGTGACAGGCGCCTCGGGAACTTAAATAGCATTTGTTTTCCCCTTGGGTGAGACAGACATATTTCTTAGTACTGTCTGAATCTTGCATGACGAAGTTTAGACGTGTACGAAGCGTTTGCTAAAATGGTTTGTGACATGTTTACAGATAAGGCAAGGAAACTAAATTAAAAATAAGTAAGTGATTGTTGCTGATATGTCACAGATGTCTTATAGGTAGTACTGTCTGAATCTTACATGACACTGTGTTGCCGGGTAAAGCAATAGGCGCGTTCACACTGGAGTACTTTTCCCAGTATAGTTCCAATATAGTTCCGAAAATATGCGTTCACACCAAAAAAATCCGGAACTAAAACTAGTTCATGAGAACCTTTTCACCCCCTTTTCAGTCCCTGCTAGAGAGCAGAGACTTTCATGGGAGAAAAATGTTCCCATTTCTGATTGGCTGGGCGGATTGCAAACTACGCCCCGTAACACTCCCAAAAGGTTTTGTGAAGCCGCCATTTTATTTTCCTGGCATTAGCATTATTAGCATTAGCATTATTAGCATTAGCATTAGCCCAGCGCACAAACGCAGAGAGGATAACTAATGGCAACACAAAATAAAACATGGGAGCGGTGGAGATGAGGAGGTGTCGGCGTTCTGGTGATTTACTCTGAAGGCTTCAGTAGAAGCTGCTGGGACTCCGGGGACTTCCGGCCGGGGACTCCGGGTGGCAGTATACGCCGTGAAGTTGTTTGCGGCCTGCCAGTAAACCCAAAGCAGAAGAAGAAGAAGTGACGATAGCGGCTTCATTTGCCTAATCCACCCTCAGGAACTTATTCCGGTGTGAACGCGATCTGTACTTAGTTCCTGAGAACTAAAGAGTTCTGATGAACTAAGTACGGCAAAGTACTTGGTGTGAAAGCGCCTAATGAGGGCTGAAAAGTGTTGTTTTAAAACTGAAATAGTAAAAGCCAGAACGTATTAATAATAATAATAATAATAATAATCTTTATTTGTATAGCACCTTTTATACAATAAGTGCAGTTCAAGGTGCTTCACATAGACATCTCACATCACACACAATACAGATACCAGTAAAAGACATCAAAACAAAGCATAGTGTAAAAAATACATTTCGATTAAAGGTCCAACGATGTCTCAATCAGGTGACGGGTTCAAATGCATTGAGAAAGTGCAGCAGAGCGCAGTTCGCTTCCTAAAAGGCTAAATGTGTTACGAGTTTGTTTTTTGAAGACTTCCCTGATGTCTGCAGGTATTTTGTTCCATAGCTTTGGGGCAGAGTTAATGAAAGCTGCGTCACCCAACTTCTTTTTATCGCTGTGTCTGGGAACTTCTAATAAACCGTCGGCAGCAGAGGATCAGTTTTCTTGATGGCTTGTAGCTTACTGAAGCATTAGACCATTTTGAATCGGCCCTCAGCGAATTCTGAAAGTATAATGAAATACGGCCCACAAATGAAACTTGTGCTTGTCTTGTATTGTACTTCTTAAATATATAATATGTAAACATATATTACTCAGTAGTATTCATGTGTTAAGAAGCCCACCTTTTAAATGAATGCAGTCAATCACATTTGAAAACATTTCCTAACAAATCTAACTTGATAAGAAAAAAGCCCAATGACTTATTTGTATAACAAGCGTGAAATATACCCTTCATATTTCCCCTAATTATAAGCAATCTGAAGCTTCTGTTTTAAGGAATGAGCTGCCAACAAGATACATGAAACCCTCTGGAGAGCTGGGATGTAGGCTGATTTGTTTCTTCAAGCATATTCAAGTAATAAGCATAATTGATTTTACTGACTTTTAACTGAACTTATGAGGCCATAAACCTCACCTCTAGTGAGCGGCCCAGCCCTTCGTATATTTTTCTGTATGTGGCCCTCGGTGAAAAGAGTTTGGACAGACCTTTTTAAATGTTCTGTCACTGTGCAGACGACACTCACAGCAGAATGTGGTTGCACATGTTTTTAAAGGTGGTGTTCTCTGCAGGTACACCTTGGCGGAGGGATCTGGGTGGAGGAGGAGAAGTGGCACCAGCTGCAGCGCACCCAGGGAGACTCCAAGTTCACAAAGAACCTGGCAGTCATGATCTGGGGAACAGAGACCCTGAAGAACCGCAGCGTCACGGGAGTGGCCACGAAGAAGAAGAAAGACGCGCTGCCTAAACCCCCGCTGTCCCCGAGCAAACTGAAGATCGTCAGAGGTAAGAGACAGGCTTTAGAGATGGCAAAAGTACACACATCCTTTACTCAAGTAGAAGTACACACATCCTTTACTCAAGTAGAAGTACACACATCCTTTACTCAGGTAGAAGTACACACATCCTTTACTCAAGTAGAAGTACACACACCCTTTACTCAAGTAGAAGTAAAGAGGCTTTGAAATGTACTTCAGTAAAAAGTACCCATAACTAGCAGCTGTTTTAAAGAGTACCTGACCTCCCTTTATATTAATAGAACAATAATGTCATTGTTAGCTAATGAATGTTTCCATGGTGACCAACGGCAACATGACAACGTTTCCATTGGTCCCTCTTCTTTAGAGAAGACCAGGAAATGATGGATACACGGATCGTGTTCAAATCAATAGGCACGCAATGACTCTAAATAATAATGATCACGCCACCAAACACACATTCAGACTAAAGGAACCAGCCTGTTTGGAAAATGTGAGAAGTAGAAAGTACAGGTATTTGAGTTCAACATGTGAGAAGTAGAAAGTACAGGTATTTGTGTTCAACATGTAAGAAGTAGAAAGTACAGGTATTTGTGTTCAACATGTGAGAAGTAGAAAGTACAGGTATTTGTGTTCAACATGTAAGAAGTAGAAAGTACAGGTATTTGAGTTCAACATGTAAGAAGTAGAAAGTACAGGTATTTGAGTTCAACATGTAAGAAGTAGAAAGTACAGGTATTTGAGTTCAACATGTAAGAAGTAGAAAGTACAGGTATTTGTGTTCAACATGTAAGAAGTAGAAAGTACAGGTATTTGAGTTCAACATGTAAGAAGTAGAAAGTACAGGTATTTGAGTTCAACATGTAAGAAGTAGAAAGTACAGGTATTTGTGTTCAACATGTAAGAAGTAGAAAGTACAGGTATTTGTGTTCAACATGTAAGAAGTAGAAAGTACAAGTATTTGAGTTCAACATGTGAGAAGTAGAAAGTACAGGTATTTGTGTTCAACATGTAAGAAGTAGAAAGTACAGGTATTTGTGTTCAACATGTGAGAAGTAGAAAGTACAGGTATTTGGGTTCAACATGTAAGAAGTAGAAAGTACAGGTATTTGTGTTCAACATGTAAGAAGTAGAAAGTACAGGTATTTGTGTTCAACATGTAAGAAGTACAAAGTACAGGTATTTGGGTTCAACATGTAAGAAGTAGAAAGTACAGGTATTTGTGTTCAACATGTAAGAAGTAGAAAGTAAAAAGTGTTCAGAAAAATAAGTAGTGGAGTAAAGTACTGATAGCAGAAACATGTACTTAAGTACAGTAACAAAGTACTTGTATTCTTCTACTTCCCACCTCTGCCTGACTTTACACTAAAAAATCAAGACTGAGCAGGAGATCAATCTCTGCTCTGAGGAATTCTTAGCAAGCTGAGACAAGTCGGAAAACTTCAGGAACAGAAACATGATTCCCTTTTTTCAGACAGCCTTTAAGTCATGGAGTTACATTTGTTAGATACAAGTACGGCTGCACAATTTGGAAAAAATAACTAATTGAGGTTATTTTGACGATATGCTTTGTGATATTAGATTTAACAATTTAATTATCATCGAAAAATATACTAAAATGTTTGTTTATTAAATCAGTTAGATTTTTTTTTAGGATTTGAGCCAAATAAGGATTTCTTATTGAGTTTATAGGATACTGAATCTGTGACAGCACGATATTAAATATAAAATAATATTTGAATGTGTTTTAAAACCAAATTTAGCTCTAACTGAGATTTGGATTTTACACGATATTACAATTTTTTGTAATTATTCGCTTTTAATCTGTAATTAATTTTGTGTTTCATATATTTTAAGTGTGTTTTTTAAATTAAGTTTTTATGAATTTGACAAAAATGTGTTATTATTAATTTTAATAACATTTGGATTAATTGTGCAGACCTAGAAAACAGACAGAAAGAATATTATCCTTTATTTTGCAGTCACAAAGTATGTACATTATATTCTAACTGCACTCAACACATTCACAAAGAAAATGTAAAAATAATACAAAAAACCCATAAAGGAATATTTGTAACCGATGTTTAACTCTCACTGGCTCCTCCCACAGAGTGTCTCTACGACCGAGTGTCTCAAGAGACCGCCGACAGTGCGGAGATCACGCAACGATTGTCCAAAGTGAACAAATACATTTGTGAAAAGATCATGGACATCAACAAGTCCATCAAGAACGAGGAGCGGCGGGAGTCCAAGCTGCTCATCAGACAGACTGTGAAGATGGAGAGCTTCACCTACGACGGGATGTAGGGGTCCGCCGTGCTCGCGCCGCTTTGGGGGATGTTTGTCACACTTTCAGGAGTTCTTTTTATTTCACACGTTGGATTGGTTGTTATGAAACGTTAACAGAAACCCCTTCAAAGCGCCCAGGCTTCAGACAGCTTTACCCGAGAGGTGTGTTGGACCTGAGTGTTTTATAAGCTTTACAGAGGGACTGGTACCGAGACATGGTTCATTATCGTGTGCATTTGTGTCAAACGGAGAGATTAGATGTAACTGTTAAATTGATTTATTGTTCTGTGTCAGAACATAGCTTTGAGTCCTTTAAACTTTTAAAAAGTAAGAGGTTTATTTCCCTGGATATAGTACATGTGATGCTATGAAGATGATGATGCTAGCATGCTAGTTAGAGCTTGTGGATATGTTGGTGGCTACTGACGGGATGCTGTTGGCACTTCCTGCATACAATGAGCCATCAGGGTCTCAAATGCACAAGTCTTAATTGAAAACAGCCATATTGTATTTTGCAACGGAGATTCTGTTGCTCTAAGAGATTAATTAGAAGTGTGTGCGCCCCTCAGCTGTAGCTCAGTGTGTTCAAAAGACCACTTGCAGAGATTAGATGGATAGTATCAGTCTATATTCGTTTTTTTTTATGTTTTAGGGTTTTGCAATCAATGAGGAAGGTTTGGGTGGGACGTTGTCGGGTTAATCTCACGAGTCACTTTGAGACGATGTGACTGTTTAATGAGTTGTAGCGGTACAGGCACGCTGATGCCTAGAAAAGGCCTTAAATGGATTTGGCAATCACCGGGGGCTGCTATGCCTCTGGGTTTTCTAGTAAGCTGTGATTGTAAATGTATAGCTGAAGCGACGAAGCTTCACCTGCACTTTGCTGTGAGAATGTGAGAGGTGGCTGTTAGGTACTATTTACTGTGCGATTCACACCGTTAGTTACGTGCTGCCTCCCCTCTTTAGTTAAAGGTCACCTATTATGCAAAATCCACTTCTTCTACATCAACATGTGTTTCCCCTCTGTGGAAAGAGACTCTGAAAGCTTCAGGAACAAAGTTTCTGTCTAGATTTTTGGCTTGTGTAACCATTAGCCAATCAGCGACCAAGGTAACCCCCCCCCCCCCCCCCCCCCATTGAGTTCTTTGTAACCAAATGTCTCTCAGAGGGGCGTGGGGAGGGGCTCCTTATTTTCATCTAAAGTAACAGACAGCGAATCAGCACTTTGGAAACAGGGCTGAAACAGAGGGGATTATGGGTAATGCTGCAATGATCTGTTTGGTGTTTCAGCCAATCAGAGACAGGCTCTGTATATATCTGAGACCTGTGATATATTGATGAGAAACAGTGTAACAGGGGACCTTTAAAGGAGAGGGGGCACGGTTCAGCTCATGTTGACGTGGAGGCAGTGTTAGCTGAGGGTAAAGCTGTCTGAAGGACTATCTGAAGGCTTGGTGAACCCCATAATAACCCTTCTCTCTTTTTATAGCCACGCCACTGGGGAACAAAGTTAAGGTCGCTCCAGTGACAGTTTCCGTCAGAACTTTGAAAATGTCCTCGTATTCAATTCTTTCTTCTCTCCACTTGTTTTTATTGTTTGGATCCAAAATGGTTTGCGTGGCGGTCTGCAGGCTGGAACTAAACGCTGCAGATTGAAATCTCAACTGTGACCCATCTGTAGCTAACTGTGAATCTGCTGCAGCGCTGCCCATCAAGCCTTCTCCTCCTCTACTCTACACTCTCCTTCCGATGATTTCCGTCTATCATTTCGTCTGTCTCTGTTTGTTTTGTTTTTTTCAAGATCAGCCTTTTTGTTAAGCTACCTTTTTGTTCTGGAGGTATTTTAGTGTACATATTCTATTTTTTAAACATGGATATTTCCGTTTCTAATCATCTTACATATTACAGTTTTTAAGGTTCTGGCCATGTGTTGGTTTCTCTGGTTGATGTTGTTATTCCATGTTACCTGATGTTTCTTTTTTATATATATTTTTCCATATGAATTGTTGGCTTTAAGCTTGATGTTGTATCCAAATGTAGATCGGTGGGAATCTACGAACAAATGAAAAAGATATATCTTAGCCAAAGCGATCTCTGTGGCACAAGAGAGACAAAGCTTCCCTTACACAGAGTCCAATATGTAATTACTCATTAATGATCTGCCACAGATAGATGAGAACTGATATGGTTCAACCATTGTACTCAATTGAGATTCAGTAGTTAGATCTTACATTGAATGCACTTTAAACTTTTGGGCAATTCCTCCAATCTTAAAGAAATGTACTTTCCTTTTTCTAAATATCTCTAAAGATAAAGCCCAACAATCATTGTATTATCATAAAGCACCTTAGAGCATTTTGGTTTTATTGTTTTTATGGCAAGAATGACTCATGGGATATATAATTGTGTTCAGATATAACCACCAATGCTTCAAAACAAAAAACTTCTTCTCGATATTTAGTTACAGGAAGACTTAGTCGGGGTGTTAAGAAAACCAGATTTCTACAAGTCAAACTGTTGAAACTGGATTTTTTCAAAAACCCCATCACAGCCTCGTGAACAAGAAATGGCTTTCTTGACAAAACGGACAAGCTACAGTCAAAGATATTAACCTCTGAAATGTGCAAGCTGACTGGAATATGTGCTTTAACTTAATGTGTGAAGATGCTGGTGTTGTATAGAGATAATTGTGTATTTTTTACAAATGAGTGGTGATTGTAAGCCAAAGTATTGAATGCTGAGATCAAGCTAAAGAAGGGGGGGGGGGGGGGGTGCTGACGGAGGAATCAGCAACGGTTTGCACAAAAGATGGCCCATGCCGAGGTGAGAGAGCCTAGTGAATCTTAAGACACCAAATTGGTGACATTATTTTTTTTTTGTTCCTAAAAAAAACAACCGTTTCTTATTTGTGTTCCCTGTACAAAGCAACATGTGAGGTTTGTGTGCGCTTGCGTGTATTTGAAATACATGCGGTTTAAAAGAAAATATTTCTGCTGTGCAAAGCAACCATGCTGAAACTCTGACACGTTGTGTGTGTTGTGTTTGTGTTTGTTTCTTTGTTGTTTGATGCCAAAAGGGGGTGCGGTTTAAAAATAATGCTTTAAGACGGAGCATTATTAGAGCTTCTGAAATGCTAACTTCTGTTCAAAGGCTGCTTTCCTGGAGCGCGATTAAGCCCTAATCCTTTAACTAAAACCATCTTTCGTGGATGAAAGCCGTATTGGACGTACTGTGTGTTTTAACCCAGATTTGGTTTAATCTGTGACGGCAAGGCCAATCTCTATCACTCGCAGACGAGCCGTTTGGGTTGAAGCAGCATATTTAGTAACGTACACAACCTGGCAGAGAGTTTAATTGATGATTTAGGCTCTGAGACACGACACACATCACCTTCCAGTACTCTCACTGTCACACTCAAGTAGCGGTAGGATAGGAAACGTAACCTCTGTGATCCTGTTCCTGTGCCACCTCTCGTTCCTTACTCTCCTGTCATTTATACGGACTGGATTTTAAAAACGCACATGTAGTATCGAGATAATCGCGGGATCCTGTCCTCATCTCTTGGCTTATGTTGTGAACACTTGTCAAAGCTTTATGTCGCTTTCTAAATCGAGGGGGGGAAAATAAACTTCACTGTGTGAGACAAGATAAACGGTGTGATTTAGCAGTTTTCACAACTAAGTACACAAAACACATTACCGTCTGAGCCTCAGATACAATGTCAAACTTACTTTAAAAGCAGTAAACACATTGTCAGGCCTATATTTTTCTTAAGGTATCAGTAACTTTGTATACAATCCACAAACCGGTTCTACTTCATCTAACTTCACCGTCCTACCTCATTGTTACTCTGGTGTTTGTTTGTCAGTGACTGTAAAACTTTGTGTGTATATTAAAAAATAAAATAGGAATAGCTATACCTGGTTACTCTCAACATGTACAGCATATAAAACTTGTAAAACACCTCAGTACACAATATCATTCTTAGGAGAAATCAGTTTGATTACCTGCTTCAAGATGCTGCTGAAGGGTGTCTGCGTGACGGGTCGTCTCCGAATATATATCTTTGCTTTGTCGTGCAGTTGGTCAGTGGTTGTGTTCTGTCTGTATTGCATTCTGAGATTTGTACTGGTTGACGGTGCTACCAGCAAACAGTTCAAAATCTGATCTGTCTATCGGACCTCAAATGGTGCTGTTTTTATCCTCATACGGCTATGTTTTATTCAGGTGTGTCAACTGCTACTATCGCCCTCAGCTAATCAAATTCAAAGCCAAAATATTTCGCTAACTGATAACCCTCGCTTTTACTGTATCGACTATATGCTATCCATCCAAATATTGTAGATAGTGAGTATTTCCTCAGCTGAGAGTTTCAGAAGTACCTCAGAACTTGCTGGTTTTCAATGGATGCATCTGCTTCTAGCACCTACCAATATTGTTGTATTTTCCGAAATATGCATTTTTACTGGTTAGTTCAGGTTTCACTATACATAGGCATACTTGCCAACCCTCCCGATTTCGCGGGAGACTCCCGATTTCACTGCCCTCTCCCGGTTTCCTCCCGGGGTTATATTTCTCCCGCATTTCTCCCGATTTCTAACAAAATCAGATTTACTCACGACTGTTTCCACTCTGACTACAGCTACACCATTGTTTGGTTTCCATGGTAACACGTCTCTTTAGTAGCGCGCGCAACTGAAAGTTTGAAAGGGTGAGGCAGATAGTCACAGAAAAACTGAACAACAATCAACTACTCAGCTCTCTGCTCACTCCTTTCCTGGAATACAGGTCCAGCCCACACACTTACAACTACAATAAGCATGTTAATGTTAATCTAACAGCTCCGGCGATCCACTAGCAACCCCCCCCCCCCCCCCCCCCCGGTTTTGAAATGCTCCCGCGATTTCTGGGGTCTCAAGGTTGGCAAGTATGTATATAGGACACATGATTATTAGATTACCGACCAATACATTTGAAAGGATACCGCTGTTCACTGGTTGTTTGCCAGGTTGTCATTAAAGGAAATCTCAGTTGCAGTAGAAGAACTCCTCAGAAAAACCTCGATCTGTTTGAGTCAATGTGAAGTGTTTTACAGAAACTGGATTCCATTGGTAGTTCGACTAGGGTTAGAAAACAGAAATAATGCACAAACTACAGCCCCGTCTTGTTAAAGAAGTTGTTAAATATGTGTTAAAACATTCTAGAGATTAATGAGAGTCTTCATGGAACATTCATGGAGAGTTTTTGGGGAGTTTCAGCATCTTAAATTGGGAATTATTGGTTATTAACTGTATCTTTTTGACTCTTTCTGATGTACAATCAACCATAGTGTTATTTCCAGTGTTACAAAAAGGAATTGAGTGTTGCAATTAGTCCACGATTGGCTTACTAAATAAAAATAAAATGCATTATATTGTATATGTTACCCTGTGCAGTGACACCAATGGAATCCTTTCTGCGCCAAAGTGTTGTCTGGGGTTGCTCTACCTGTCCGTATGTATATATGTGTTTTTCTTTCTTTCTTTTTTTTACTTTGACCATGTCTGCGAACATGTAATGTGCGGGGCAACTCCTCTACTGTGAGCAGTGTGTGTTGAAAATACAAACCCTGTTGGTGTTCATGGAAGCACTTAAGCCATTCGTTGGACTGTTTCATAAAAGGTTCAATTCTCAGCTTTGCTCTGATCCAGGGAATTTGACCCAGAGAGTTTTGTGTGTAATTGAATTCCTGTGCAGGTGTTGGGTTTGTAAATCACCTGGTACCACAACTGGAGAGCGTTCACACCTCTGAATGTGTCTGGGATTGAATCAAACGGGACAATGGCGACATGACAAATCTATACTGAACTATTACTCACATTTTCACACTCGTGGAGTTGAATGAAACTGAGCTTTACAGGGCTGCTTGGGTTTAAACCTGTCTGTAGTTTGTAGGGGGTTGATTGCAATGATCATTAGGGAAATACAGGGTTATTACTGTATGGAGTATTTCCAGTTGGTATGATAATGTGAAAAGAATTTTGCAGTAAACTCTCCCTCCCAGAGGCAAACCCTGCATTTACAGAAGATGTTTAAGTATATGCGATCGAGATGTACATGTCTTTGCTAAACCGGCCACACCTCTGCTATGCGAGCAACTCTTTGACGCTTAGCACCCTGTTCTGTGTTTTTCTCTTGCTGCATTCAGGAACACCTGTTTAATGTATAGGTAAACAGAAATAAATCCAGACTTTTATTCTATCAGCACAAACCTCTTGTCTTTTTTGTCTTTCCTGTCTCGTGTTCTTTTCCTCGAGGAATAAAAAGACTCATGTTGGAAACTCAAAGATTAAAAGCAAACACAATATTCATGTTTGTTGGTTCATTTCTTTTTGCAAGAGTTCAGTGCCATGATTGCTCTGGGGAAGAAACTGTCTTTGAGTCTGTTTGTCTTTATACATCTGTAGCGTGTACAAATACTGTATGTAACACTGTGTTGATACCTCTTCCTCCTCCATGCTGTATTTGTGCTGTGTTGTTGCTGTGTGTCTAAAAAGGTCTAAGAAGTTGAACTTTGTTTACTGGACTAAATAATATCCATTTCAGACTTTTTTTTTTTTTTACATATATTCTTTAAAATTGGGTATTGTATGAACTGAAAACACGGTGAAAGGATAAAGTCCCCGAGATTTGACAACACCATGTGATAGTGACCTGTCAATCACATCCCACCCTATCTGCTTTTCTACTCTAAATAGGATCATAAATCACAAAGTTGTCATTTTTGTCATAGACTTCTATAGAATCTGATTTAAGTTGCAGTCAGAGAAGTCGTCCCCTGCTCAATATAAAAAAATAAAAAAAACAGATTTAAGGCACTTCGTTTCATTTTCAGACCCAACATTTAGGGCTCGGTCTGTACAGTAGTCATGAAGCTAATGCCATTAGCCAGTAAGTGTAACTTAACATGAAGAAAAGAAAGGGAAATTGCGAATCCAATTTGTACCAGGGAAAATAATACTGCTCCTTTACAGCTTGCATGTCGTTTGTTAAGCCCGCGTCACACTGTCCCGAAATTGACACCCGATGGACACACGATAAAGGAAATGTTCAAATTCGGCTCTGATCGTAACAACATCGGGACATTCGTGAGGGCATCTTAAGCCATCGTATGACCGCCGGTGGAGTTTCTTAGGCTCCGGCAGCAACTTCCTGAGCGGCAACTTCGTAAGGCACTCGTGAGGGCATCTTGTTATCATCGGTGCCATCGGGCATTCGCCCTCACTCTGATCGGGGCGAATGCCCGATGGCACCGATGATAACAAGATGCCCTCACGCTGGCCTTACGAAGGGCAAAATTTACACACAAATTCAACACGAAAATGAACCTTCGCAAGGTCTTTCGTGAATCTTTTGACATGCCAAAGATTTTCCCACCGCTCACGAAGTTGCTGCCGGAGCCTGAGAAACTCCACCGGCGGTCATACGATGGCTTAAGATGCCCTCACGAATGGCCCGATGTTGTTACGATCAGAGCCGAATTTGAACATTTCCTTTATCGTGTGTCCATCGGGTTGTTTTATTGCACAACAAAATCATGTAAAGATATTATGTAAATAACCCAATTTGTGTTCTGTGAAACTGAAAAGGATATAATATATTATTTTGAAGGCGAATTGACAGGAAGTTGTTGTTGCTATGGAAACAACATTACGGAAAAAACTTAATATCTTCTACATATAAAGACGGAGAAAGTAAAGAACAAAGACTGAAAATATCAGTACAGTATCATAATACTTTAACATAATTGTTTGTGTTACTTTCGTTGCAGTTGTATTTATTAAATGTAATGTAAATGTTGCCTTCGTGTGGTTCGGGGCCGTCTTCGTGCGAAATTCACAATTCCATATTCGTGTGTCCATCGGGTGTCAATTTCGGGACAGTGTGACAGGGGCTTTAAGAAATGATTCCCAGTGGTAGTAGCTTCCTGAGATCTTGTATGGCTGTTTCTCTCTTGTTGGTGCTTTCCAGTCTTTGTGCTAAGCTAGGCTAAGCTAACCGGCTACTGACAGTAGCTCAACATCTAATCTAAAAGTCTGAGGTTTCATTCTCCTACTGTGTCATTTTCTCATAGACTTCTATAGAATCTGACTTAAGTTGCAATCAGAGAAGTTGCCCTCTGCTTGATATTCAGGAGAATACAGGCTCGCTCTGTAAGTTAAATATGATGCTACATTCGCCAGCTAGTGTAGCTTAACATAAAAAAAACATAACTCTTCCTACCAGTTTCTCTACAGCTTTCTAGTTTGTTGAACTAAACAAAAACTAAAATGTGAAACACATACTTGACACTTGGGGTGGTAACTTATTGAGGTATTGCTGTTTCTCCCTTGTTGGTGTATTCTAGTCTTTGTGCTAAGCTAGGCTAAGCTAACCCGCTACTGGCACTAGCTCAACATCTAATTGGTTTAAGTATGAGGTTTCATTCTCCTCTAACTCTCCGCAAGAAAGCAGAATAAAGTTATCCCCAAAATGTGAAACTTTAGCTTTTTTTACCACCTGCATCAAAACAATTTAGAACAACCCGAAGCAGACGGCAACTGTCAATCAAAATGTCTCCCGCTTTCTTGACAAATCAGTGTGACCGCACCCTGTTGAGACACATTTCCTCAAGTTACAAGTGAGCACCACCTCAATATGTAGATTATTAAGTCACCAAATCGGGGTTGAATCGGGTCAATAGTTTGGAGCCGGAAAAAATACCTCAAGCCTTTAAAGTGTTATTTCTTACAGTGAAAAACACTTAACTAATGTCGAAGGAGTTTTTATTTTCAAATTGATGTCCGTGTGCTGAATGGGTTTCAGAAAAGCTTAATGACCCCTATGGGCTAATGCAAACTCCTCAGCACACCATTACCTGGCAACTTTTAATTTAATTGCACGGACTAAAATGAGACATACAATGGTAACAATTGACTTTTTTAAAACAGCTCGGCCAGGAGTCTGACACCGTGAATACAGACGGGCTGACTTCCAGACACTCTGAGTTATACTGCTATTTCACTGATTAAAATAAGATGACTTTCACAAAAGTAACACAAGTTTTTGTCACTAAGTACAACAAAAAGACCATGAGCAAAGAATACCCATGGAGACATGGTTTGCACTGGTGGAAACCTAAGTAACATTTTAGCTTTCAAATGATCTTTGTGCGTTTTAACACCATATCTGTCACGTTTCCTTCCTCTCTGTAGTTACTCCTGTCACCACTTCCCTTTTGATCTCTTAGAGTTTGGTGTGTTTCAGAGTGCATGTGTCTGCAGTAAAGGTGAGGGATTAAACATCCAGATTGTTCTCAATGTCAGCCACAAGATAACAGGAAGGCAGAGACCAGCAGTTCTCTTTTTTGTCCATTCGGCCACACAGCATGCGGGTGATTGGCTCCGCTCTAATCTAACATGTCCCGATCCAAACCTTATTGCAAAATCAGTTGCATGAAGATAAGACGGAAAAATGGGGTGTTGACACATGAGATTGCTCGTTAGATGGCCTGTTTGGAGGGGCTTGAATCTAAAATAAGCCTCGTCATCGAATGCTGGATTTACTCGTTGGATTCTGATAGGAAGGCCGTTTCCTCCCTCTTTTCCTCATGAGCTCCCCATTCCTCTCCTCTGTCTAGCACACTGATGCATTTCCATATATTATTGCCTCTGTAAGCAAGAGTGTCATGCGCCCAGGCTTTTCCTGCAGCCCGAGGGGACTTCTCAATGTCATTACCGCTAAAGCCTGCCACATGCCTGTAATGTATTGCTGCCTGGCTTTATTGGCAGCGCGATGATTCAGTGGTGGTGATGATGGATTAGTGCCGGCTGGGTCGAGCCAGGCTGGGCTGTCGCATAAACACCGAGTCCTCCTCACACACTGCAGCACACAGGGAGACGTATCGTATTTATGTCACACACACCACCCTAATGAATACGGTCATTTCGATGCTTTTATTGAGCTTCTCGGAAGACCTCCTGATTCATCTTGTCCACCTTTTTGCTTTTCACACACACACGCCGCTCGCTGCAGCGCCGCATAATGGAAGCTGTAATGTGTTGGTTTTACGACATTGTTACTGTTTTGAATGTGGAAATATAGAAGTGTTTGTTGCCTCCTGGAAGGGGAAGTTCAGAGAGGGAGCACTGGGTGCATATGTTACCGCAGAGTAACAAGGTTTGATGTTCTAGGACACACACACACACACACACACACACACACACACACACACACACACACACACACACACACACACACACACAGGGTTTAGAGGAAGGACACAGTTGCATGTTTTATGACTGAATATGAAACACAGTCCATATAACACAGCACTGCAGGCTGGACTGAACACTGGCTACCGACTAAAATGATAAACTCGTTGCAGGTTTTTCGGTCACGGTGACCAGGCTCAGGCCTCGCTGCCGGGAATAAATGGACATTAGTCTTAATTTCTCTCTCTCCTGTTCACCTCTCCTGTCCTGAGAGACACAAGAAACACACTTTATTTCACACACAACACGTGTTGGTTTATCAGTTCAACACTCCTATTCTCTTATGGCACGATAACTTTATTTATTCATCTATTTATTCTCTCATTTATCTCATCATGATGTTATTGGATTTGGTATATACTATACTGTCACTAACGTTTAAAAAAATGGTATGTTCTTGTTTGTATTTATAGTTCCACTTTTACCAGAGGTGGGAAGTAACTAAGTAGATTTACTCAAGTGCTGTACTTAAGTGCAACTTTGAGGTACGTGTCCTTTACTTGAGTATTTCCATTTTCTGCTACTTAGTACTTCTACTGCACCACAGTTCAGAGGTACATGTTGTACTTCTACTCCACTTCATGTATTTAATACCTTTAGTTACTTCACAGATGTGGATGAATGATGTGAAATATAATCAAGTGTTAAATCAGACTTTAGTTCCACCTGGAGTAAATCCACCAGCTACCCTGCAGTATACAAAGTCATTCAGACTAGCTGCACCTTTACCAGCTTTGAGAACACTTTCATGATCAATCATTATAAAACCTATCATATATATTATTCTGAAATGGACCAATCTGCACAATGACTACTTTTACTGTCTTTCACTATATTTTGATGATAATACTTTTCTACTTTTACTTGAGGAACCTTTTGAATGCAGGACTTTTACTGTAACAGAGTATTCCTACACTCTGGTACTTCTACTTTTACTCAAGTACACAATCTGAGTACTTCTACTTTTACTCAAGTACAAGATCTGAGTACTTCTACTTTTGCTACAAGACCTGAGTACTTCTACTTTTACTCAAGTACAAGGTCTGAGTACTTCTACTTTTACTCAAGTACAAGACCTGAGTACTTCTACTTTTACTCAAGTACACGATCTGAGTACTTCTACTTTTACTCAAGTACAAGATCTGAGTACTTCTACTTTTACTCAAGTACAAGGTCTGAGTACTTCTACTTTTACTCAAGTACAAGATCTGAGTACTTCTACTTTTACTCAAGTACAAGATCTGAGTACTTTTACTATTACTCAAGTACAAGATCTGAGTACTTTTACTATTACTCAAGTACAAGGTCTGAGTACTTCTACTTTTACTCAAGTACAAGGTCTGAGTACTTCTACTTTTACTCAAGTACAAGATCTGAGTACTTCTACTTTTACTCAAGTACAAGACCTGAGTACTTCTACTTTTACTCAAGTACAAGATCTGAGTACTTCTACTTTTACTCAAGTACAAGATCTGAGTACTTTTACTATTACTCAAGTACAAGGTCTGAGTACTTCTACTTTTACTCAAGTACAAGGTCTGAGTACTTCTACTTTTACTCAAGTACAAGACCTGAGTACTTCTACTTTTACTCAAGTACACAATCTGAGTACTTCTACTTTTACTCAAGAACAAGATCTGAGTACTTCTACTTTTACTCAAGTACAAGATCTGAGTACTTCTACTTTTACTCAAGCACAAGATCTGAGTACTTCTACTTTTCGAAGTACAAGATCTAAGTACTTCTTCCGCCTCTGACTTTTACTGATGTTCACTTTATCGTATGTTTG
>NC_136912.1:94040523-94053023 GCF_949606895.1 Notothenia rossii
TGTCTTTACTAGTTGCTTTGCAGATTTGGATTAGTAATCCATCTTCTCCGCTTACCCGTGGTCGGGTCTCGGAGGTAGCAGTTCCAGCAGAGAGCCCCAAACGTTCATTTCCCCTCATCAAGCAGCTCTGACTGGGGGGTCCCAAGGCGCTCCCAGGCCAGAGAAGAGATATAATCCCTCCACCTGGTCCTAGGTCTACCCCTCGGTCTCCTCCCAGCACACATCCCTAGGGAGGCGCCCAGGTGGCATCCTAACTAGGTGGCATCCTAGCTAGGTGCCCGAACCACCTCAACTGGCTCCTTTCGACACGAAGGACGAGCGGTTCAACTCCGAGTCCCTCCCGGAGGACTGAACTTCTCCCCTTATCCCTCAGGGAGACGCCAGCCATCCTGCGGAGAAAACCCATCTCGGCCACTTGATTCGAAATACAAAACCTAAATGTACTCTATGCTATTGGAAGAAAGGTGACGAATGCTTTTATATCTAATATTTATTGTAAACAGCAGCTGGTCATTTACAATCACTGAGTTGAAAATAAATAACTTCAATTAAATGGAAAATAAATGCTTATTTTGTCCCTATCTCGAACAAACAATGCACATTTGATCAGCTTTTTAAGAAGAGTAAATGCACTTTAAATGGAAATGACAATAACAATTAAAAAATGAGAGTTGGTCATTTTCTTCTTCATTAAATGAGTTATAAGAACGACACAATATATTCTCACTCTTAACTGTTTCATATTTATTTTTATTATCACATTTGTCACTGAATTTATGTTCAATCGTTTAAGAGTGATACGTACGTTATCCACCCCGGAGGCCTTTTTGTTTGTGAGCTCTATAGTTTTGACATAATCCCTTTTAATCATGGGCTTTGTTTGAAACTAACTTTATTCCCAGGGGGTTTTCACGCCATTTCTCTTGTTTGTTCTTTATTGTTATCAATTTCCCCTCAAGAAATTAGCATACCTGAGTTGTTTCAAGTTGGCTTGGCTTTGTGAGTCATTGCTATCCATTAAAGAGATTAGATTTACCTTGTAATCAAAGAAGAATTCACATTTCCATTTCCCCAGATTAAACATATCAGAAATGATGAGGAGCTAGAAAGAGAAAGGAATAATCAGCCGTGAGACAGAAAAACAATTTCATTTCTCTTTTTATGTGCTACCAGTGGTCATTTAGCCAGGCTCTTTATTTAAATGGTAATGTGAAGCTGGCTAAACAGGCGTGGCGAATCATCCGGAGAGGAGAGCCAGACTTCATAAAGCTGTGTGTTTCAGACTCGGTTTTATCTGAGTCTCGCCTCCTGTCGCCTGGCAGAGCCACGATTGAGCGACAAGGATAACTCAGCTCCGTGTTGGAGTATAATTAATTAGGTGTGATAAATTATACCGTTTCTAGCAAAGCCTGGCAGCACTGGCAAAGGCACTCTGTGACACACACACACACACACACACACACACACACACACACACACACACACACACACACACACACACACACACACACACACACACACACACACACACACACACACACACACACACACACACACACACAGAGAGAGAGAGAGAGACACATCCACACACACACACACACACACACACACTCTCCCACACACACACATACACCAACATACACCCACACACACACACTCAAACACACACACACACATACACACACACACACTCTCTCTCTCTCACACACACACACACACACACACACATACATTGGATCTCTGCCTCATTCTTCCTCACACTCATGCTAACATATTTATTTGTATATGGACAAAACATGTATTCCTAAAGAGCGCTGCAGTATTTTTGTTAGCATTACAAACAATTCAAAGGGATTTTTATGTCAAACACACATTTGTGATACTTATCGTCAGCCGGATGATAGTAGTAGTAAGTATACATGCAAACAGCAGAAGTAGAAAGCTAGCATTAGGCTACAAACTGACTACATGGCGACTGTGGCTGCGAGGGGTTGTGTTCATCTTTCAACCAGAAGGTTGTTGGCTCAATCCCAGCCTGTGGAGTCAACATGTCGATGTGTCCTTGGGCAAGGTACTGAACTGTGTGTGTGTGTGTGTGTGTGTGTGTGAGAGAGAGAGAGAGAGAGAGAGAGAGAGTGTGTGTGAGTGTTAGCTTACTAGAACAAGTGGCACTGCTCTGTGAGGGGTTGTAAAGTTGGATAAAGCGCTAAATAAGTACAGTCCATTAATCATGGCTGCGCATCACCAACGCTAAGCTAAAGGTGGCTAATGTTCAGCATGATTACATGTTAGCACCTTCTGTATACTTACGACACAGAAGGTTCGGACATTCACCAGTGGGGTATTTACCAACGCATTGTATGACGGGCACCTGGTAAAGATGCCACCTGAACATCCACATCGACTCTTATGGCGCATTTCCACTACAGCGCGGTTTAAGCGTGCCCGGCCCGTTTCTGGTTGCGTTTCCACTCGGCGTAGTTCCGGCTAACGGGTACTTTTTCCACAGTTTTCTGGCTCTCCAAAATCGAGGTTCTTTCCGGGCCAACAACCGGGCTGAGTATGCTAAACTAGAGAGAGAATCGCTGGCAACTACAACAAGATGAACATATTTGACCGTGATTTAATTGTAAGACACGTTTCAAAATGATGCTGAAGTAACAACATACTGATACCGGTTAGTAAAAACCATGAATTAATGCTTTGACAAGTCTGCAGACAGACGGCAGGCGAGACACCTTTTAAAATGCGTGTTATCTGAATGGAGATCGGCTAAGCTAACGCAGTATATGCTCCGACCGTCCACACTCACAACAACGGCCTACAGACAGAAACAAACCAGCGACTGTATTCTCCATGACACAGACAGTCTGTGGTTTGGACTTGTTTAACTTCTGTCTAGTTTCTGAACAGATATGACGAGCTGTGAGCTCTGAGGGCTAACAGCTAACGGCTAACGGCTGTGTTTCTCATTGAAGAAGACGTCACGGCTCCGCCTACACTGCGCTACTATAGTTACCCCAGTTCCTAAACTGTAATGGAAACGCAGCATAAAGTGACCCTGGCCTAACGAGGCCTAGCCATACCGTAATAAGCCGAGCGAGGCCCTGCAGTGGAAAAGCGCCATAAGCGATGGAAAATACAGAGAAGGATGGATGGATCTTATGTCTTAGACCAAAAGGTGAAAATCTCCTCAGCTTGTGCGAAAGATCCAGATTGAACTAAGACCTAAAAGGTGAAATGCTGACTCATTCCCAGGTTTTAGGACTCGTTCTTGCACTTTTCTAACTTTGCAAACTCTCTTTCAGAACTTGAAGGTAACGCCATAAACAACACATGGATTAACTGTCACTTTGCAATCCATCTCAAAATCAGCAGATCCTTATTTTGTTTTTTTAAAGAATGATTTGTCAATAAATGTTTTGTGCTGATTGAGCACCAAAAAGGTGAAATACAATATTTTTCTACCTCGTTCAGCACTAAGAGTTTCACGCTACAAATAACAAGCAAAGACCTCAACTTTTGGAATCACAATAATAAAGTATGTTTTATTAGAAACAGCAAACAGAAGTGAAAAAAGATGGTTAGATGTATTGTCTTTGCAGCTTTGTCAAAGAGTTGTGTATATCATTTAAATAAGCAAATGATATGCATTTTGAATTATTATTATTAAATAAAACGCTACATAAGTACAGTCCATTTACCATTCAAAAACAATACAAGACTAATACGGGCAAATAAAAGAGACTCATACAATTTAAAAAGAAGGCCATTAAACCAGCATTAATGAATCTGAATCAAGGAGAAAGTTGAACAGTAACTTTCAACAGCAGTATTTTATAATTGCTTAAAGTAGAACGAATGAGATAATGAGCCACAACATTTATCCTTAATTAAAGACAAATCAACAGAACAACTAAGGCGTGTTCTCTCTCTTGTTTCCTCACACCTTTAACTGTGAATCTGAGCGTGTCAAAGCAGCTGCTGAAGTGCTGTCGCTGCTTCTCCTCAGATAAACACAACCTACACTTCATAACCATTTTTCATCCAAAGTGGTCATTTATATTCAGTCAAGGATTCGCCTTGCTTTCTGCACATCTTCACTTTGAATAAAATCTCCAGTGATTCCCACTTCATATCCTCAGTAAGTGCACACTTTAAAAGGACTTCACCACCTTGATGGCGAAGAGGCACATTTTTTTTTATCAGTGTGTTGAAAAAAAAAAGGGAGTTTTATCTACTTTGGATTTGTTTGTATCTGCAGTGAGATTCAGAGCCACTGTTTATCTGTGGTGAGATACAGCAAAGTGGATCTGTGAGTCTTATAAGGCCATGACGCTGAGGACATGTCCCCAACCATTTTTGAAAGTATAACTTGTAAATGTTCTGAAAATTAGCATTCACAAAGAAGTGTAATAAACAACAACACTGGTTTAGTGTCAAGATGTGCAATTTCTGACGGTAAAAAGACCCCAAAATCATGCAATGTTGTTTACCTGAAGTAAATGTTGTCTTTTTGCTTTATTTCCTGTCAGAGATTACAGGAATGTGTAGTTTTAATGGGAGTGTGAATTTGGATCACTGGCTTCCCCACACATATATAATGGTTCCTACGAAAATAGTCTGACACTGTAAATCCTGTCTATACAGGTGTTACTAGCAAATAGTAAGGAACTAGTGTGAACAAAAAAACGGTGGCACGCAATACAGTTTTATTTTTATCTGAAAGAAAGTGTCCCCACCACTTTGGAAAACAATGTGACGCGCATGCATAGGGTCCTGCAGGACAGTGGCCGATTAGCTTAGCCTAGCTTAGCTAAGTACAAGACTGGAGAAATGAAAAGAAATATCCACTCAAGGCTCAAGTACGTGAAATACTTTATTAGTTTCTAAATTATAAAAGTAACTTTACTTTAAAAAATAATAACAATAAAAATACAAGTTTTTGTGTTGTTTTTTGCTGACTAGTTCTCTGAAGGCAACAGACTCGACCGTTGCGATGGGCAGCATGTCCTCAACAACATACCTGGCAATCAATCTGTTTAGTTGACTCTGGGTGACATGTGGTGATTTAAAAGAATCCTTTTTTGGTTGTTTAGATGGTGTTGCTCCATCTGGGTCACTGCCGGTGGTTGAGACGGTGGGGTCTTTGGCGACTAGTTGTATAGCCCCATGTTAGGTGCTTCAGGAGATTGGCATTGCTGTTATTCGATGTGGACAATGCTTTCTGTCCTGCACACAGTTTACATTGTACCGTAATATTTTGTGCGTCCTTTATCCCCACAAATTGAAAATAGTGGTTATATTTTCAAGTTGCAAATGCGCTGCTGCTCTCGCTGATACTATTGTGTGTGTGTGTGTGCTGGTGGTGAGCGTTGCCGTGTGTGTGTGTGTGTGTGTGTGTGTGTTAGCATTAGCATTAGCATTAGCATTAGCAAGTGTTCGTGTGTGTGTATTTTCCATGGTATTTTCCCCATAAGGCAAGACCCGCCCAACTCTGTCTCTGATTGGCTTACCCTAAAATGTTACCTCGCGTTAACCAATCATCACTCCTCTCTGGTTACTTTCACTTTTCCATGGTGCTGTGAGAGGACATCGCTGTATTTGCCTGTAAGTTACATCCGCAGGGAGATTCGGTTCAGTTCCATCACATAATGTAACGCAGTAACGCACCCATTTAAATCACAGTAACTATAACGGCGTTACTTAATGGGAATAGGTAACTAGTAACGCGTTAGTCCCAACACTGACTCTAACATACATTTTTGTGGAGAATACGAAGATTTTTTCAACTGTCCTCTTGCACTCAGATATATTGCTGCTTGCGCAGATTTGGTAAACGTCACATTTTCACGTCTTGCCGTGATAGGCTACCGGGTTGCTTACATTAGGTTGTGGTTTCAGCAAACAACATATAAAGCAAATTCTAAAGGAGCTGGGTGCCTTTTACCCTCAAAAAACATGATGAAGCGTAAATGCAATCAACAGAAGTAACAAGCTGACGCTAGGCTAGAAACTGGCCGTCACGTGGCTATGCGTCACCACCGTTTGTTTTGATAACATTTGGTAGTGTTTTTAACACATGTAGAAGGTTCATATCCACCAGTGGGGTTTTGAGGTGCTGAAATACTTTTATCTCGTAGAACAAAATGTGAAAATGGCATTAACCTGTGCTCACCTCAGACTCTATTTAACGTATCTGACAAAGACATGTCTAAAACAAAACGATGATTTTGAGAGGAGAGAACTGGAAATGGTCAAATGCTTATTTCCTGGTTTGAAGGACTCATTCCCGCACCTCTTTATAACCTCTGCTCTAATTGACACAGTTTGTAGGTGGATAACAGAAATCATGGATAAAGAACGAACTGACACTTGTCTATTCTCCTCAATATCAACCTGGACCCCAAGTCCATGGCTAAAACATATCAAACACATACACACACACATACAAACATACGGTACACACACGCACACACACACACACTTCTAATTGCCTGGTGTTAATGAGAGTCTTGTTTGGAGCTGTCACATGACCCTGGGCATGCAGCGCACTGACACTCGCTCTATGTTCACAGCTCTAGAGGTCAACATGCGGGCCGTGTGTGTGTGTGTGTGTGTGTGTGTGTGTGTGTGTGTGTGTGTGTGTGTGTGTGTGTGTGTGTGTGTGTGTGTGTGTGTGTGTGTGTGTGTGTGTGTGTGTGTGTGTGTGTGTGTGTGTGTGTGTGTGTGTGTGTGTGTGTGTGTGTGTGTGTGTGTGCATATGAATGGCTTTGTGTGTGTTGATGCTGCGGACAGAATCATTTATTACACCTAATTACCTTTCCAGCCAGGACATTAAGGCTATATCAGCAAATCTTTAATCTTTGGTGGTTTAATTTTCAATCAGGGAAGTTGATATTAATCTAAATGAATGTTATCTGTGAAGTCTATTCTCACCATTATCACAGGAGAGGGTCAGTCTTATTATTATTATATGTGTGTCTGCGTCACACTGTGAGGGATATGAAGCCAGCCAAATTAATGTGAATATCAAAAAAGTAAAAGTTTTAAGTGTTAATTAAAAAAGGATTGTTCATTTGCAGTGTAGTTTCTCTGTTCAGGAATATTATATTATATGTATAGCTTTTTAATAGCATGACATTAATCACATTATGATGCATTTGATGTGCTGAGCAAGATTAAATAATATAGGAACATTTATAACAACCACAGAAGGAATAAAACTAAGTTCATCCATCAGAATAACTCGATCAATTCTCAAACTAGTGTTTTGAAAAATACAACGAGGAGCAGACAAATGAATGAAAGTGCTGCGGTTAAACATTAATCTGAATGTATACTAAATTATTGTCATTCATTTCTAATATATCTACATTTGTTACACATTATTCTATTGTCCCTATGATTCATTTGAACATTTTTTATTTATTTAAGTTAGTGCTTAATAAAACGAGTCCCTCAGGCCTTCTCCATTATCTGAACTATTAACTCTGGTGTAGTTTGTTGTTACCCATTCATTTTATTTGGTACGTTTTCCCTTTTTGATATCGTTTAAATGGAAATCATAAAAAGTTTATGGGGACGTCACATCTGAGGGGTGTTAAAGGATCACAGAAGTCACTTGTGCGTCCCCAGTCAGTGTTTTCCAACCTTTAGCACCCTCGCTGTGAACCTTCCTTCATGTGTTGACAGTGAGAGTGTGATCTAGCTCGCTGTGTGGAGACCAATTCAGTGTGTGTGCGTGTGCGTGTGCGTGTGTGTGTGTGTGTGTGTGTGTGTGTGTGTGTGTGTGTGTGTGTGTGTGTGTGTGTGTGTGTGTGTGTGTGTGTGTGTGTGTGTGTGTGTGTGTGTGTGTGTGTGTGTGTGTGTTTAAGTAAAGGAGACTCAAGCTGACAGTTTGCCAGCAGCCTTGCACCTGCACACATCTAGGTGTTGATCTCAGATGGTGGGGGTGAAAAGGGGAAGGAAGAGAGGGGGAGGACAGGCAGAGGGAGAAGGAGACGAAGAGATCCGACACGAGGTGTTTTGGGTGGATGAGGAAAGACGTGCGAGGTGAGGAACGGAGGAAAGGTGACATGTAATTCCTGTTTATACGTTTTTTTGTTTTTTTCCTGTTTGTATGGAAAGGGGGGGAAATGTGCAGCTGTGTGACAGGCAGAGGGGTAAAGTAGTGGAGCACAAATACTTTGTTACTGTACTCAAGCACATTTTTCTGGTATCAGTTACTCCACTACTTTTTGCTTTTACTTTCTACTTCTTACATTTTCCTTTCATTATTATTTAGAGTCATTGCGTGCCTATTGATTTGAACACAATCCATGTATCCATAATTTCCTGGTCTTCTCTAAAGAAGAGTAGGCCCGGTTCTACAGGGCTGCATTGCAACCTCAGTTGAGTCGTTTTGCACCCTCATTTGAAAAATGAAAAGTGAAAAAAATGGAAAAGTGAAAGATATTACATATATAATAATAATAATAGTAGTAGTAATAATAATAATAATAAGAAGAAGAATATAGTTGAAATAAAATAAATTGTGGTTGAATAACATTGTCTGCTGCATTTATTTGGTCAATTTAAACGGTAGACTAAGTAACGTAATTATGTCAGGTGCGCGTGACCTGTGCCGCTGCGCGTTCGTCATCTGCAAGGTGCTTACACAGCAGTCAATAATGGAACTCAGAAAATGGTTAAACAACCAGCCCTTATGGCCAGCAGCAACACTGCATCTACTGCAGGTAATAACAGTTCAGATCATGGGGACATTACGTTACCCGCGGCCACTGTCGTGGACAGTAACGTCCTCCTCGCCCACGGAGGCGGAGCAGCCGCAGCCTTCTTCGTTGCCCCAAACACCGCCACCCCTCGGCGGCCCGCAAGTGCCAGAGGACCTCGGCAAAACAGAGCCTGCCCAGGTCCTATATTTAAAAAGTACCCAGCTCGCCTGTACAGTGGGGTAAGGCGCTCATTTTGCTGCTCATGGTTTCAAAACAGAGACTGGCTGGAATATTCATGTAAAGAAGATGCCATCTTCTGCTATGCATGTAGACATTTCGGTTCAAGTAAGTCAGATGCCTTCACCACAACTGGCTACAACAACTGGCGCCATGCTCTTGCACGTGATAAGGGACTGGGAAGGCATGAATCAAGCAAAGAGCACATTAAGTCAGTGGCTTTGTGGAAGGAGAGGCGTGCAAGAAGGGAGACTGGTACAGAGGTTTCCACTCTTGTAAACGCAGCACAACTGGAGAAAAGAAAAAGCAAATCTGTTTACAGTTCTGTTTCATATAGGGGTTGAGATGTATCCATAGATCTCTTCATGTTGCTCTCAAAGTGCAGATTGATGCTTTTCACTTCAATATTTTAAAAAAAATCTTCCCGGGGGACCATGCCGTCGGACCCCCCTAGAGGAGGTGAGGACCCCCCTAGAGGGTGTTAGGTCCACTCCCCACTTGTAAAAATAGCACTTTACCACTGCACCCTCTCTAATCTCAGATGCACCCTGAGTCATTTTGTTCTGGAACCGGGCCTGAAGAAGAGGGACCAATGAAAACGTTGTCATGTTGCCGTTGTTCAGCATGGAAACATTAATTAGCTAACAATGACATTATTGTTCTATTAATATAAAGGGAGGTCAGGTACTCTTTAAAACAGCTGCTAGTTATGGGTACTTTTTACTTAAAGGTAGGGTATGTAATTTTGGAGAAACCGGCTTGAGTGCGCTAGAATTTGAAAATACACGACCGGAAAAAATCAGCCCCTTCCTTCAGACTTCCTTACAGAGCCCCTCCTCCAACACACACGAACGCGCACATGACCAATGAGGGCACGAGATAAGTTTGTGCACAGATGGAAGGCTGACAGGCAGGTAGGCCATCCAGTTACTTTAGCCGGGCCGGCTCAGATGATTGGTCGTGCTTTTTACAGCGCCACGGCTTCCACAGGTGACATTTAATGTATTTATTGTCAAGGCATTTGATCTATTCATTGCTATCGGGATGTTAAGAGCATTCCATGGAATATAACAAAAAGTGTTTCTGAAATAAATTACATACCCCACCTTTAAGTAAATTTCGAAGCCCATACTTCATTACTTTGACTTGAGTAAAGACATTTAGTCAGTACTTCTACTTCTACCAGAGTATTTTTAAACACAAGTACTTCTACTTGAGTACAGGATGTGTGTACTTTTGCCATCTCTGTTTGTAAGCCACAAGTGGAAGAGGGGGACATGTGCAGCTGTGTGACAGGCGGCACTGGAGAGCCAATTGGATTGATGCATTCTTTCTTAGGTAACTGCCAACACCAGAGCGCAGCCAGGGCCTCATTTGTCAGACTGAAGGAAATAGCGTTACAGCGTGACGTTTCACTCTGTCTCTGGCACACACATCAACAAGCCTCTGCTCCAGGAGAGGGCGAACTGTGCCACCGATGCTACCTTGGAGAATTGAATTACGGTTAAAAAGGACAGAAAGTGGGGCTTGTAGACAGGGAGAAATGTCTGTATGTTTGTATTTACCTCCTGTTACGTTTAGTGGCTGTCTCTTACTGGTTTTTATGTTTATCTTACCTGACACTCAGGCTGCAGCCACACGGAGACGAAACGGGTCGTATCTATACAGTTCTCTATCTTATAGACGGTTAGGCCACACGAGGCCGACAGGGAAACGCAGATAACGATAACGGGTCCCAAGGTGGGTAGACCTGCGTACGCAACGCTCTGGGGGGCCATGCTAAAAAGCTAATTTAGGATGAATCCTACACCAGTTTAAGTTTCTTTGGACAGTATTCGGTGTATTCAGAGGATAATGTTGCTGCACATACCATCATAAGTTTCCCTGCTTGACATTCATTGGCTGCTGTTAACCTTTTGGCAGCAGCTGTGAGTTTGTCGCTGACTCCAGAGCAGGAAACTTAGACCGGCTCTCTGGAGGAGAACTCAACAGCATGTCAGGTAACTCCATGACACTGTCAGCATAACACACTGATGGGACGCCTGAATTATTGAAATCCATAGCATTGATAATTTAATACAGTAGATCTGCTTTGACAGGGGATCGCTTGAGCGAATTTTAAAAGAAGGAAGAAAATGGACATTGCACGAGGGAGAGGTCCAGGGATAACTTAAATTTGAAGGCCAACCCGGAATTTAGCATCGTCAGGGCTTCCTTCACAAAAACGAGTGAGATTTTTCTAACATTAGAAAATAACGATCACGCAATAGCCCCGAACTACAGCACGGTCACGTGACATGAAGAAAGGAAAAATGGACATTGCACGAGGGAGAGGAACATATAAAGTTTCTCTGTCTTTGTTTCAGTAACAGTAAGCAGGGATTTACTGCACGGCTTGACCTAGTTGAGACGCTGACAGGAAAGTGAGGGAAAGAGAGACAGATGGGAGAGGGTTAAATGAAGCTGACATGTGTCCAGTGTTTGCATGTCCCCAGATGACATGTGGCTCTCGCCCATATGCTTCTGTTGCCTCTCTTCAAGCACCAGCACTGTCTGATAAACCAGTGCCAAGTCAACGCCTGTGTGAAAGAAAACAAAAGATGGAATTTGATTTCTCCAAAAAGACGAAAACTTGTTATGTTGCCTGTTATGCTTTCACTATGAGATATTGAGGCAAATAAGGTATGTGAGTTGTTACTGTCAGTGTGGCAAGGGGCTAAATGCTTCTCGAAAATTATTTTGTTTCGGAAAATGTAACGTATTTCCATTAATCAGAAAATTCTCTCTTTGCTTTGAGTTGTTGATTTTTTTTCTGGAAAAAAAATCGGAATTTCAGAAGTAGTTTTTTGTGCAATCAGAAAATGTTGAGAGTTCTTTCTGAATGTTAGAAACTCGTCACCGGCTTGATCTTGAATCTCAAGATCCATGTATCTGTGATCCTCTCCAGAATGGAAGGAGTCATCACATACAGAGCATCAACTAGTTCGTGAACAGTGTCCTTCACATGCTGATATCCAAGAGAGGGAGTTCCACAGTCACAAGATGGAGGAATAGAAAGCAGTATTCAATGTTTACTTCAGATTAGCTCCACGTCAGAAATGATCATGCTTGTCATATGTCTCTCTCCATAGAGGCTGAATCATCATGTTAATCACATAGCTATCATATGCCTCAAACAGTCCTGATGCTCTTCTAGGTAATCACACATCCTGTCATGTTCACAGCTACAGTTGGGATACCTTTGATATCATGTGACTCTCAGATTGGAAGAGGACATTCAGAGTTTTCCCAACATTGAAAATCTCATAATTCCTATTTTTTTCCTATTTTTTTTCGAAAAATGTCTGATTTTTTTTCTGAAAATCTTAAAATCATGATTTTTTTTTTTTAAGTTTAAAGGTATGATTTCTTTTTTTTATATCTAAAAATTATGATTTTTTTTCTGAAAACCTTAACATTTTAATTTATTAATAATAATTTCAAAATTATATATTTTTCTCAAACTGACTTTTTTCTCAAAATCTTTAATTATGATTTTTTTTTTTC
>NC_136912.1:94062075-94079575 GCF_949606895.1 Notothenia rossii
ATACTACTGTGTAATATATGTACAATATAAGACAAGCACAAGTTTTATTTATACTTTTTTAATTTGCTGAAGGCCGATTCAAAATGGTCCGCGGGCCCCATTTGGCCCCCGGGCCGTAGTTTGGACACCCCTGCTTTATGTGAATGCATCATTTCAGACATTTCATGGCTTTTATACGTGGGATTATATCCTCTTAACTCCGCCTTAATGAATTCATATAGCTCACAGCAGTGCATTTGTTAGAAGATGTGGCCGCGAGGCTGTTTTCTCTCCGTCCATCCTCTCCGCCTCTCTGTCTTCAACACTGTTGCTGCAGCTCTGTGGGCATCCTCCTCCCCTCCTCTCTTCTCTCTTCCCTCCCTTCTTCATAATTGCCTTTTACTTAATAGGCTCAGCCCCAGGAATACTAATGCACACTGTGATAAGCATCAGCAGCTCACTGTGCGTTTGTGAGTGCCATCTAGTGACAATGCCTCGGCACTGCCTCCTAAAAACTCAGTCGAAGTGAACATCTCCATAATATCGTTGCCTGTGATTGGTGGCTGCTTATTTTCATTAGCTTGCTTTCACGTTGAGCGGCGATTATCAGAGTATTGACAGAATGTGAATAGTGATATTCCTAACCTCACCAATCACACAGGCTCTTTTATACATGCATCTCTCTCACACACACACACACACACACACACACACACACACACACACACACACACACACACACACACACACACACACACACACACACACACACACACACACACACTGACACACAGATAGCACACAGCCCCTGTCCCTGCAGGATACAGTGCAGAGCAGACTGAAATGGATACATGCAGAGCTAAAATCAATATCAGTTAACCTGGGATGAGTATTGTTTTCATGGCTGGCTGCACTGCTCTGTGGCTCCTGTAGTATCAGTAACTCCTGTGTCATTACCAAGGTCTTCACTAAATGTCAGAGACACACAGGACAACAAACAGGGCAGCTCAGGGTGCTTCGTAGCATGCAAACACCCCATTATGGCAATTGCAGGGTGCTAGAAACAGAAGAGTAGCAAAACGCCTCTTTACCTGTTAACATCCATCCATTATCCTCCATCTATCTATTAACGAGCCGGGAAAAGGTCACAGTGGGAATTTACTGTCTGTAATATATCTAAATTCCCTCTACACACATTGAGATTTTCCGTATACTTGTGGTGTAAAACTGTTAAACTGCAAACTCTACTTTAAAGAGTCCTCTCCTGCTGATGTTCAGGTGTATAACAGTATGTAGTGTCTCTACTTTAAAGAGTCCTCTCCTGCTGATGTTCAGGTGTATATCAGTATGTAGTGTATCTACTTTAAAGAGTCCTCTCCTGCTGATGTTCAGGTGTATATCAGTATGTAGTGTCTCTACTTTAAAGAGTCCTCTCCTGCTGATGTTCAGGTGTATATCAGTATGTAGTGTCTCTACTTTAAAGAGTCCTCTCCTGCTGATGTTCAGGTGTATATCAGTATGTAGTGTCTCTACTTTAAAGAGTCCTCTCCTGCTGATGTTCAGGTGTATATCAGTATGTAGTGTCTCTACTTTAAAGAGTCCTCTCCTGCGGATGTTCAGGTGTATATCAGTATGTAGTGTCTCTACTTTAAAGAGTCCTCTCCTGCTGATGTTCAGGTGTATATCAGTATGTAGTGTCTCTACTTTAAAGAGTCCTCTCCTGCTGATGTTCAGGTGTATATCAGTATGTAGTATCTCTACTTTAAAGAGTCCTCTCCTGCTGATGTTCAGGTGTATATCAGTATGTAGTGTCTCTACTTTAAAGTGTCCTCTCCTGCTGATGTTCAGGTGTATATCAGTATGTAGTGTCTCTACTTTAAAGAGTCCTCTCCTGCTGATGTTCAGGTGTATATCAGTATGTAGTGTCTCTACTTTAAAGAGTCCTCTCCTGCTGATGTTCAGGTGTATATCAGTATGTAGTGTCTCTACTTTAAAGAGTCCTCTCCTGCTGATGTTCAGGTGTATATCAGTATGTAGTGTCTCTACTTTAAAGAGTCCTCTCCTGCTGATGTTCAGGTGTATATCAGTATGTAGTGTCTCTACTTTAAAGAGTCCTCTCCTGCTGATGTTCAGGTGTATATCAGTATGTAGCGTCTCTACTTTAAAGAGTCCTCTCCTGCTGATGTTCAGGTGTATATCAGTATGTAGTGTCTCTACTTTAAAGAGTCCTCTCCTGCTGATGTTCAGGTGTATATCAGTATGTAGTGTCTCTACTTTAAAGAGTCCTCTCCTGCTGATGTTCAGGTGTATATCAGTATGTAGTGTCTCTACTTTAAAGAGTCCTCTCCTGCTGATGTTCAGGTGTATATCAGTATGTAGTGTCTCTACTTTAAAGAGTCCTCTCCTGCTGATGTTCAGGTGTATATCAGTATGTAGTGTCTCTACTTTAAAGAGTCCTCTCCTGCTGATGTTCAGGTGTATATCAGTATGTAGTGTCTCTACTTTAAAGAGTCCTCTCCTGCTGATGTTCAGGTGTATATCAGTATGTAGCGTCTCTACTTTAAAGAGTCCTCTCCTGCTGATGTTCAGGTGTATATCAGTATGTAGTGTCTCTACTTTAAAGAGTCTTCTCCTGCTGATGTTCAGGTGTATATCAGTATGTAGTGTCTCTACTTTAAAGAGTCCTCTCCTGCTGATGTTCAGGTGTGACTCTTCACCTGTCAGTCAGTACTCAGGCATGGCTTTAATTCATTAGTGAGTCATTTTGATTCATCACTACTCTAGTAAACAAACCATTGTCTACAGTAGGTAGGTAGTGAAGAGTTATTTAGGACCCAGGTGTAAGGGAAACTTCAGCAGCAATGGAGAGTCAGGACTCAGAGAGACACGAGGAGAGTTGGAGCTTTGATGTCAAACACTGATGGTTTATTACGAGTATCGGCCGGAGGATTCACATCACAAGTCACAGCAGTCACGATCTGACTGCACGGGACAGTTGCCACATCAATTCTGAAGCGCCTCTCTTTTGCTAGACTTTTAACCGGTTTACAGAGAGTAATCAACATATTTGAGATAGCCTAAACATCTGGGAACACTGAATCAAATGTCTGACCCTTATGGCCTCGAAGCCAGTGTTCTCACAACCATAAACCATTTGTGACCGAGAGTCGACCGGTCATAAACTGGGAACAACAACATATAGCTGACGCAGCCCAGTCAGACGTCAGGGTTGGTCATAAACGTCAAAGGACAAAAGGTTAGATATCTAGGAGGTAAGGAGTATTATTCCCTAACACCAGGTTCATGCTTCTTTGTTTGTAAACTGGCTTATTTTATGTTGCATTTTTTTCAACTTTAAAATATAATACACTGTAGTTTTCCATATACTCATTGTCCTAAGTGTTTTATTTGTTTCGCTTTTAAGGTTATTTGTATAGTTACCTTTACATTTGGTGTAAATACTTTTTTAGCATCCTTTTTGAATGCTAAATTGTTTCTTTAAAAAATACTTATTTTTGATTATCCTTATACAATATATCACTTTTTTTAACCTTGTTTTTTTAGATTGTCTATGTTCGCACCACCAGATACCAAAGCAACTTCCTTGTATGTGTAAACGTACCTGGAAATAAACTTGATTCTGATTTATTGGTGCATCGCTGCACTTAGTGGCCGACACTCCCCAAACTATTGGCCCGAGATATGAACGAAACCCACTCTTAGAAACGTTGCTCCACAGCGCTGTTAGTGGACCGAAGCTCTCCAGGGTGCCTCAAATACTGTGTGTGTGTGTGTGTGTGTGTGTGTGTGTGTGTGTGTGTGTGTGTGTGTGTGTGTGTGTGTGTGTGTGTGTGTGTGTGTGTGTGTGTGTGTGTGTGTGTGTGTGTGTGTGTGTGTGTGTGTGTGTGTGTGTGTGTGTGTGTGTGTGTGTGTGTGTGTGTGCAGGTGTTCTCTGATGGGTTTTGACCTGAATCGCCACTGGCAGGATCCCTCTCCATGGGCCCACCCCACGCTGCACGCTGTCAAACAACTCATAGTGCAGATGAACCAAGACCCGGTGAGTGAGCACACACACACACACACACACACACACACACACACACACACACACACACACACACACACACACACGTACATTTGTCAACAGCTTTAAAATCAAAACAGCTCCACCTGTTAAAAATCTGCTCAAAGATTGTTGGTCACCCTGTCAGAGACTTTCTGACTCAGCAGACCATAATAACCTCGGGAGGCTGTCCAACAACATCATCTGGGACCCAATACTGAAGCATCCTTCGTGCTCCAGTCAACCCTCAGTAAATACAGAGCTGAATCCCAGATCAAATGCTGAAGGCTCTTTGAGCAGGTTTTCTCTCAGTGATCGTGCTGTTATGTTAAATGCAGAGATGGCAAAAGTACACACATCCTTTACTCAAGTAGAAGTACAGATACTTGTGTTTTAAAATACTCTGAGTACCTGACCTCCCTTTATATTAATAGAACAATAATGTCATTGTTAGCTAATGAATGTTTCCATGCTGAACAACGGCAACATGACAACGTTTCCATTGGTCCCTCTTCTTTAGAGAAGACCAGGAAATGATGGATACACGGATCGTGTTCGAATCAATAGGCACGCAATGACTCTAAATAATAATGATCACGCCACCAAACACACATTCAGACTAAAGGAACCAGCCTGTTTGGAAAATGAGAGAAGTAGAAAGTACAGGTATTTGTGTTCAACATGTAAGAAGTAGAAAGTACAGGTATTTGTGTTCAACATGTGTGAAGTAGAAAGTACAGGTATTTGAGTTCAACATGTAAGAAGTAGAAAGTACAGGTATTTGAGTTCAACATGTAAGAAGTAGAAAGTACAGGTATTTGTGTTCAACATGTAAGAAGTAGAAAGTACAGGTATTTGTGTTCAACATGTAAGAAGTAGAAAGTACAGGTATTTGTGTTCAACATGTAAGAAGTAGAAAGTACAGGTATTTGTGTTCAACATGTAAGAAGTAGAAAGTACAGGTATTTGTGTTCAACATGTAAGAAGTAGAAAGTACAGGTATTTGGGTTCAACATGTAAGAAGTAGAAAGTACAGGTATTTGAGTTCAACATGTAAGAAGTAGAGAGTACAGGTATTTGTGTTCAACATGTAAGAAGTAGAAAGTACAGGTATTTGTGTTCAACATGTAAGAAGTAGAAAGTACAGGTATTTGAGTTCAACATGTAAGAAGTAGAAAGTACAGGTATTTGTGTTCAACATGTAAGAAGTAGAAAGTACAGGTATTTGTGTTCAACATGTAAGAAGTAGAAAGTACAGGTATTTGAGTTCAACATGTAAGAAGTAGAAAGTACAGGTATTTGTGTTCGAAATGTAAGAAGTAGAAAGTACAGGTATTTGTGTTCAACATGTAAGAAGTAGAAAGTACAGGTATTTGTGTTCAACATGTAAGAAGTAGAAAGTACAGGTATTTGTGTTCAACACGTAAGAAGTCAAAGTAAAAAGTCTTCAGAAAAATAAGTAGTGGAGTAAAGTACTTATACCAGAAACATGTACTTAAGTACAGAAACAAAGTATTTGTACTCCACTACTTCCCACCTCTGATTGTAAGTAAGTGTGTTTGTGTTTTTGCTCTGGATGTGTGTGTTGCTGTGTGTGAATGACAGGCATGAGTGGATCAACCTGCCATGACAGAGTCTATCGATCAGTGTGTCAGCGCCGGGGGAAAAGGTTAATCTGCGCGATGCCAGCCCCTTCCTGCATCCCTCTCCTCTCTTATCAGGATTAGAGGAGTGTACAAAAGGGCAGAGTATTCCCAGGACACACACTGACCTTCAGTAATCCCACCAACCTGCCGCTCTGCTTATAATTAACATCAGGAACAAAGAGGAAAATCACTGGCCTGCTTGTGTAGCGTTCCTCTGACTGAAAACTGGAGGAGGGAAAAAGTTACGGTGGAGTTGCAGACTGAAAGCATGCAGACTTGCTTCAGGAATATGTTTTCAAATGGCCAGGAGAGCCAGGTTGACATTTTAGAGGTGCTGACTAAACCTCTCGCTGCTCCCCGGTGCACACACACGTCACCCACACACGTCACCCACACACACGTCACACACACACACCACACCACACCACACCACACGTCACACACACACACACACACACACACACACACACACACACACACACACACACACACACACACACACACACACACACACACACACACACAGGAGGAACATGCTGAACCAAGCAGGAAGGCAGAAACCAGCAGTGGAGGTGTGTTGAGCGCAGTGTGGAGGACATGTGTGTGTACGTACGATACGATAATACTTTAGTGCAGAGGTGGCAAGTAGTGGAGTACAAATACTTTGTTACTGTACTTAAGTACATTTCTCTGGTATCAGTACTTTACTCTTATTTTTCTGACAACTTTTTACTTTGACTTCTTACATGTTGAACTCAAATACCTGTACTTTCTACTTCTTACATGTTGAACTCAAATACCTGTACTTTCTACTTCTTACATGTTGAACACAAATACCTGTACTTTCTACTTCTTACATGTTGAACACAAATACCTGTACTTTCTACTTCTCACATGTTGAACACAAATACCTGTACTTTCTACTTCTTACATGTTGAACTCAAATACCTGTAATTTCTACTTCTTACATGTTGAACTCAAATACCTGTACTTTCTACTTCTTACATGTTGAACACAAATACCTGTACTTTCTACTTCTTACATGTTGAACTCAAATACCTGTACTTTCTACTTCTTACATGTTGAACTCAAATACCTGTACTTTCTACTTCTTACATGTTGTACTCAAATACCTGTACTTTCTACTTCTTACATGTTGAACACAAATACCTGTACTTTCTACTTCTTACATGTTGAACTCAAATACCTGTACTTTCTACTTCTTACATGTTGAACTCAAATACCTGTACTTTCTACTTCTTACATGTTGAACTCAAATACCTGTACTTTCTACTTCTTACATGTTGAACTCAAATACCTGTACTTTCTACTTCTTACATGTTGAACTCAAATACCTGTACTTTCTACTTCTTACATGTTGAACACAAATACCTGTACTTTCTACTTCTTACATGTTGAACCCAAATACCTGTACTTTCTACTTCTCTCATTTTCCAAACAGGCTGGTTCCTTTAGTCTGAATGTGTGTTTGGTGGCGTGATCATTATTATTTAGAGTCATTGCGTGCCTATTGATTTGAACACGATCCGTGTATCCATCATTTCCTGGTCTTCTCTAAAGAAGAGGGACCAATGAAAACGTTGTCATGTTGCCGTTGGTCACCATGGAAACATTCATTAGCTAACAATGACATTATTGTTCTATTAATATAAAGGGAGGTCAGGTACTCTTTAAAACAGCTGCTTGTTATGGGTACTTTTTACTGAAGTACATTTCAAAGCCTCTTTACTTTGACTTGAATAAAGAAGTTTAGTCAGTACTTCTACTTCTACCAGAGTATTTTTAAACACGAGTATCTGTACTTCTACTTGAGTAAAGGATGTGTGTACTTCTACTTGAGTAAAGGATGTGTGTGCTTCTACTTGAGTAAAGGATGTGTGTACTTCTACTTGAGTAAAGGATGTGTGTACTTGCAGAGTTAATTTGAGGCCTGGGCAGCCTCTCCTCTTCTGTGTGTCTCTCTGGCCTCAGCCTGTTAATCCCATCAGACACACTACTCATGTCCGGCTCTCCCAAATGCCACTTCCACTGCCAGCTCTGCAGCCCCTCGCCCCTCGCTGCTGCCCTCTATTCATGCCCTGCTCACTCAGCGGGCACAGGGTCTAATGAGGCTTCGCTGGAGGACTCCATTAACAGCAGATCACCAGCAGCTACAGCACACCAGTTGGATTTAACTAGCTCATTGTAGCTGCTAACTCTTTATAGTTGTTAGAAAAATGTCACTGGTCACCGGCTTGAGCTTGAACCTCAGGATCCATGTATCTGTGATCCTCTCCAGAATGTAAGTAGTCATCACATACAGATCATCAAGTAGTTCCTGAACAGTGTCCTTCACATGCTGATATCCAAGAGAGGGAGTTACACAGTCACAAGATGGAGGAATACCGGTTCTTGTAGGAAATCATACATCCTGTCATGAACAAAATAATGAGCTTTTTCTCAAAACTTTGGTGTTTTGACTATTTCTCAAAATTCTGACTTTTTGCTAAAAATCTAAAAATTCTGACTTTTTTCTCAAAATCTCTAAATTCAGTATTTTTTCTGAAAATCTCAGAATTCTGTATTTTTTTCTAAACATTCTGTATTTTTTTCAGATTACGGACACGTTAACTGTCTAAGCAGAGGGTCATTAGTAAGGTTTTGTGTTGTATTCACTTATTTTCCAATCTGTTTTGAATGGTATGAACTTACTTCACTTAAAATATCATGGCTGTTTTGGCAAGATCCTTCAATTGGTTAATATATTTTAACCAATTACTTGTAATTTCAATACATTTTTGCTACTCTTACGAGGGTTCAGTTAGGGTTAGTGCAAACAAACATTGACAGTTCTCTTATAGAAATATACAATATCAATTTCCATGTTGATTTTTCATTCGGTACCCTACGATCGTGCCTAAAAGCTAAATATTGTGAGGGGTGGATGGTACCTACTACAACACATACACATGAACCTAAGCATGTGTTGGTTACAGACACAAACTCACACTTTTTGATGTGTCATTACATTTTCCTCAGGTATTAAAAGTGGAGAGCAGTTTCCAGAGAGGAAGTCACTCAGGCAGGTTTCTTGGATCCATAAGCTAGCTAATGTTTCTCAAAAAGCAGCCCTTTTTTTATCATTTTAATGTTGCCTGATGTTAACCGTGTAGAAGTGTGTGACCACTCTTGAGACTGATGTTAAAACAAGACAAAAACAGTTCATTAATTGGGAAGAACTCTAACTGATACTGATATGCACACTTTAAACTCTTTACTAGATACAATGATGAGTAAACTCCCACATCACCCCTTGACTTAGGTCGCACACCGTTCACACCAGCGATGAACCGCTCCAGAGTTCACTAGCAAGCGCTCCGAGACCACCTCTTTTAGGTGGACCAGAGTCCGGTTGTTTAGTTCCCTTCAGAGGTCTCGGACTGCGTTCAAATGTACATTCAACCCTTCTTTCTTATTGGCGTTTACTGTATTGACAGATAATCCTGCTTACAGCCGAAACAAAGAAGGTAAATCATGTTATTTGCTGTGCATGTGTCATCCCAAATGAAAATGGACCCTCTCGCATGATTTGGTTGATTGCCTCCTATTATAACTCTGATAACAGCTTTTTAGTTTGTCATTAGTTGCTTCAATAAGTTCATTTTTCAGAGTGTTAATACTAAAAAACAAATATATGCAGTCTGTTCAGTCTTGGTCTTTTTCAGTTTTCTTCAGGCTTACTCCTTCCCAAAGTAAAACCTATGCAGATTCCCTTTGGGCCTTTTGTACCTAAATCTGATGCTGACGATTTGTGTTACTACTTTAGACACACACACTTCTGTGCATAAGGCATCATCATTCAAAGTCACATTGCCCTCCATTGCATTAAGGAGCCAATTCAGTTTGAAACCCCATCAAGCGTTCAGGTGGCAGACACATCGTCACTCCAAAGTGATTGTCCATCATTGTGAATTCAACGGCATTCTCTTTCTGCTTCGGAAAATATCTTCCTTGTTCTGTTCAGGCACTACCCGGCTTCAATAACTGGAGCTGCTCGACAATCACATTTAAATAAAAGCGTGTTGCAGGAGCAATCTAAGCTGCATTGGTATGGATGGCTGGAAACTTTTATTTGTATATAAATTCAACGCAGCGCGGAGCATTTGCACTCACGGGTGTTTATACAAACTCTAAGAGAAATTATGTTTAAAAATCATTGACTTAAAGTGCCATCAGCCAACTCACTTGGAACAGTTATATTATTATATGAGTGTGTGCAGTTAAAGTTTGGCATCAAAGCTTCACATCATTCAGTCCCAACAGTCTGCATAAACACGCTTTCACACCGCAGTACTTTTCCCACAAAGGTTCATCAGAACTTAGTTCATGAGAGCTCTTTAGTTTTCATGAACTAAGCACCAATCGCGTTCACACCGGAATAAGTCCCTGGGGGAGGGTTAGGCAAATGAAGCCGCTGACGTCACTTCTTCTTCTTCTGCTTTGGGTTTACTGGCAGGCCGCAAACAACTTCACGGCGTATACCATAGTTGCTTTTAATCATACGAAGCCAGATTAAATTAAGTAACGACTTCTCCAACCTTATACTTTCCTCCAGAGTGCCGTGGTTCTTTGTTTATTAATGTGGTTCAGCGACATTTACCGACCGCTGCAGTGCTGGCTGCTCTTCGTTTATTCTCCCGTTAACTCACAGCTGTAAAGTATTCACTGTCTGACTGTCACACAAGCAGCTGACACATATCCCCCATTCCCCTTAAGTGAATGTGTGTCAGTCTGAATTGACGCTGTTTGGCATCACAACGCTGCTATGAAAGTTTCTCTGGTATAAAATGGGTGATGTTAGCATAGCAACCGAAGCTAAACTGACTATAACTTGTGGCATAAGCCGTTTTCACATTTTACCGGCGTATTTTTCATTATGATTCTACTTGTGATAGTCGGACGTGACAACCTGTGCAGCCCATGTATTGATTCCATCTGATAGCTGCTATAATACAAAACAAAACGTCTGCCTGCTCTCCACAATGATCAATAACAGCGGACGGATGGTCAAAGTAAGGCACAAGTAAACAGAATCAGACGAAGCCTGGTTAGTGTGGCCTGACTTTATAAAGTGTGTGGTTGCGTTTTAGTCACGTTGCTCAGCACTACTGCTTGTTACAACTTTTATTTGCCGTACTCGCCTTTAACTGTTAGCTCAGGTTAATCTCGCCCCCCTCCGAAGTAAGCGTGACGTATGCGGTTCTTGCTTCTAGACCGAAACTATTTTGGTGCTTGAAACGCACCGGATTCCGGAGCTTAGAGGCGGCTCCGGTGCGGTGTGAACAGGAAGAAATGGTGCTTTTCAGGCTCTAGCTCCGAACCGGCCCGGGAACCGCGTTGGTGTGAAAGGGGACGGACAAGGGGGTAAAAAGGTTCTCATGATCTAATTTTAGTTCCGGTTTTTTGTTCGGATGTAAACCGGGACTAAAGTGGGAAAAGTACTGCGGTGTGAAAGCGCCTATTGGGAATAAATGATGCATTGGATTTTATTGAATAATGTGTGCTAGTTGTTTTAGATTTGGTGAATATTTAGCACTTTTTTTGCCTCAACGCTGCTCATTCTTTCGGGGTTGTCCGTCATTCTTGTGAAAGTTAAATGTAAGGAATGCCTTTTGGGAAATGTATTCACAAATATCCACATAGAGTCAAGGAAACACTGATTTGATGTTGGTGATCAAAGGTCGGCGTGACCTTGCAAAACACCTTTTGGCTATTACCCAATATTTAATGTGCTAATTATGAAAATGTCACGCTGTAAAATGTCTAATTGATTGAGTGATGCTATTTGGATTAAAGAAGCCTTATTATACTTTCTGAGGTCTTCCCTTTCCTGTAGTGAGTTATTTAGGTTTCAGTGCATGTAAATGGTCTGCTAAAGCTAAAATCCCTGTTCCCTTCATAGTTTCTCTCCTACCTGCCTGAAACGCCTCCTTTGTTTCTTCTGTAACATATTGACATCACTACGTAACACTCCCGCCTCTATTGGCTAGCACTCCAACACATTGTAGGCTAAGGGGCGGGACATCTGTAAGCGGTTGACCAATCACAACAGAGCCGGCCAAATAACGAATCAGAGCAGACTGGGCTCTGGTTTCAGACAGAGGGCGAAAAGAGGTACAGACAGTATGAGACAAATAAAGAGCTTTTTGAACATTAGTATAAGTTAGAAAAGTATATAATATTTCCTCTTTAAAGATATGCGAAGACATGTTTGTGCTTGGTGGTGAGTTTCACTTTGTATTGAGAGACATAATGTTTTGTGGGATCTGATAATGCCTGCTTTGTCCTTTAAAGACTTTGCTCTATTGCAAAACTTGAATTTGTGTGTGTATCACATCTGGGGACAAGTTGTTTAAAGTAAAAATAGGATATTTATATACCAGTCTTTTCCATTCAGCATCCTCAGAGGCCCAGGTGGTTTAGGACTTAATGGAGCGTTTAGTGGAGCGAATCTTCGGTTTACCTTCATTCGGTGATAATATAGAGGACTCTGCAGGGATGTTCTCTGTGTCTGACGGTCGTGAAATATGCAATAATTTCCTATCATTTTCACCGTTGGAGCAGATGTTAAGCGGATAGTTAAAGTTTTGTTGGTTAGTTTGTTTGTTTGTCTGCCCCTGGTGAGTTACAATTGCTTATTGCAGCTTTTAAGGTGATCTCGCACACATTCTCCGAGTACTAAATACAAAGTGAAATGTAAGAGAAAGCCATTGTGTGAATGACAGCTAAGTAGATGCTCATAAGTTGTCCATAAACCTCCTCTGTATCCATCTGAAGGCGAGCGTCCTCAAGCTGTTTCATAAAATTCCATCATTTACCATCTGCAGCTGAACATTGGTCAGCAGGGAGAACGGCTGAAAGAGTCAGTGATGCAAGGAGCTCTAATCTGTTCCCCAGCTACCCTGGTGTTTGTTTTGAAAAGAGAGAAATGGAAAGGGAGTAAAAAGAAAAAGAAATGAAAGGAGGCCAAAGAAACAAATGGACCCATCTCCTTCCTAAAGCGTTGCTCTCCCAGCTCATTTATCAAAAGCAGGAGGAGAATACTTTTTGATTGGCTGATTACCCGGAGCATTCATCACTGGCCGACACATCCCCTCCAACTTGACACTGCCATTTTGGATAATTTGTTAAGGATGACAAAGAGGTCATTGTTGACTTTGCTTCTTTTTGACCTTTTTAATAATAGAAAATTAATTGTACCTGTATTAGGTCCTGTCAGAGCAGCTGGATCATTTCACACCTTGAAATCCTCCCTAACGCCCTCCTCCTTCTCCTCCTCCTCTGTCTCTCTGTCTTTGTTCAACAGACAGATTTGAATTGTATTATGTGTGTGTGTGTGTGTGTGTGTGTGTGTGTGTGTGTGTGTGTGTGTGTGTGTGTGTGTGTGTGTGTGTGTGTGTGTGTGTGTGTGTGTGTGTGTGTGTGTGTGTGTGTGTGTGTGTCTCTCTCTCTCTCTCTCTCTGTCCCTCTCTCTCTCTCTCTGTGTGTGTGTGTGTGTGTTTGTCTCTCTCTCTCTGTCTGTCTGTCTGTCTGTCTGTGTGTGTGTGTGTGTGTGTGTCTCTGTCTGTCTGTCTGTCTGTCTGTCTGTCTGTCTGTCTGTCTGTGTGTCTGTGTGTGTGTGTGTGTGTGTGTGTGTGTGTGTGTGTGTGTGTGTGTGTGTGTGTCTCTCTCTCTCTCTCTCTCTGTCCCTCTCTCTCTCTCTCTGTGTGTGTGTGTGTGTGTTTGTCTCTCTCTCTCTGTCTGTCTGTCTGTCTGTCTGTGTGTGTGTGTGTGTGTCTCTGTCTGTCTGTCTGTCTGTCTGTCTGTCTGTCTGTCTGTCTGTCTGTCTGTCTGTGTGTCTGTGTGTGTGTGTGTGTGTGTGTGTGTGTGTGTGTGTGTGTGTGTGTGTGTGTGTGTGTGTGTGTGTGTGTGTGTGCGTTCGTCTGTCTGTCTGTCTGTCTGTCTGTCTGTCTGTCTGTCTGTCTGTCTGTCTGTCTGTCTGTCTGTCTGTCTGTCTGTCTGTCTGTCTGTGTGTGTGTGTGTGTGTGTGTGTGTGTGTGTGTGTGTGTGTGTCTCTGTCTGTGTGTGTGTGTGTGTGTGTGTGTGTGTGTCCTCTCTCTCCTCTCTCCATGTGCCTTGTCCTCTGTTGTCACCATTTCTGATCCATTTCTGAGATTTACGGCCAATTTTCCCTCATCATCCCTGCGTCGTTTCAATCCCTCCATCATCCCTCGTTTTATTCTCCCTCCGTCGGAAGCTAAATTGTCGGCTTTTCACAGGAAGACACAGATGAAGCTCTCTCACTTTTCACAGGCACTTTCTAAGCCATTTGATCATCTTAGTTCTCAGGCTTTTTTCCTTCTCTTGACTCCTTCTCTCTCTCCTTCCTTTTGACCTGTTCTCCTGGCAGGCCTTCTCACCAGATGTGGCACTAACAGGCCCGTTCAGCCTGATTACAAGTCACCTCTGTGTTCATAAACAGACAAATACCGCCATCAATTTGAGAGGCTGAGAGGGGGAAGAGGGGGGAGACAACGAGAGAGGCAGAAGGAGGAAAGGCTCTGTGTCATTTACTCTCGTCCATGAAGCAGGTCGTGCCATCTGCCATGTTCTGCCACCGATACATCATTAGAGGGTCAGTGACCGTGCGACCTGTGACCTCTGACTAAATGAAATGTTGGGAAGAGTTTCACAGCGTATATGACGGTTTCTACTTTGTGTGGCAGAGCAACTTCCTTAAGGGAAATTGATCAGTCATACCAAAAGGCTAATGAGATGTTTTAACTACAGCTTAAAATGAGTGACTTGTAATTGACTGTTTGCTTCATCTCAGCACAATCAAAGTTTAGCGGTCGCACTAAGAACGAAAGGGCTGTCTAGAATGTCTCTACTTGTTGAAGTGTTTGTGCATTAGGGTTTAAAAAGATTGATACTCTAAAATCTAATTTAAGGGTTTGGATAGTGGTTTCGTTATTACGTTTTTTCTGCCCTAACATAAGCTGCACATGTTTGTATGTCCGTCTTTCCAGCAGATCACTTTCAACAATGTTCGTGACCTAACAGAGTGCTAGAAAGACATTATTATGGGGGATTATAATGTGCGTAAAAACTAAATTGAGACCATGGCAGGGGCGGACCGGGACTACAAATCAGCCCGGGACTCTCGACCGGCGCCCACTTTAGTACCGTAATTACCGCTAATAAATTGTAAACGTGGGTTTGGGTGCTAGTGACTTCTCCGACCGGCCCACATCGTGCGACCGGCCCACTTCAGTAATTACAAGCTCCCACAGAGACCATGGCAGGGGCGGACTGGGACTACAAATCAGCCCGGGACTCTCGACCGGTGCCCACTTGGGATACGTCCCGAACGTCCCGATGGCCAGTCCGCCCCTGGGACATGGTCTTGTTGTCACCTTGTGAGGTTAAAGTGCTTAGCAAGGTGTTTCTTTATCTGTTTTGTAAGTCCTTGTGTGGAACTGTGCAAGATTCATCTACAAACTTTACAGATGTGTAGTTCAGATAAACATGAATTGAGTTGAAAGATGGTCAGAGACGATCTCCTTGTGTCTTTCACGATAAGGATGCTGAAAAAGCATTTCTTATACCATGATATCATGTGTGTGGTCATTATGTGCACATTTATGACATCCTAAGAGGGTTCTCCTTCAAATGAAATAGCTGTTATCCATCAAAGGTCAGCCGGAGATGGATTTTCAACCAACGCGTAAAACTAGCATTAGCTAAATTAGCTCACTAGCAACGAAAGATGAAATGCTTTCGTGACTGCTCCCACAGCTATGATATTGTTGGATGACGTGTATAAAGAGCACGTTGACATTTCTTTTCTTGAACAAGCAGCAGTTTTCCTTTTTCCTCTGAAGGTATGTTGCTGATGCCAGGAGCTTTTATTCAGCAGCTTGTAATCCTGCTTCAATCAGCTCCTTTTCCTTCCCGTGTAAAGATAAGCCCGGCATTTACGGCCCTCGCCGCACCCCCCGAACCCCGCTCCAATTAATATGCAGGAGATAAGTACTTGTCTGACAAAATTCATTCATATGACCTTCTAGGTTTTACACTAAACTGTTTGCGGCCGCTGCAAGTTCAGCACAAGTTGAGAGTTCCCTGGAGTTTCTGCAGCTTTGCTTTCTGTCTGAGAGCTTTCATTTGGACAGCTTGCTCTCCCTCTGTTTCTCTCTCTCTCTCAAATTGTCTTCTGACTTTCATTCGGCAGTCTCTGTTTTCTTAATTGCCCCTAATTGCTTGATTACAATTTCAAATGAACAATTCTGGAGGTCAGAGCGGGTTGTTAATTGAAGCATCAATCAGCGTGGTGGGGCCTTCAGAACAGTCTCCGTTTGATTGACAGGGCATTAACTGGGTATTGTAGTGAAGCCTGGACATGACATTGTGGGTTTCCACGGCTTGGCTCCTCTGCTGTCCTTCACGGAGCTGTGAAGGAGAAACATTTTGGGTTAGATGTAGGACAGGGACCCTTTAGATCAGGGGTTTCAAACTCAAGACATCATTGTATGTGGCCCGCAAGAGCTTGCAAAGAAAAAAATAGGTTTATTATACGTTACATGCCGCATTGCAGAAGCACGTTCGAAGGTAGGGTAAGGTACGTTTATTTATAGCACATTTTCAGACACAGAGGCAATTCAAAGGGCTTTACTTCATCATCAACATTTAATAACAAGACAACAGAAAGGAATGCAATAAATACACATAATGGAATAACAGATTCATAAAAACCATGCAAGAGATGCAGAATAGTTTAAAAACAACATTGTAAATACAGACTTCTGGGTAGGCCGCTGAAAAAAGTAATGTTTTTAGCCTCGACTTAAAAGAACTCATTGTTGGTGAAGACTTCAGGTTTTCTGGAAGTTGTCCATAAGTCTGGAAGTTGTCCATAAACTACATGTCCCACAATCATTTTGTGACATGCGCACTAAAGAGACTTGCAGTTGTTTGCAATGATTTGCCCTAGACTTCTGCTTTCAGACGTAGTTAATTATGAAGTTATTACCCTATCTGATAATAATCCAACGCAGAGGCAATAATGTAATATAAAACATTATTTTATATGTATTTATATATGTATATTTATATAATCTTAAAGTTACAACTGGCCCTTTGAGTGCAACCATAATGCTAATATGGCCCGCGATGAAATTGAGTTTGACACCCCTGCACTAGATCGATCTGAATCTAGTGTGTCTTCACCCACAACCAAGAGGATTTGGTTCTTAGTCCTTCACAGTTCGTGTTCAGGTTTCTTTTGATGCTTTTACTTCAATAACGGGTGGTTTGTTTACTCCTATGACTGTATTCACCCCTCAGTTTAATACAGCGTGCTCACCAGTCGCTTAATTTGTATGATACGTGACCAAAGACACATTGACAAGTTAGTTTACGGCGCGGGGTGGCGCAGTGGGCTGTGCGTTGGATCGAAACTCGCCGTTGTGTCCTTGGGCAAGACACTTCGCTCCTGTGGGTACTGTCCACAGGACATGTATGATATCAATGTGTACTTGTAAAGCGCCTTGATGACTTCGAGGTGTTAAGGTGGGCGGTGTGGCGCAGTGGGCTGTGCATTGACCAAGGGGGCGAAACCCGCCGCCGCTGCGTCATTAAAGCCGTTGTGTCCTTGGGCAAGACACTTCACCTGAACTTGCTCCTGTGGGTATTGTCCACAGTAGATGAGCATTACATGTATGTATGATATGTATGTGTAATGTGTAGCCTATTTGTAAGGAGCGCTTTGAGA
>NC_136912.1:94087075-94222075 GCF_949606895.1 Notothenia rossii
ATACTGATATACACCTGAACATCAGCAGGAGAGGACTCTTTAAAGTAGAGACACTACATACTGATACACACCTGAACATCAGCAGGAGAGGACTCTTTAAAGTAGAGACACTACATACTGATATACACCTGAACATCAGCAGGAGAGAACTCTTTAAAGTAGAGACACTACATACTGATATACACTTGAACATCAGCAGGAGAGGACTCTTTAAAGTAGAGACACTACATACTGATATACACCTGAACATCAGCAGGAGAGGACTCTTTAAAGTAGAGACACTACATACTGATATACACCTGAACATCAGCAGGAGAGGACTCTTTAAAGTAGAGACACTACATACTGATATACACCTGAACATCAGCAGGAGAGGACTCTTTAAAGTAGAGACACTACATTCTGATATACACCTGAACATCAGCAGGAGAGGACTCTTTAAAGTAGAGACACTACATACTGATATACACCTGAACATCAGCAGGAGAGGACTCTTTAAAGTAGAGACACTACATACTGATATACACCTGAACATCAGCAGGAGAGCACTCTTTAAAGTAGAGACACTACATACTGATATACACCTGAACATCAGCAGGAGAGGACTCTTTAAAGTAGAGACACTACATACTGATATACACCTGAAGATCAGCAGGAGAGGACTCTTTAAAGTAGAGACACTACATACTGATATACACCTGAACATCAGCAGGAGAGGACTCTTCAAAAACTAAATATATATTTTGTGAAATCTGTTGTGGTAAAAATGTACTTGGGTTAAGACGTAAAAGGTAAGCCTATTTGAAACTAATGCACTTTCAGCCATTTTAAACAAATGTACCTGCAGGTTTCTTGCTGCTATGAGTTTGTATCTTCACTGTTTAATGCATTTATCGTACGTCACTTTGGATACACGCATCAGCTAAATGAAATGTAATGTAATACTTGCAAACTGTTGCACTCTTATAGTCACCACCACCCACCTCTGAGCTGTAAATGTATGTAAGTGTGTGGGTTTAAAGCGAGGTTAAAAAAGGAGTGTAGAACCGCATGGATGAGTAAAAAACACAGTTAGACTGCATGTCTGTATTAATAGCAATAGATATGCACCCAGCTGACCCATGTGAGTTCAAACACACACACACAAAGGAGCTGTTAAATAATTTGAGGGGGTATCTGTGCAGGAGGTGGCTCCAGCTGTGCATGAAAGATTCTCACCTTGACCACAAAGAAAGGAGGTGAGTGGAGAATAAAGTGAAGAGGCGGGAACTTTATAAACTCTGACAGCTCAGGTCAGTTAACGAGTATCAGTTTACGGAATAATTTATATACCCCGAACACACCCCAATTATTTGAACTCTAGAATACGTCTAAAAAAAAAAGTATGAATTATGTAAAAGTTAAACTTCAGTATCGGGTAGGTATGCAACAATGATGGTGTGCTAGAACAGCAGCAGTGGTGGCAGTAGTCCTTGAGGAGCAAAAATATGAATGGAAATGATTTATTAGAATCTACATACCCCCCGAAAATGAGGTAGGAAGCAAGCTGCAAAATCTCAATGTACTGTATACCCAATTGAACAGGGAATATCATTAAGAATACCAACAGATACTTCAGAAACAACATGTGCAATGTGAGTTTTAGTTGTGTGTGCACGTCTAGATCTAGATCCTATAAACACAGAACAGTGCAGTTTCCCAAGCATCTATGGTTCAAGGTTAATGTATTGTCTCTGAACAGCGAAGGGTTGCAAAAGGAAATGCAGTCGTAGTTAATTTATGCAACATAAGAAAAGCAATGTTTTATGGTGTAAATCGAGAAGCCTCGCAGCAAAGAGAAGGAAACTGCTCTCTATTCTGGAGTTAAGGCAGCAGGCATTCAAATGAATATGCATTTATACTTTATGTTTGTGCAGAACAGAAATAGCAGTGACTGTGTAGGTCATGGCGAAGCACGGGAGTGTTCTGTGAAAGTAGGGCAGGGTATTCTACATGCAGGTGTTCTGTGAAAGCATCTTCTTAGGTGGCTGAAACTGGGTTAAGTTGGACTGTGTGGGCAGGGAGCAAGCAGCGAAGAACTGACAGGAGAATCACGTGAGATAAAAACATCCATTCTCCACACAGCCACACGTGCATAACGGAATAACACCTTTTCTTACAGGTACATTATCCACCAAACTGTTCCCTCTCAGCCACGCGTCGCTTTCTACTGACCTTCGATTTCACAGTGACGGTGACATTTCATAGCAGAGCCACTTACACACATCATAAAGAATAACCTTTATTGCCCATTTACTCCCGGTGCCAACCTGAATACAGAGTACAGCTGAGAGGCAGGTGTTCACCGCACACGTGTGGAAATGTCACTGAGTGTCTATACGGCAGAGGTGGGAAGCAGTGGAGTACAAATACTTCGTTACTGTACTGAAGTACATGTTTCTGGTATGAGTACTTTACTCTACTACTTATTTTTCAGATTACTTTTTACTTTGACTTCTTACATTTTAACACAAATACCTGTACTTTCTACTTCTTACATGTTGAACTCAAATACCTGTACTTTCTACTTCTTACATGTTGAACACAAATACCTGTACTTTCTACTTCTTACATGTTGAACCCAAATACCTGTACTTTCTACTTCTTACATGTTGAACACAAATACCTGTACTTTCTACTTCTTACATGTTGAACCCAAATACCTGTACTTTCTACTTCTTACATGTTGAACACAAATACCTGTACTTTCTACTTCTTACATGTTGAACTCAAATACCTGTACTTTCTACTTCTTACATTTTGAACCCAAATACCTGTACTTTCTACTTCTTACATGTTGAACTCAAATACCTGTACTTTCTACTTCTTACATGTTGAACTCAAATACCTGTACTTTCTACTTCTTACATGTTGAACACAAATACCTGTACTTTCTACTTCTTACATGTTGAACTCAAATACCTGTACTTTCTACTTCTTACATGTTGAACTCAAATACCTGTACTTTCTACTTCTTACATGTTGAACCCAAATACCTGTACTTTCTACTTCTTACATGTTGAACACAAATACCTGTACTTTCTACTTCTTACATGTTGAACACAAATACCTGTACTTTCTACTTCTTACATGTTGAACTCAAATACCTGTACTTTCTACTTCTTACATGTTGAACACAAATACCTGTACTTTCTACTTCTCTCATTTTCCAAACAGACTGGTTCCTTTAGTCTGAATGTGTGTTTGGTGGCGTGATCATTATTATTTAGAGTCATTGCGTGCCTATTGATTTGAAGATGATCCATGTATACATCATTTCCTGGTCTTCTCTAAAGAAGAGGGACCAATGGAAATGTTGTCATGTTGCCGTTGGTCACCATGGAAACATTCATTAGCTAACAATGACATTATTGTTCTATTAATATAAAGGGAGGTCAGGTACTCTTTAAAACAGCTGCTAGTTATGGATACTTTTTACTGAAGTACATTTCAAAGCCTCTTGACTTTGACTTGAGTAAAGAAGTTTAGTCAGTACTTCTACTTTTACCAGAGTATTTTTAAACACGAGTATCTGTACTTCTACTTGAGTAAAGGATGTGTGTACTTTTGCCATCTCTGCTATACGGTGTGCAGCTATACGAAGGATGCGTAAAACATTATTTTGGTCAAATCTCTGCCTCCCTTTCTCTCTGTATTACTTGTTTGACAGCTGGCCCAGGGGTCATCTCTCTCTCTCTCTCTCTCTCTCTCTCTCTCTCTCTCTCTCTCTCTCTCTCTCTCTCTCTCTCTCTCTCTCTCTGCCCATTCAGCAGTACCTAAAGCCCAGCAGTGCAGCAGCAAAACACAATCATGGCGTAACTCCCACTGGTGGCCGCCAAGTCTGCATTTTAGCAGAGTGGAGTGACAGTGTATAGAAACTTATTCCACACTCTTCCCAAGACACCATCATATTTTTGTAGTTTAGCTGACGTGCTGAAAACCCGAAATAGACTGGAATAGACTTTTTCGTTTTTCCTGTGTTAGCCATTTACAGTTTTTTTAATGACTTTGTCTGAAGTCAATCTGTTCACATAAGCAGCTGTTACCCTTCACAGAGTGTCCTGGATCCTCCAGAGGCTCACAGCTGAAAGCTACTGAGACTCTGCCTGTGTAACATTTCTGCGTTACAATGTCGAAAGAACAATAGACCAACGCTATATATATTTTGTTGAGTTGGGTATCCAAAATGTTTCTAATGATGTCCAAATCGAATTTTAACCAATCAATAACCATTTGCCAGCTTTTTGGTTGTCTGCCAGAAGCTATACATCTACCTCTTATGTAGTTTTAAACCACATCTGTATGACACACTTTCTAGATCTTGGTTGTTTTAAATATATATTTTAATCATGGGTATATACTGTATATACTCCAATTATGTCCTTACCTTTTCACCTTCCTAAGTGTTTTAACTCAATTAACTGTTATAGCTTCTCTCGGCTGGATTTTTGTTTTTCAACACACCTTCTTTAAACCTTCCAAAAATACTGTTGATTTGGCAAACTTGTTATCTAATATTTCTCAACAGATTTTCCCAACACTGATTCTACCAAAGTTGGCAGTGAGACTGATTTGCACTAAAGTGTACAACTTGGCAGACTTTTTTAAGCACAGTGATGTGTAGCCAGGTTACCAAAACCCAAAAGCAATTTGTTTTTGCTGAATGTGTTTTCCCCTTTCTTTTTACTATAAGAAATAATCTATCATTCTGGTTTTGAAGGACCTAAGAAAACATTTTGTTTTGCAAAGTTTCAGTTGGGCAAACAGTGGCCAACTACTAGTAACGTTTGAAGCTCATATCAATGTAGATGTGAAGTGTTCATGATCCATAAAGGTATTTAATGTCACGTATCATAGATGGGGCTAATGATCTCTATTGGGAAATGATCCACAAAGATGCTTTACACCAGGGGTGTCCAACTCAATGAAATCCGGCCCGCGACTTCATTTCATGTGGCCCCATAAGAGCTTGCAAAGAATATAAAATGTTTATTATACGGTTACATGCTACTTTACAGAAGCACGTTGCCCATAAACTACATGTCCCACAATGCATCTCAAAGTTGACTTTTTTCTCAGAATTTGACTTTTTTTCTTCAAAATATGCATTTTTTTCTCAGAATTAGATTTTTCTCCAAATGTCATTTTTCCCCCTTTTTTTCAGAATTTGGCTTTTCTTTTTAAATCATTTTGTGAAATTCTTACTGAAGAGACTTGCAATTATTTGTCCTAGACTTCTGCTTTCAGACGTAGTTAATTATGAAGTTATTACCCTATCCGATAACAATCCAATGTGGAGGCAATAATGTAATATAATACATTGTTTTATATATATTAAATATTTTTATATGTATTTTTATATCGTCTTAAAGTTACAACCGACCCTTTGAGTGCAACCATAATGCTGATGTGGCCCGTGATGAAATTGAGTTTGACACCCCTGCTTTACAGCCAGAGCCCAGTCTGCTCTGATTGGTTAGCTGGCCTGCTCTGTTGTGATTGGTCAACGGCTTAAGATTTCCCGCCCCTTAGCCAATCACGTACAATGAGTTGGAGTGCTAGCCAAAAAAAGCGTGAATGTCACATGATGATTTCCCTATGGGAAGGAAACAAAGTCCAATTGATGCAGGAGTGTGTGCGAGAGAACAGGGATTTCAGCCTTTTTAGACCATTGACATGCACTAAAAGATAAGATGTACTTTATTAATCCCAATTTGGGAAATGCCTTCAAGAGTAAGACACATATACAGATGGCCTGTCTGACAAATAAAAACACTATTGAAGGGTTTCTGTTCAGACAATATCCACAATATGAGCAGGATATTATTTACATCAAGTGTGCAACTTGATGTAAAACCTATGTATCACTACAGGAAAGGGAAAACCCCAAAAAGCATAATCGGACTTTAAGAGAAGATGTTTTCTCACACAAACACTTGAGCCCAAATCCTGTCACTCCAATGTTATCACTATTTCAACACAATGTCTTTTTTGTGTGTGTGTTCCTCTAGTCCAACACTTCCTTCAACAAGGACCTGGTGAAGGCCGGTACAGGAAGACGTTTCCTCGGTGGTCTCCTTGATGACTCGTCCTACTGCTACACTCTGGAGGTGTCCTTCTACAGCTACATGACCGCTGGCAGCACGGCGCCCGTGCCGTACACAGAGGAGACGTGTATCCTTTAACAGCTGAGATGTGTGTGTGTGTGTGTGTGTGTGTGTGTGTGTGTGTGTGTGTGTGTGTGTGTGTGTGTGTGTGTGTGTGTGTGTGTGTGTGTGTGTGTGTGCGTGCGTGCGTGCGTGCGTGCGTGCGTGCGTGCGTGCGTGCGTGCGTGCGTGCGTGCGTGCGTGCGTGCGTGCGTGCGTGTTTGAGTTTGTTTCAGGTCATGTGTACTCTTTAGAAAAACCATGTTGCTCTTTTGTTGCGTCTTGTTGCGACAGATGTGCAGTGACAGAATAGGGATGTGATAGCTGCGTCTATTGATTTCATTTACAAAGGAGAGAGGAGAAAGGAGCTTGTGTTTGCATATGTAGCGCTGTGTGTGTGTGTGTGTGTGTGTGTGTGTGTGTGTGTGTGTGTGTGTGTGTGTGTGTGTGTGTGTGTGTGTGTGTGTGTGTGTGTGTGTGTGTGTGTGTGTGCAACCCAGTCTTACAGCATTTTGTGTTATAGTCACAACATTTAATTTAACACAATTTTCCCCTTTTCTCCGTGTCACACAGAACGATTTAAAAGAAAAAAAGCAAGTCGGATTTCATATCTCATAAACACCATATCCCAACTTGCATTGCAGCTAAAACATCCAATCATCAAGCTTCAACCATAGCTGAGGATCTTGGGTAATCAGTTCAGTGGGTGTGTATCGCCTACGTCTGTTTCTGGTGACTTTATTTTGAAATTCAGTTCCTGACGGACGGCAAAAAAGCTTATAAAAGAGATTATAGAATTAAACAAATAAATAAAAACAATAATTGTGTGTTATTGTTGAGTAAATAACAGTGTGTTATTTAGAAAAGAATAAAATATAACTAAGTATTCTGAGGCTCTGAGCCCCATTTATTTTCCTCACGGACAGCAAAAAAAGTCCAACAATATACGATTTATAATCATAACAATAATCGTGGCTTGATATTAAGTAAGAAGATGTTTTTATGAACCACTCAGCTTCTGATCTTCCAAGACCCGACCGGACAAAAAGACGTGCTGCAGGCACGAAACATACTACCAATAGAAATACATTGCTTTTAAAATCGTTCTGTGACACGAAAGAAAAGGTGAAAAACAATAGATTAAATGTCGTGACTATAACACGAAATGCCGTGAGACTGGGTTGGTGTGTGTGTGTGTGTGTGTGTGTGTGTGTGTGTGTGTGTGTGTGTGTGTGTGTGTGTGTGTGTGTGTGTGTGTGTGTGTGTGTGTGTGTGTGTGTGTGTGTGTGTGTGTGTGTGGGTGTGTGTGTGTGTGGGTGGGTGTGTGTGTGTGCCTGGTTGACGCTTTGATTGTGATTACCAATGGCACAATGGAACAAACATGATTCCTGTGGACTACATTAATGCACAAAGGATCACACACACATATATAAACCTGATATAAACATACATTGGAAGGTCACAGGGGTGTTTATGGAGCCAGAAGGGAGGACGTTTTCCTTCGGCTGACCTTCTCGAGGCTGAAGAGCTCCTGAGAGCCGGACTATGACGGTCTGATCTTACAGATAGAGTGAGTGAGAACAGGGAGGAAGAGAGATTTGGAGAGAGCGATAAGGGCCCTACATGTGAAAAGTATGTGCTTCCCTTACACATATTCTGCAGGTGGATGGCAGGGTGGATATAGACATAGCCCTAGTGCCCTCTAGTGCTAAGATCTGGCAAAGTCTCACTATACAGTAGATGTGGGTAATTCTGATTCGCACCCCCATGAAAAGTTAGTATTATTCTGGTCAATTTCACACATTGATAACTGGACATTTGGAGAAGTGATACAGAGTCAATCATGCTTATTTGGATGTGGAGTTTCTGCACTTTCTGCACTTTACATTTAATTTAGCTGACACTTTTATACCAAGCGACTTACAAAGCACCTCTATATAGTCAGATCACACACCATTGATTGGTGGAGTGATGAACATTTTTTGTTAGCCGACCCGTGAGTTACCAGCACAAGAAGCAATGGGACTTTTCATTGGATTTTGGAATATTGCAACCAATAAAAGATCAGATGCAAGCTAACATGTATCATGCTTAGTTCAGCAGGCATATATAATATAATATAACAGCACTTTTAGGATTTTTGAAGCTAGTACAAAGTTAACGGTTGGATATAAAGGAACTACAGCACGGTCACATGACTTCACGTCACCACCGCTAAGCTAAAGGGGGCTAATGTTGGGCTATAAAGGAACTACAGCACGGTCACATGACTTCACATCACCACCGCTAAGCTAAAGGTGGCTAATGTTGGGCTATAAAGGAACTACAGCACGGTCACATGACTTCACGTCACCACCGCTAAGCTAAAGGAGGCTAATGTTGGGCTATAAAGGAACTACAGCACGGTCACATGACTTCACGTCACCACCGCTAAGCTAAAGGCGGCTAATGTTGGGCTATAAAGGAACTACAGCACGGTCACATGACTTCACGTCCCCTGCGCTAAGCTAAAGGCGGCTAATGTTGGGCTATAAAGGAACTACAGCACGGTCACATGACTTCACGCCCCCTGCGCTAAGCTAAAGGTGGCTAATGTTAGGCTATAAAGGAACTACAGCACGGTCACATGACTTCACGCCCCCTGCGCTAAGCTAAAGGAGGCTAATGTTGGGCTATAAAGGAACTACAGAACGATGACTTCACGTCACCACCGCTAAGCTCATTCCTGTTCCACTTTATCAGCCATGCCTACAAGAGGATTTGGGGTTTAATATCTTGCCCAAGGACACTTTGACATGCTGTTTAAACCACTAACCTTAAGATTGGTAGACATAAATATCTATCTCTGTGTCCTGAGCCTCAGTCGCCCCACTTCAATGCTTCTTGTTACTGAAACATCTCTTCGCCTTACATTTGTGTTGCCCAATGGAAATACAGGCATGTGCATAAACAAAGCATAAACCTGACGTTGAGGAGACAGGTGTCTGACTGTTGTGGTCAACACATTCCACTGTTTTCATTTAATTTGGTGGCACCAGGAGATCTTAAATTCATAGGAAACTGAGAGCCAGGTGTCTGCCTCTCTGTGTGCTCAGAGTGGACTGTCATCTGAAGGTCAACATTTGGAGAGAACTCAGCCCTTGTGCTTCATCTTTTTTAGTTTCCCAGGTGTGTGTGTGTGTGTGTGTGTGTGTGTGTGTGTGTGTGTGTGTGTGTGTGTGTGTGTATGTGTGTGTGTGTGTGTGTGTGTGTGTGTGTGTGTGTGTGTGTGTGTGTGTGTGTGTGTGTGTGTGTGTGTGTGTGTGTGTGTGTGTGTGTGTGTACAAGGGGGAGGGGCTCCACAGGGTGGGCAGGAGCACGGGGACCTGGTGTAGAGTGGAGATTGGGGTCAGACAGGTTGAAGGAACCAACCATGTCGCTTTATATGCCCCAGCAGTCAGCTCGATGGAGCGTGCAAATCATCAACAGAGACCTTTAGCATCTCAACGCCCCCCGTCCACCTTTCTCACCTGAAGCACACACACACACACACACACACACACACACACTCACACACTCACACAGTCCTTTAAACTAATACATGACAAATGAGTAATAACCGTGGCCCCTAACTCTGCGCCTTCAGAACGCCCTTACCCTTTAATCTGTCCTCTCCACTGCTGTGACTTGTTGCCACCAAAATTGAAATCTTAACCTTTCTCACAGCTTAGACTTTTGTCACAGTTTGAAGGTGCTCAGAGGAAAGGTGTCTGTATTTGTTTTTCTAAACTCTCCTTTCGTGTCCTCCTCTCTCCTTCACTCTGTCCTTTCCTTTCATCTCGTCATCCAGAACCTAACAGCTCATTATATCATTTAGTCAAGCTGAGAATCGTCTTCTCTGAAACAGCGGGGACAACCTCCATCGCGTGTCTGTCTTCTCCTCGTCCTCTAATCATTAACACCATGTTCTTTTCAAGTTCATTTCCCTCTGTGCATGTCTGCTCCCACGTGTGCAGTACATGTGTCTTTTTTATGTAACACAAACTTAAAGTTAGTTTTGGTTTCACTGAAATCCCACACCAGGCTTGGAATTTTGTTATTTTAGGGGCAAGGCCATTTGGCCTTTGGTGTCACCATGTTTTTTAGGGCACAAAGGGAATTGAGGGAAAAATTTGGATTTGGAGTTTACAAATAAATAACTTCACTTTCTGATAAGAAAAACACACGAATGACATGGAAAACAAATCACTTTTTTAATATCAATAATGTCAAATATGATATCACCATATAGGCCTATGCCTCCTTAGTATTACCATATATCAAATAAAATACTCTACTTTGAATAATTAGTGTCTGGTATGTTTTTCTATATACTACTTCTCCCATTCAAAAATCCGAAATCAAAAAATCAAAAATTCTATTAATATGGAACAAATATATTCCATTTCAGAGCAGAAGAAACAGCCTTCAAGGGTCAAACTCTGCACATAAAGCATTCAGCAGTGCACAGCGAAGCTCCAACATTCAACTGTATGAACAAGCAATACTTTAAAATGCAAAAGTCTGTGTGTGTGACGCGTTCTCGCGGTAGCCAATCAGCGGTGAGGATCTCAGCCTGCCGTCACTGATGTTGAATCAGAAAACCAAAACATCAGCCGTTAGCTGTTAGCACTCAGAGCTCACAGCTCCTCATATCTGTTCAGAAACTGGAGAAAAGTTATACACGAATAAAACACAGAATGTCTGCTTCATGGCGAATACAGTCGCTGTTGTATCTTTGTCTGTATCATGTTGTTGTGAGATACAACGTTAGCTTAGTCTGATCCATCCTTGCCCTGTACTACGAAGCCACTTCTACATAACCTGGATATGTTTGAGTTATCCGGCTTAACTAACCCTAACAAACGAGATCTCGCTAAGCGGTCCTACGAGTCTACGCTGGTTATCAACTCGGTAAATCAACCCAGGGTATCTCTGTCCGGCTGAGAGCGCGTTCACGTGAAAGGGGCGGGGTTATCAACATTTGACCAAACACAAACATGGGGAAGCGTACTAACAGCGTCGCGTCATACTTCATGAATGAATACATAGTAAACTATTATGTTAGACAAATATGAAGAAGTTCAACTTTAAACGTCCATGACTTAAACAGATAAACGAGGATAAAAGCCACATAGCTGCACCAGCGAGGTGAATACAGAACAGCTGGTAAAACAATTAAATAAATACAGAGTTTTGAATGCGTACATTAACAGGTTTATGATCACTGCCTGATGGGGGCCGTGGACGGCACGGTCTAAGGGGTCGTGATCTGAGGGGCCGTGGACGGCACGGTCTAAGGGGTCGTGGTCTGAGGGGCCGCGGACGTTCACGCGGTGGTCAGCCCCGCGTTGATCTGAGGGACCGCCGCGGTGGTCGGCCCCGCGTTGATGTTGATCTGAGGGACCGCCGCGGTGGTCGGCCCCGCGTTGATGTTGATCTGAGGGACCGCCGCGGTGGTCGGCCCCGCGTTGATGTTGATCTGAGGGATCGCCGCGGTGGTCGGGCCCGTGTTGATCTGAGGGGCCGTCGACGTAGAGTTACTGTAGCAGAATCCATTTTCAATTAACTTGTTCAAAAGATTGGTTGAATCCCTTTGATCCTGTGAAGGCAAATATGGTTGTTAGTTCAGATAAAGCCAATTAATATGCTCAACTTTGTTATATTTTTTTACAAGGATACCAACACACAACTCTTTTTCTTACCTTTAACAATTCAGCATTGCTGTTTGTCAGATTCACTGTAGAGATGTGCAACAGTTTAATTTTACACAACTTATTAAATGTTTGATCAATGATTTGTTTTTATTGTTTTTTTAGTAAGCAATCGTTCCAAATTACTAGCTGTTACCATGACTCATATGTTCATAAACAACTCACCTATTTTCGTTTTCAAGTCCTGGATTTCCCAAGTGTTATTCTGTAGCCTCTTTAGGATCTTACTTAAAAGGTTACCTGTAATAAAAAGAGATAAAAAAAGCTGCTTCATATCGCCAAGTAGGATATATAATATAATTAACATAAATAATTCATGCATACATTGTTTAACCTTTTATCACCCACTGCACAGTTTGCTGGACATTAGCACTAAACAGAACATACACTGAAGTGTTACATATGAACCTGTAATATATGTACCAGTAAACTTTATTATTAAGACACGTGATCAAACGTTTTTAATACATACAGTTTGTGCAAATACTTTAGGTGCAATCCCTACGATGAAAACATCTCCCTATTTTCAATGCAGTCAAGCATTCAATGAAACATATTTATGTCCACATTTCAAAGGGATTAATGATCAACATATTTGAACAATTTGGTGAATATACCCCAACAGCCAAAAAGATTACTCTGTGGACTAAATCATTACATTAATACAGTCATCAAATGTCTTGTTCCTCTGGGGATACATTCTCTTAAAGGTGGGGTAGGTAAGAATGGAGAAACCAGCTCGAGTGCGCTCGAATTTGAAAGTACGCAGCCGGAAAAAAATCTGCCCCTTCCTTCAGACTTCCTTACAGAGCCCCTCCTCCAACACACACGAACGCGCACATGACCAATGAGGGCACGAGATAAGTTTGTGCACAGATGGAAGGCTGACAGGCAGGTAGGCCATCCAGTTACTTTAGCCGGGCCGGCTCAGATGATTGGTCGTGCTTTTTACAGCGCCACGGCTTCCACAGATGATATTTTTTTATGTATTTATTGTCAAAACACTTAATATATTCATTGCTATCGGGACGTTAAGAGCATTCCATGGAATATAACAAAAAGTGTTTCTGAAGTGAATCACATACCATACCTTTAATCTTAAAAGACTGTTATATATAAAAGAGAGAAAAGTTCAGACTTACGGTGGTTGTTGTTGTTGTTGTTGTTGTTGACGACATTGTAAATCATCCCTCCAAGTAGCATAATACACAGCAACACAAGACCCACTGTAATAATCCTGAGGAAAACTAGTCAGAGGAAAATAAAATGTTATTATAATTGACCAGTATGATAGTGTTCCTGTTCATGAAATTATATTAATTTAATTTCAGTACCTAATTGAGATACCCTTAATCCTCTGTTAGCATCCATCGGAGGGCGTCTGATAGTGATGTATCTGTCGGTAAGAGGAATGGAAGGTAGGCTTCTGGTGTTTTGTTGCGGTTTGTCAATTTCAGCTTTCTCTTTTTCCAACTCTTCTCTCTTCTGTCCTCTTGAATCTGGGCCTGAGTCATGCTCGCTTGAATCCCCTTTTCCGTTAAAACCGACAACAGGTGTTTCTCCATGTTCAGAAATGTCTAGTTCCAACCATTCATCTGCATCCATTGCCATGTATTCATCGAAAGCGGTGTCTGCTGTTTCAGGCTGCTCCATTGTTGAATTGCATCTCCATCTGACTTTGAGTTATGAACGCAAATAGTACCTTACAGAACAGATACTACTAACAACATGTTTGTGGGAGGGACTTCATGAGACCAATTTGAATAAAAACATTTTTAAAGTAGCAGGGAGAAAAAGAAAAGCATGATTCAGAATCAGAATGCCTTTATTCGTCCCAAAGAGGGGAAATGTGCATTTGTTACAGCAAGAAAAGAGCCAAAGACAGCTTAATATTACCCAAGAAGCATGCATTAAAAAAATATTAAAGATTAAAAAAAAAAAAACGGTTGGCAATTATTCGGGGAAATAGGCGCTTGATTTGATCTGCAATAGTTGGTTAAATACACATATTAATAGATGATAAAAAACACTTTAAGAAATCATACACACTTGCACAATATAGGTTTGACATGCTACACATTGATACTATTAGCTGGAAAATATGTAATGAAAGAAAAAAAAAAAACATTGGAACAGCCCTAAAGGCATGGAGATGATTTGCCTTCAATTTGAATACAGAAAATATGTCAGCATGGTCGATCTAGGTGTTGATAAGAAGACTACCAGGGCACAAAGTCATTTCATTGTTTGGTTGGCTTGTTCTTGCAGTGTTCATCAGAAGCGTGGGTTTGTGTCAGCAGTGCACCCTCTCAGCTCAGTTCACTTAACTGCCATATGTTCTTATGCGTGTTGGCCTTTAAATAAAAGGGAGAGAATTTGAAACAGTCAAATTGCATGGGTAATCATTCTGAAGAGAAACACACAAGTGAGGCTTAGAGAAACCAATGTTGCATTATTTAACATTGTTCCTACATTAAGCTTACTAGACGGCTCCTAACTCATACTGGTTTTTCTGAGCACTGGGGGAAACATACACTTCATCTTTAAAATGTATATATATAACAGAAAGAAAGTTCAGACTTACAGTTGATGTTCATACAGTAAAGCAGCCCTCCAAGTAGCATAATACTCAGCAACACAAGATCCACTGTAGTAATCCTGAGGAAAACTAATCAGAGGAAAATATAATGTTATCATTTGCCAGTATTATATAATAGTGTTAATGTTTATGCAATTCTGTATTTATTTTAATTTCATTTTCAGTTATATATTTCAGTACCCAGGGCCGTCCCTGGCCAACATGAGGCCCCACACAAAGTTATATGATGAGGCCCTCTGTTTCGCGAGCGCCACACTAATTGCGCCGCATAGGTGCACCGCATTTTCGGCTCAGTTGAGGCCCCCTCCGCAAGATGAGGCCCCATCCGCAAGATGAGGCCCCCTCCGCAAGGTGAGGCCCCATCCGCAAGGTGAGGCCCCATCCGCAAGGTGAGGCCCCATCCGCAAGGTGAGGCCCCCTCCGCAAGATGAGGCCCCATCCGCAAGATGAGGCCCCATCCGCAAGGTGAGGCCCCCTCCGCAAGATGAGGCCCCATCCGCAAGGTGAGGCCCCATCCGCAAGGTGAGGCCCCCTCCGCAAGGTGAGGCCCCATCCGCAAGATGAGGTTCCATCCGCAAGGTGAGGCCCCATCCGCAAGGTGAGGCCCCATCCGCAAGATGAGGCCCCATCCGCAAGATGAGGCCCCCTCCGCAAGATGAGGCCCCATCCGCAAGGTGAGGCCCCATCCGCAAGATGAGGCCCCATCCGCAAGGTGAGGCCCCATCCGCAAGGTGAGGCCCCATCCGCAAGGTGAGGCCCCATCCGCAAGATGAGGCCCCATCCGCAAGGTGAGGCCCCATCCGCAAGGTGAGGCCCCATCCGCAAGATGAGGCCCCCTCCGCAAGATGAGGCCCCATCCGCAAGGTGAGGCCCCATCCGCAAGATGAGGCCCCATCCGCAAGGTGAGGCCCCATCCGCAAGGTGAGGCCCCCTCCGCAAGATGAGGCCCCATCCGCAAGATGAGGCCCCATCCGCAAGATGAGGCCCCATCCGCAAGGTGAGGCCCCATCCGCAAGGTGAGGCCCCATCCGCAAGGTGAGGCCCCATCAAGATGAGGCCCCATCCGCAAGATGAGGCCCCATCCGCAAGATGAGGCCCCCTCCGCAAGATGAGGCCCCATCCGCAAGGTGAGGCCCCATCCGCAAGATGAGGCCCCCTCCGCAAGATGAGGCCCCATCCGCAAGGTGAGGCCCCATCCGCAAGATGAGGCCCCATCCGCAAGATGAGGCCCCATCCGCAAGATGAGGCCCCATCCGCAAGGTGAGGCCCCATCCGCAAGGTGAGGCCCCATCCGCAAGGTGAGGCCCCATCAAGATGAGGCCCCATCCGCAAGATGAGGCCCCATCCGCAAGGTGAGGCCCCATCCGCAAGGTGAGGCCCAAAGGTGAGGCCCCATCCGCAAGGTGAGGCCCAAAGGTGAGGCCCCATCCGCAAGGTGAGGCCCCATCCGCAAGATGAGGCCCCATCCGCAAGGTGAGGCCCCATCCGCAAGATGAGGCCCCATCCGCAAGATGAGGCCCCCTCCGCAAGATGAGGCCCCATCCGCAAGGTGAGGCCCCATCCGCAAGATGAGGCCCCATCCGCAAGGTGAGGCCCCATCCGCAAGGTGAGGCCCCATCCGCAAGGTGAGGCCCCATCAAGATGAGGCCCCATCCGCAAGATGAGGCCCCATCCGCAAGATGAGGCCCCCTCCGCAAGATGAGGCCCCATCCGCAAGGTGAGGCCCCATCCGCAAGATGAGGCCCCCTCCGCAAGATGAGGCCCCATCCGCAAGGTGAGGCCCCATCCGCAAGATGAGGCCCCATCCGCAAGATGAGGCCCCATCCGCAAGATGAGGCCCCATCCGCAAGGTGAGGCCCCATCCGCAAGGTGAGGCCCCATCAAGATGAGGCCCCATCCGCAAGATGAGGCCCCATCCGCAAGGTGAGGCCCCATCCGCAAGGTGAGGCCCAAAGGTGAGGCCCCATCCGCAAGGTGAGGCCCAAAGGTGAGGCCCCATCCGCAAGGTGAGGCCCCATCCGCAAGATGAGGCCCCATCCGCAAGGTGAGGCCCCATCCGCAAGGTGAGGCCCCATCCGCAAGGTGAGGCCCCACGCAGTCTGCATGATCGGCCTGTAGGGAGGGACGGCCCTGACCTCACCTAATTTATATACCCTTAATCCTCTGTTAGCATTCATTGGAGAGCGTCTGATACTCATGTATCTATCGGTGAGAGGAATGGAAGGTGGAGCAGTGGTCGGGCTTCTGGTGTTTTGATGCGGTTTGACAATGACAGGTTTCTCTTTTTTCAACTCTTCTCTCTTCTGTCCTCTTGAATCTGGGCCTGAGTCATGCTTGCTTGAATCCTCTTTTCCGTTAAAACCAACAACAGGTGTTTCTCCATGTTCATAAATGTCTAGTTCTGACAATTCGTCTGCATCCATTGTCATGTATTAATCGAAAGCGGTGTTATTTGCATCTCCATCTAACGTTGTGTTATGTATGCACAGAGTACCTCACAGAGCAGATAGCTGTGGATACTACTAACACATTTGAATGAGATTCATTGGAAAGTATGACAGAGAACTGTCACCTGCCTAAGGAAAAAACTCTTCCTCTTCCACCCTTATTTTATGACTATGATTTACATTTTTATTAAAAGACCGGATCATTAAGGGAGAAAGGGAAAATGCATGATTCAACTTTTTGGCAATTATTTTGGGTAAATAGGAGGCTTGTTTATAATCTGAAATAGTTGGATAAATACAAATATGAATAGATCAAAAACAAAAATTAGCATATTTGCAAAATATAGATTATTTTCATTCTTATAATAACAGCTTTCACAACAAGTACTTTGCTGTACTTAGTTCCCAGTACTTAGTCCCGCCGAACTCTTTAGTCCCGGAACTGTCCTAGTAAATTGCGTTCACACCGGAACAAGTCCATGAGGGAGGATTACGCAAAGGAAGCCGCTGACGTCACTTATTCTTCTTCTGCTTTTGGTTTACTGGCAGGCCGCAAACAACTTCAAGGCGTATATTTGGGTTGGCAGTAAATCGCCAGAAGCGCCGACACTTCCTCATCACTCCACCGCCCCTACGTTTTATTTTGTGTTGCAATAAGTTAGTCTCTCTCCGTTTGTGCGCTGGGATAATGCTAATGCTAATAATGCTAATGCGAGCAAATAAAATGGCGGCTTCACAAAAGTTTTTGGGAGTTTTGCGGGGCGTGGTTTGCAATTCGCCCAGCCAATCAGAAATGGGAACCTTTTCCTTCCCAAGAAAGTACCACCTCTCTAGCAGCGACAGAAAAGGGGTGAAAAGGTTCTAGTTCCAGATCTTTTTGGTGTGAACGCAAAATCCCAAGAACTATCGGAACTATTCCTGGGCAAAGTATTCCGGTGTGAAAGCGCCTAATGATATATCATTCCTAATTATCCACAAATATGTTGTTTTTTCTTTGTATTGTGCAAATGTATCTAATCAATTCATAAAGTCGGTGCACTTCAAGTGTTCCTCCGAAATGCGTGTTTGTGTCAGTAGTGAACCTTTTCAGCTCTGTTTCTTAATCTGCGATTTGTTTTTATGCTATTTGGCTGTCAGACATTCTCATCCGGCACGCGCTGTGGCGCTGGCGGAGTGGTTAGTGCGTTCGCCCCCCACTAAAAAAAATGTTACAACGTCTCCTGAAGTGAGTAATGTGCAGTACCGGAGTCCAACAGAGAGGCAGCAGCTGCGGGACAGTAGCCTGCGCACTGCGTAGCCTTCCCTGCCCTGACGAGTGATCCTTCGTTAGCGCGAAGAGTCTGCTGCAACTCCGCAGTTGCCCCGACTTGACAGTACATGAGTGTGCTCCACTAGCATCCCCCCCGATCAACAACAAAATTCAGGGCTATATATAAAAATCGCTGGCCCCCGAAAGTGTCTCTAGGAATAATTTTGGCCCTTGGACAAAAATTGTTTTTTTTAGTAACAAAATAAATACAGTGCATTAGGTAGCAAGCAAGCCCCCAGGAAGTGCGCCGGACTTTGTGCCCAAAATCCGTTGCGTCCAAACGGCGGTCCTACAATTTCCGTATCAGTCCGTGACGTCACTGGGCCCAAAAATACTTTTCCCATTGACTAACATGGGGAAAGAGACGTATGTAAATTAGTATGTAAATTGTAAAAAAAAAAAAATGTAACTAAATAAACTACCCAGTTTCAACTGTTTTTTAGCCCTTATTAGAATCATTCAGTCCTTCATTTGGAAAATGCACTAAAAGCCAAATCTAGATTTATTTTCTCTCTCCATTCATTCTAGTGAGCCGAGAGTGGGAGCTCGGGGGGCGGGGCTTAAGGGGCGCATGTTCGACTGCACATACGGGTTCTTCTGCTCTGACAGCCAGGCATGACGGGTAATCTTTGACGTTTCGCTCTCTCAAAAGTTGGGCCATTTTGCCTTCATACGCCAATGAGCAGCTCTCATAGGAAAGAACGAGACCCCGCCTCTCACGCTGTATCCAGTTCTCATTATACATCCATGGTAGCAAGTTACAGAGTAATTTGGTTACAGCCTGGTGTATTGAGAGAATGTCGCTGACCCCATTTACACAACGCTAATGTCGCGTATAGTCAGCTTTGGGGGAAAACAATATGGGAGGCTGAATTGGATCAATTAATTGTTTATCAGCTCCGGAGATGCTCCTTTCGTTAACCGTTTTAGCAACTTGTAAGTGCGAGCCATGCTGAAAAACGTTACAGCAGAATATTTGATATAAGTGACAAATACTCAAGACCAGCACTTCAAAACGAGACAAACAAAGAACAGGCTATTGTGCTCCATATTGTTTACTAGTTTACTCTTCTTAAACCCATGGTGAATTAATATAAAAAGATACATTAACATCAGCTCTGCATAACATTGTCTTTCATATTAAAAAAGCACCATTTATTTTAACAATCTACTTTGAAGAAGATGATCTATGAATATTTTTACGTCAATGCTTTCGCCATGCAGAAGTGGGCGTGGTCAAATCTAAACTGGGTTAGAAAAACAACAGACGCTTCCTGTTCAAACTCTGAAGTCTAAAATGGAAAGTGTAATGGATGAAGGTGGGGAGAATCTGGGACCTCGTTCAAAACTCAGCGTGATGCTTTCCATTGTGTTTGTGCAGTGTGTGCATTTTGAGAGCTTCCTGGGCCTTTAGGTGTGTGTGTGTGTGTGTGTGTGTGTGTGTGTGTGTGTGTGTGTGTGTGCGTGCGTGCGTGCGTGCGTGCGCGTGTGTGCGTGCGTGCGTGCGTGCGTGCGTTGTTGTTTGTCTTGTGGAGAGAGACAGTATTCTCTGTGACTTTGAGGAATGGTTTAGAAAACTTTTAAAAGCCATTCAGGCTGTAACGTCTCCCTGAAATTGCTCTTGTTTCTCCTGCGCTGAGATGAGCTGTTGATTTTTCCCTGTCATGGTTCTGACGTGCATGCTTCGAAATAAGAGCAAGAAAAGTCTTGTTTTTTATTCTGCTTGATTCCTGCAAAAGATAGAATTGCAGTGGCTTCTGGAACAGTGGTTTGAAAATGATATAATCCATTCAAATACTAATATACATCTTTTGTCAAAAGTGTATGTTTCAATCCACCTCCTTCAGGTTGAGTTTAAACTCTGAAAATTGGAAAGAAATATGTTATTTAGTCTTGGCTAAGGTGGAAAAAGTTAAATATCGTTTATGGTAACATGTGAAACCTGCAAGGTGACTTACTTCAGATGTTACATAACCTCCTTCTTATTAACACATGAAATAAGCATAAAAGTCATATTTCTACATTATTTTTACAGTTTCGACTAGCAGTCCCCCTGTTGCACCCTCTTCTTCGCTTGCCTTCGTTAGTTTTCACAACTAGACTAATGATATCTCCTACTTCTTATCTCAAAAATCCAATAATCCCATAACGGTAGTGTCTGATTTTCTCAAAATTCAATTAAGATGTGCGATGTATTTGGATGGAAATCTGTCTAGTGTTATCCAGCAGGATTGTGAGGAGTTTGCTAATTCAAGATCTACACTGTCATTCTCTAAATGTGCGTGATCTATGTCTGTCAAAGCGGCTACACACACACACACACACACACACGTGCACATCGTCGCAGAATCAGTGGGACTCCATGAGCTGTCACACGAACACGGTATGCATCAATGAACCTGACACCCAACGGACATGCTGAGAGAAGTATGCAAATGATATAGCTCTGAGGCGAATATGCTTCACTACAACGCATCACACACATCGTATCACACAGACATGCACAAATGAAAAGCTGCTCACACAGGCACACACAATCAAACACACACAGTTGATTGCCCTAAATGTCGGTGCTTCGCTCAGATGAACAGGTGTCCTCACATGAACAGATGCTCATAAAGCTTCATGTGTTTGGTGGAAGGTCTTATATATGTTGATAAAGAGAAGTTAGAGGAGAGTCTGTGGAGGCAAGGCAACAGTTTGGCAGTTGAATATTTCACAGTTAGAGGCCTGTAGTGTGTAATTGTATTGTTAGTGCATGTGAATGGTCGACAAAGGCTAATATCTCTGAGCGGTTGACCAATCACAACAGAGCCGGCCAGCAAACCAATCTACGGTGGCCCTTAAGTGCAAGTCAAAACAACATTTCACAAAACACTACAGCATTTTAGAAAACACCACAGCATTTCAACTTATACGGAAAGGGTATTCCTTGAGGGAGAACACTTCTTGTTTGTGATTGGACAGGGCCAGCCAGAGAAGCACTGCTGTGATTGGTTGTTTTTGCTGCCAGTCAAGAAATGACGCTTTGTGATTGGTCAGCACCCGACAGCGCAGCATGTCCCAAAACATCAGCCGTTAGCTGTCAGCACTCAGAGCTCACAGCTCCTCATATCTGGTCAGAAGCTGGACAAAAGTTAAACAAGTCCAAACCACAGACTGTCTGTGTCATGGCGAATACAGTCGCTGCTTTATTTATGTCTGTATGCTGTTGTTGTGAGTGTGGACGGAGCAGCTACAGGTTAGTTTAGCCCATTCAGAAAGCACGCATTTTAAAAGGTGTTTCGCCTGCCGTCTGTCTGCAGACTTGTCAAAGCATTAATTCATGGTTTTTACTAACCGGTATCAGTATGTTGTTAGGTCTTAACAGGTTTTTTTCACAACACTGTGTCTCAGGGCTTCTTAATATTTAAAAAACGATGAATGTGTCATACCCTCCTAACGGGAAGAAACTCAGCTAACTGATGATACGAACCATTTTTACCGAAACAAAACACAAGTCTCGCAAGAAGGGTCTAGATGAGCCCTGAGCAAAAACATGCTCACGCACTTAGCACAAAACTCTAGGTATAAATCGATCGATATACTTATCGGATCTGCACAAACAAGCTTAGCCAACATGCTGAGATTCCACAGATTATAGAAATATAAGTATCATCACTGAGCGATCAGAACTCGCGACAGGGGAAGCAAATACAGACAACACACGACGTAGCTTTAGGTAGCAAAACACGGAGATATGCTCACCTTTTGCTGTTATTCTGATCAAAAGTCGTGTTCAATGGCATTAAAACAAGAAAAACGCTGCTGAAGGTTAATCCATAGGTTAATCCAATGTGTCCGTCACTTTGAAAAAATTATTGATAATCCATAATTCAATTTTTATGTAAAAATCGGAGAATTAATATTAGCTGCTAATGGTAGCCACCAGAGTGTATCACAGCTTCCGGTTTTGGCTACACGTCACTCTCACTCCGTATTTGGTAACGTGTGTATTTGGAACCTCCCCTCGATTCCATTGGCTCTAGTCTAGCGGTTAAAAAGAGATGTCAATCGTCAAAATCGACCAAGGGGGGCCAGAGATAGGTCTCATCAAGAGTGATGAAATGTCAGCTGAAGTGTAGGCACTGAAAGCAGATGAACTCTCGGTTTTAAAAATAAAAAATTAAAGCACCTGAAATGTTTTTGAAGTAAAATTGAAAGTTGTGAAACTGATACCAAAGATTTTTTTTATAACAATTTTGATTGCTTTTATTTCAGTGTATTTATGATCTCTGCTGTCACTGGATTATAAAGTTACACAGAAAACAATGTCAAGATTAATAACAGTAATAAGGGAGAACATAAAGAGAGGCTTGAAGCCATAAACCGCAGGTAGCACGATTAGACGAAGTTACTTTTGTACACAAAGAAAGCCTTTCCTGCACAACAAATGAGTACGACTTGTAAAGAAACACAATAATTGGAGTATAAAAATAGTTTTCCATATTCTGTTTTCAGAGCAGCAAAGACCAGAAGAGTTTTCCTGTATCTTTCATACACTTTTTACATTACACTACTCAAGTTTTAGAGCAGTGACAGGTCCTCTTATCAGGGATTAGAATCAACCCTCGTCCGTCCCTTTGGGCATCGAGACGTGAGGTCTTTCGGTCCGCTGAATCGCCATTGGGGACAAAATTGCACCCTTTTCTGTATTGCTGTTGTTGACTGGCCTCTTAATTAGCATTTATAATTAGTTCCCTGCGTGTCAGTGCGGTGACAGGACCTGTCAGCGCCCTGTATTGATGGCTTGAATGTCTCCTTGCTTGTCTCCTTGTTAACTCTCGTCCAATCTGGACAGCATTCTGCGCGTGTCTTGTCCATTTTACCACTGGGGGCCTTGTTGTCTGATCGTCACCTTGTCTGTCCGTCTTCCAGGACCAGGCACCAGGGACAAGGCTGTGAAAGCCGCTAAATGGCGTGCTGACAGTAAACAGCTGCGGTAAACAAGTCATGTCCCCCGTCCCCTTTGTCTCACGTATCTCATCAGCGCCTAAGCTGCCGTGCCCTTGAGCCATGACAATGACCCGCTATTGATTAGACAAGAGCGTTATGTGTAGCGAGATGTAAAAGAAAACTCTGTGTGTAGCCGACACACACACACACACACACACACACACACACACACACACACACACACACACACACACACACACACACACACCTCTTTGACCTTTCTCACAATGATAATGATAATGCGTCATATCTAGTTAGGATGATGATTCCGTATCAACAATATTAGGCTATCAGTATTGCTCTGTTAATTCAGAGGAGGAGCGGATGTTTTTCTGAATATTTCCACCACCACCCACCTCTGTAATCCTTCAGCTCGCCAACTGTTTCCTGGCTCTCGCTCGCATCACTTCCTGCAGCAAACCTCTTTCCAAACGCCGCAGTTTTTCCCCGGCAACAAGCCAAGACAGCAGCAGAGATGGGAAGTAGTGGAGTACAAATACTTTGTTACTGTACTTAAGTACATTGTTCTGGTATCCGTACTTTACTCCACTACTTATTTTTCTGACGACATTTTACTTTCTACTTCTTACATGTTGAACACAAATACCTGTACTTTCTACTTCTTACATTTTGAACACAAATACCTGTACTTTCTACTTCTTACATTTTGAACACAAATACCTGTACTTTCTACTTCTTACATGTTGAACACTAATACCTGTAATTTCTACTTCTTACATGTTGAACCCAAATACCTGTACTTTCTACTTCTTACATGTTGAACACAAATACCTGTACTTTCTACTTCTTACATGTTGAACTCAAATACCTGTACTTTCTACTTCTCACATGTTGAACCCAAATACCTGTACTTTCTACTTCTTACATGTTGAACTCAAATACCTGTACTTTCTACTTCTTACATGTTGAACTCAAATACCTGTACTTTCTACTTCTTACATGTTGAACCCAAATACCTGTACTTTCTACTTCTTACATGTTGAACACAAATACCTGTACTTTCTACTTCTTACATGTTGAACTCAAATACCTGTACTTTCTACTTCTTACATGTTGAACACAAATACCTGTACTTTCTACTTCTTACATGTTGAACTCAAATACCTGAACTTTCTACTTCTCTCATTTTCCAAACAGGCTAGTTCCTTTAGTCTGAATGTGTGTTTGGTGGCGTGATCATTATTATTTAGAGTCATTGCGTGCCTATTGATTTGAACACGATCCGTGTATCCATCATTTCCTGGTCTTCTCTAAAGAAGAGGAACCAATGAAAACGTTGTCATGTTGCCGTTGGTCACCATGGAAACATTCATTCGCTAACAATGACATTATTGTTCTATTAATATAAAGGGAGGTCAGGTACTCTTTAAAACAGCTGCTAGTTATGGGTACTTTTTACTGAAGTACATTTCAAAGCCCTCTTTACTTTTACTTGAGTAAAGAAGTTTAGTCAGTACTTCTACTTCAGAGTATTCTTAAACATGAGTATCTGTACCTCTACTTGAGTACAGGATGTGTGTACTTCACTGGACAGCAGCCATGATCATCCTCTGCGTCTCCGAGCATTCGCCACGTGGAGGAAGTTCTCCTTCAGAGGCCGTCCATCACCAAAGCGCCTGTACTAGACAGCGAGTCGTGACAAGCCAAGCTGAGAGGCCATCTGCGCACGGTGGGGTCCGAGAGATATTTTAGTCGCTGCGCACGTCTGGCCAAAGAGTTCAGGACTGGCACCGAGATGGGCTGATGAAAGAGAGCGCAGGAAAACACCCAAAACTTTCCTGAGGTCAGAACGAAATGCCAAGGATACAAGAGTGTTGAGTACACAGGCTCACATGAGTGTGGTTATAATAATAATACACTTTATTTGTAAAGCCCCTTTCATGCACAAAGCAGCCCAAAGTGCTCTACAGAACAAGAAGAAAACATAACAACAATATTAAAATAAATACAGAACAAGATCAAACATCTGCAGTGACCCGAATGAAATTCCCTTTAATTAAAGCTGATTAAATTAGGTTCAAACAAAACAACTTAAAAAATAAAATCCATATTTAAAAGATAGTTTTTTAATTTGCTGTTGCTTTGTTATGTCCTTGAATGTGAACATGTGGGTGTTTGACAGCTCTTAACAATCGGTGGTACATTACATTCAGCTGATGCTTTTGTCAAAGGACTTACAATAAGTGCAATCAACCATAAGGGTACAAACTGAGAATAGCAATAATCATGCAAGTACATTAGCGTCAGATAAGCCAAAACATTTTAAGTGCTGGTGCATTAGCTTCATTTGAATTGCCAAGGTGCAGCAGAAACAGGTGGGTTTTCAGTCTGGGAGGGAACATTACATTTCATTAAGCTAATGCTTTTATCCAAAGTGCAATAAACCATAAGGTTGAAAACATTTTGAACAGTAAGAAACCTGCAAGTTCATTCCTTTAAATAAGCCATATCGTTGTAAGTGCTGGTGCATTAGTCTCGATTCAATTGACATCAATTGTTTAAAGATCCCCAATTATACTCTTTTTCATCAATATATTATAGGTCTAAGATATATACAAAACATGTCTCTGAAGAGTTTCGACACAGGTCATTGTAGCATCCCATAATCCCCTCTGTTTCAGCCCTGTATCAAAAGTGCTGATTCTGTGTCTGTTATTTTAAATGCTAATGAGCTGCTGCTGGCCACGCCCCTCTGAGAGATGATTGGTTTAAAACAACACAATGGTGCTGTAGGAGGAGATTCAGGTGATAAGGTGTGGGGGGGGGGGTTACCTTGGTTGGTGATTGGCTAATGGTTACACAAGCCAAAAAAATCGTTATGACATCACAAAGTGGCCAAAATCTGATCAGCTCATTTTCAGACAGGTCTTTACTGTATATAAATGGATCAGGACAAAAATAGTCTTTGTTCCTGAAACGTTCCTGGTCTCTGAACACAGAGGAGACACACATTTGTGTATAACAGACATGGAAAAGTGGATTTTGCATAATAGGTGACCTTTAAGTCAAGTTGTTGAGTTCTTTTTAGGTTTAAGAGCCAAGATACAAGCAAAATCAACCCTCATGACGTGACGTCTCTCAGTCCATTGGATCGCTTTTGGCGCAGAGTTGCCCCTTCCAGCTGCTCTTTGGAGAGAAATGTATGTCCTGTATGACGGTTTGTCAGTTTATTGTCCTATGAATTGACGAGGTGTCGTACAGGCATTGCTGATTCCCAGTGGACGAATCTTAACGCCTTTGATGATCCCCTGACTTTCCCAATACTGTCCACCCACCAGCAGGTCAAAGCTTAACCTTATACTGTGACATTTCAACTTGGGGAATTGCCCTGACATTTGATACATACATTCATCTCCCCCTCAGGATGAACTGGTATAACTTTGGTGATGACTTCGCTTTTCAATTAGCATCATCATAAGGTACAATTTTTTAATCTGTGGCTACATAACTAAGGACGTTCCCATCAGCCTCAGTTGTGTTTTGCATGTATTGATAATTACCATAGTAACACACAATATAAGACAATATTTTCGCGACCAAAACAGTTCACAAATACAATAATGTTGCGATAGTTTTAGCAAATTTGAAAATCGAATGAAATTCATATTTTCAAATTCATCCTTGATTTTGTTTTTGGGCATTTTGAATTTAAAAAAAAAAATTAAATACACTCAACATATGATGTATTTGGAGTCTTTAACCGTAGCTGTAGGAAAGTGTAGAAAAAGAGATAGAGATAGATTTTTGGCAATATTATAATATGTGTAACATTATATAAAACAAATTGTAGATCAAAAGTCAGGGTCACCAGCATATCGGATATAACACCAAACTAACTGGTAAACTTGGTAAAACATTATACTGGCCAAACATCTGCATGCAAGCCTTGTCTTTATGAGACAGCACGCTGTTACCATTACGCTCAAAGCAAAGCTTTCCTGCCTGCGAGGCTTCCAGACTTGCTGTCTTGTTTAAAACTATTACGCATTAAAATTACCATAAAAGCAAGATTCAGAAGGACGTAACCTTAGTTTGTTCATCTGCAGTTTCATCTCAGTCTCATCTAATCAGTATCATCAGCTAGCTCTAATGAGACAGACTGTGTGGTCCATGCTTACTACACACACACACACACACACACACACACACACACACACACACACACACACACACACACACACACACACACACACACACACACACACACAGACAGACAGCCAGATGGGGTGTACATATAGATTCTGGAGTCGTGTGGAGAGCATCGCTATCAGCCTGCCGGGTGAAGAATGCAGTCCTGCAGACTCCCCAAAATACACAAAACAACTCTCTTAAAGGCCAAGGTCTCAGACTTTCTACGGAGAGGCTGGTCTGCATATTTACATTCCTTATTCTTACTGGGAACACCCTTGAGTTTGTGTGATTGGGTGTTTGAAAAATCTCACCGTCTTGAGCTTAAATCTCAGGATCCATGTATCTGTGATCCTCTCCAGAATGGAAGGAGTCATCACATACAGAGCATCAACTAGTTCCTGAACAGTGTCCTTCACATGCTGATATCCAAGAGAGGGAGTTCCACAGTCACAAGATGGAGGAATAGAAAGCAGTATTCAATGTTTACTTCAGATTAGCTCCACGTCAGAAATGATCATGCTTGTCATATGTCTCTCTCCATAGAGGCTGAATCATCATGTTAATCACATAGCTATCATATGCCTCAAACAGTCCTGATGCTCTTCTAGGTAATCACACATCCTGTCATGTTCACAGCTCCAGTTGGGATGCCTTTGTTATCATGTTATCATCGCCGTTATGATTTCCTTTTAGACTTTAACACGTCCGACATTCCATTCAATGAGTATACGCATTTATTCCATTTATTTACTCACGACCGGCCCAGTCTCTCAGCTCCGGTGTGTCCCTCTTTTCCGGTGATCCAAACGGTGTGTGTCTCTTTCTTACGCAGTGTTTTGACTTGTTGTCATGGTATCAAGGGTTTCCTCTTGCCACTATAGAGCGGGGTTGACGACACGCAATCCAAAACAATAAGCAGCCGAAGGTTTTCACTCAAAAAGAATGTAATTTATTAACAAAAAAGTATTGACTTAAATAGTCTCAAAATAACAAATCTTTAAATAATATTTCGACGGTATGCTTTCCTATATAAACTAAACTATACTTTGTTTGCAGTCCAATTTGCAACACTAGTTTCTGTAGGCAATTTGCGGTCAAAAAACTGTTCCGCTCCCCGTCTCATCAGGTCTCCGAGCACGCCGGCTGTCTTCAATTACCTCACTTAAATACACACCGAAAGGTACACGTAAACAGATCATATTTACGATATAAAATTAAACAATCACTTCATCAAAACATATTCACCATGGCAACACAAATCATTTTCCATCATTAAATCATTTATCAAATTATGAATCTAAATAATAACTTTGTGGCTCTAACACTGATATTGGAATACATTCACTATTTTCCCAACAGTAGGTGTGTATATGTGTGTGGTATGAAAAACTAAAGCCCGGAGTAACTGTATTAGGTTGGTTGAAAGCAATAATATTAATTTGAAATAGGTTCAACTTAATATTATTGCTTTCAACCAACCTAATACATTCATGTGAAATCTGTTAACATAATACGTTTAGTTTAAGTCTCGTTTCAGTGTTGGATTGATGGTTTACTTTACAGGCTTTGAACAATAGATTTTCACCTTCATTGCACCGAGGATTTATGTAACACGGGTCGTCTTTCAATCATTACGAAAAAATGGGAAAGTAAACGATAAAAACGACCGAAAATCTCCATATTTTGTTCCCTGTATGACAGTGGTTTCAATCACACGTTGGTGACAGATTGATAGTCCAGCAGGCCATATCTGAGTATCAACAAGGTAATGACGGGGGGGTAAGTGACAGATTATGTCTCCGTGTTGCTCCATCACGCCTGATGATGGAAGGAGGAAGCTCAACATCAATGCCTCGAGCTTGTTTTGTGTTGGGATCTATATTAATGTGCATTCTGTATCCATAGAGGATGATGGACATGTATCTAAGAAGCTGGATTGATGATTGATTGGCAGCTGATATCGATGCTATGTCGCTAACATTGACTTCTGCTAGCGACATCGTTCCTCTTTAATAATCTTTGGTATATCCTCTTTTTTGGTGGCTGGGCTAATTGTTTGCTCTACTTCTTCATTATCTGACCCTGATTGTAATCACTTCTTGCCCTTGTTGGCTTAATGATCTCAGGCTTAGCAACAGCACTCATGGACGCTCAGCTGTTTCATAGAAGCAGAGAAGTTATTGATATTGTCCCTGATTTATTGAGAGACAATTGTGCAGCGGGATGATTTGTGCTCTCACCTCTGCATTTAAATAAGGCCTATAAGTAATTGCTTGTGTGTGATTCATACCACCATCATGCATTCGGCTGATGGGAGTGAACTGCTGTTGATTTAGCCTCGCTTAAATCAGATCTGTAATGTGTTTTACCTTTAAGATTTACACTCCACATTTCTCCAATTGCTAGTTATTTACTGTAGTTTACTGGATGTGTTGACAGATGAGATTTTTCTAAAATATGACTTTATGTTAAACACATCCAGGTGACACAGAGCAACAATAGCATTTCATTTGGGACGTGTTTTCTGTCTATATGAATAATATAAATCCAATGTTTAGTCCTGGGGTCAAAAGCTGGCTCTTATATCCTCACTATGTTTCACTAGATAATCTCTCACTCTATCTACCTGCTGTTTGGTGCTGGGAAGGCAAGTTTATTTATATAACACCTTTCAACACAAGGAAATTCAAGGTGCTTTACAAAAATGAAAGACATTCAGACAAAGGCATTTAAAAACAGACATTAAAAAGAAAAGATAATAAAAGAAACATTAAAAGAAAATAAACATGAATTTTTATTCAAAAGTGGTACATGAATAAAAAGTTACAGTGCAGTTTAAGATATGAATAGTTCACACAGAAGTTCCACTTTACTGGTGCCTTTCTTTAAGGTTTCTCCCAACATGAGCTGTGTGCTTGTATGGTACGTCCCGAGCAGCACACACAGAGGAAACCAGCCAGGACAGAGTCCCCAGACACTGACCCCCTGGCGTTACTAGCCCCAAATGTTCATTAACCAAAAACGAAACACAACCGCTCAGTTTCAATTAAAAGCATCGGCAAAAAGAAAAGTCTTCAGCCTGGATTTAAAAGTAGTAACGGCCCGTCCACACAGAGGCGTGCGTTGAAGCTTGCCGGCGGGCGTGTCTGAAACTCGACCAACAACCAATCACATGAATCTCCCGTCCCTGACACACAAGCAGCGGTTTGATTGGCTAGAGCTTGTACTGGCATATGATTTGATTGGCTGACGCTTCTGCCGAGGCGTCAAAAGTTGAACATTGCTCAACTTTTGCAGCGAGCCACGCCAGCAACGCTCCACGTCGCTTCCCACAATGCAGTTCGGCAAAAACTGACGTCGCCCCATTCAAAGTAAATGCACGCCGCTGTGTGGACGGGCCGTAAGAGTTACAGCGGACCTGCAGGTTTCTGGGAATGTAGTCTTCTTCTTCTTCTTCGAGTCCGTAGCAATCTCAGATGTCGTTCTGCCAGTACCGGGCACAGGCCACAGATGATGGGGGAGGTTCTGCCAGGTCTTCTGGACTGCACCGGGGGGCATCGGCACATTCCAGTAGGTGGGACATTGTCTGCACTGATCCACAGCTGCTCGTGTCTTCTGTGGTGTAGTTCCACACTTTAATCAGTGCTTTGCACCTCCTCTGTTCCACACACAGTCTATTAAGTGACTTCCAGGTTGTCCAGCAAAGGTCGTGGCCACGAGCGAGGCTTTCCGTTGGTGTGATTCCTCTGTCCAGCCATTCAAGAGCTGGTGTGTCATTTCTTTACCATTCATCTTCCCAGATGTTGGTCCTTGCTGCTTGTTTGGTTGTCTGGAGGGGCCGGACTGTCTGCACAAAACTGGCTCTGGATCGGAGCCTGCGTGGAGGTGCTACGTGGCCATGCAAGGAGTGTCTGATGTCTGTCTCCTGTGTTCTCTGTTCATCTTGAGCGATACCTAGTCCTAAAAAAAATGTTGAGCTAAAAACATATGTGTGAAAGTAAACCAAACAATGAAGTTATAAGCTGCACACTGAAACAACTTCTCCAAAGATATTTGCTTTAACAACCCGTCCTCAGACACAAAACTGGGAAGGAATGTGGCTCGAACCTTCCTGGATTACTACAAACTCAACAACCACATCAAGGACAACAGACCAACTCACATTCAAAGGTAAAACAGTTAGACATCCTGAAAAAAATGAATATGAAATGAAATAAATTACCCAAATAGGACATTTTAATTCGTTCTGGTTCGCTGAAACTGAACCCTACCGTCTCATATTGATGTGTTTTCTGTCCGCAGTGCTGAGGGGATTTCAGCGACAGGCGACAGTAACAATAAGGGAAATGGTTTGGGTCGAGACGCAGAGAGAGAGAGAGAGAAGGAGAAGAGCCAGGGTGTCCGACACTAGACTAACGGACCTAAGGACACGGACTGAGCATGAATAAAACGCAGAGCACCGTAGCAGGAGGATCCTTCACACTTCATTGCCTTTAGAAGCTCCACATCTCCCTGGCTATAAACAGTGGGATGAGTGGTACTGCAGGACTAAAAGGGGAACGAGTTTCCTCTCGGGTTGTTAAGGGACTGTAAAATGTGGACTTATTGAATGCCAAGGGAGGACGGACTGGATCCCATCTAAAGCCCATCTGAGGCCTTTCTGCAGCAGACCCTTTTTTTGTTTATAGAATTGTGAATAAGTGCATGCTTCCCTGCTGTTACTGACTTTAGCTTGGTGTTATTATCTCTGTTGTTATTTATTATAAGAAGTCATTAAACACTTAAATGCAATGTTGTACCTGTTTTTTTTTATTTGTATTCTCATTCAATTCTTTACTTTTTGTCTTTGGTGCACCAGTATGAGCAATAAACGAAAAATCCTACTTCAAAATTAAAGTACCTAAAGAAAAATCTCCTGCTTCTAATTATTTTTATTGGGCTTTTTTAGTCTGCGTGACTTCAATCATATAATCTGATATTAAGGAGAGTTGGACTTGGACAGGCATTACAAATAACTATGTTTCAATGCATAGGTATATAAACTATATACTGTATATACAAAGCAACTTTGCTTAGCTTATGTAGGTCATATAGATTAGGTTTCATAACTAGTTCAAATCTCCTTGTAGTTACTGTAATGACTTTATGTAAATGAGACGTACAGTATTCACATAACATGGCTATCTTTATAGTTGTGTTGTTACCAGAGGTGGGAGAAGTACTCATATCTTGTACTTGAGTAAAAGTAGAAGTACTCAGATCTTGTACTTGAGTAAAAGTAGAAGTACTCAGATCTTGTACTTGAGTAAAAGTAGAAGTACTCAGGTCTTGTACTTGAGTAAAAGTAGAACTACTTATATCTTGTACTTGAGTAAAAGTAGAAGTACTCAGGTCTTGTACTTGAGTAAAAGTAGAAGTACTCAGATATTGTACTTGAGTAAAAGTAGAAGTACTCAGGTCTTGTACTTGAGTAAAAGTAGAACTACTTATATCTTGTACTTGAGTAAAAGTAGAAGTACTCAGGTCTTGTACTTGAGTAAAAGTAGAAGTACTCAGATATTGTACTTGAGTAAAAGTAGAAGTACTCAGGTCTTGTACTTGAGTAAAAGTAGAAGTACTTATATCTTGTACTTGAGTAAAAGTAGAAGTACTCAGATCTTGTACTTGAGTAAAAGTAGAAGTACCAGAGTGTAGGAATACTCTGTTCCAGTAAAAGTCCTGTATTCAAAATGTTCCTCAAGTGAAAGTAGAAAAGTATTATCATCAAAATATAGTGAAAGACAGTAAAAGTAGTCATTGTGCAGATTGGTCCATTTCAGAATAATAGATATGATATGTTTTATAATGATTGATCATGAAAGTGTTCTCAAAGCTGGTAAAGGTGCAGCTAGTCTGAATGACTTTGTATACTGCAGGGTAGCTTGTGGATTTACTCCAGGTGGAACTAAAGTCTGATTTAACACTTGATTAGATTTCACATCATTCATCCACATCTGTGAAGTAACTAAAGGTATTACATAAATGTAGTGGAGTAGAAGTACACAGTAACATTCAATTGAAATACTCAAGTAAAGTACATCCAAATTGTACTTAAGTACAGTACTTGAGTAAATGTACTTAGTTACTTTACACCACTGAAGATGGCTATCTTTATAGTTGTTGCATTGTTTGCATGTGCACATGTTGAATGATAATTAAATGCTTTAACTTTAAAGAGAGTTTCAAAGCATTCACTGTTTTCAGGTCACTTTAAAATGAAATCAAATGTTTAAATGTTGGAGGCAGATGTTATTGTTTATGAGTGTCTTTGAACGTGCGTGGCAGAGAGAGCTTCTGATTGGTCTCCTCTTGGTCACATGGCCTCACATCCGCTCGCTCTGACCATAGGCTCTGACACTGTTGCTGTTTGGCAGCTATGACAACGAACTTTGAAAAGTTGGATGAATGGCTTCGAGAAAGAAGAAGCTTTCCCCCTCTAAAGTGTACAGAAAGGCTCTGAAATGCACCGTATACCTGGACATTCACAAAGTAAGTGCGTCTGCTGCTTTACTACGATACTACAACAACTGCGCTGTTAGCTACTGAGCTAACGAGCTTAACGTTACATCCTCTTCCCTTTCCTTAACGTTCCCTAACCAGCTAGCTAACGGTCACCAACGGCTGTCACTCAACATGTGATTAAATGTCGTTGAATGTTTTATACTAAATATTCCTGAATATAATAGAGCTTGCTGTGATTTAGCAGTGGTGTAAAGTAACTAGGTACATTTACTCAAGTACTTCAGTACATTTTAAAATACTTGTACTTTACCTGAGTATTCTCAATTTTTGCTAATATTTACTTCAACTCCACTACATTTTAGAGGCCAATATGTCCTTTTTACTTTGTTAATAGTCACCTTTTAGGTTTATCAGCTAATACAAAATCTAAATAAATTATTAAATAATAGTTGACATATATTTATAAGTTAAGATATCCAGCAGCAGTAAATGAAATTGTTCAAATTAGCTAACATTTACCAGTTGTGATGAAAACACATACATTACCATAATAGTAACTCAATATATATACGATTCTGAAATAGGCCATTACACTTAAGGAGTACTTTTACTTTTACTTTAAGTATATTTTGATTTCAATACTTTTGTAATTTTATTCAAGTAATATTTTGAATGCAGGACTTTTATTTTTATTTTTGCACTACTGTTTAATAGCTATGTATGTTAGTTTTTTTCTTTACTAGTTGAATTACAAAATACTTCCCCCCAAAATAAAAGCTTTCCCTGGCTTCAATGATGTGGTCCTTTTTGGGTTTGTTATAGCTATCTGTTACAGTAGCAGCAGCCTTTATCATCCATTGCACATGAGTAAAATAACTAAACAAAAGTAAATAAATACACATACAATGTTTTTTGCCTTTAACCCTGGTCATAGATATTGAGCCAGCAGGTTAAAATGTCAGTAAAACACATTACAGTAACAACCACTTTGTAATATGTCCTAAAATGTGAATCATTATGGTACAAAGCTGATCTGGTCTTATTTCCACTTTTATATTTAAGCAATTAATCTTCATTTATTTCCCTCCTACTCCTTCTCCTTCTGATATTGATTCTTCAAAGCACTCCTGGGGCTCTTTAGCTGATTTGTTTCAACATGTTTAACTCTCAAAGTGTTGCTATAGCTCACAGAGGGATAGGCTATTTTTGTCAAAAGGCAGAAAGACACCCCGGAAAAAGAATATGACTAGACATCTGTAACTGTAGTCACTTGTTTACACTGTCTGTGTGCAGGTCACATGTCCAGGAGTGCTCCTGACTAAATACAAAGATATCTACCTCAGTGTGTGCATCATGGGCCAGTACAGGAAGACGCCCTGTGTGCCGCCTGTCTTCCCTTTACGCTTCCACCACAAAATGGTATTTGAGAAGGTAAGAGTTTCATGCCGCCTCAATCACTATGCACAACATGTCGAATGACCATGTCTGTGGCTAGACCTGGGCAACATATCAATAGTACTTTATAAAACGGACAAGTCAAATCAAGCAATCTGATTGGTTCTTAGCCGTGATATACTGAGCGTATACCACGGGTAGAATTGTAAGTTACTTTTCACAACAAGTCAGTATCCCTCCGCGTCTGAGAAAAACAGTATACCATTGGGCTGAAAAGCAAACTGCCTGCAGTTCGCGTCGGGCCGAACCACGCCCCTTAGCTGTGATATAATGAGCATATACCACGGCCTGTCGTGAGCTATTGCTTAAATATAGGGCTGCTCGATTATGGCAAAAATCCTAATCTCGATCATTTGGGTCAATAATTGTAATTGCGATTATTAAATGCAATTATTCATTGACTTTGAAAACATCCATTTATTGGAGAACATTTTTTTGAACAGTATGTTTTTAAAAGTTGATTACCCTGAACTTTAAGTATAGTTCAACTGAAAAACCGAAAAAAAAAAAATTATAAAAAAAAAAAAAAAAAGTAATAATAATAATAAAAAAAATTATCGTTTTATTTCGATTACGTTGTTTTCGTAATCGTTGCAAGCCTTAATCGTAATCGCGATTAAAATACGATTAATTGAGCAGCCCTAGTGCTATCTCGATATTGTGATGTAAGACAAGAGATCGTCTTAAATGCTGGATATTGTTTTTGTGCCACATGAGCGTACTTTTCTTTCTTCGGATTTAATGTATTTATAAGTTTGCAGGCTGCATTAATGTGTGTGTTTTTCTGAACTTACTTGACTGTTATTTTCCATTACGCACTTAGTCATTGTCCACAATACTGTGTAACTGTTTTGTGAGTGCTCCAATAGTCAACCCTATCATTTGATTCACTAAAGAGTCAGTAAATTACCATCCTAGCTGTTGTTTTTCATTCTGTTGTTTTTCATTCTTTTATTGTCTTATTTTTTAAACGTTAGCATTAAAACTTGCCTCCAATTACTGCCCGAAGTCCTGATAAAAAGGCTACTTTGCCCCAGAAAGTTGGAGCCGTCTGCCTCATCTTGTTATCATTATTGATTTCTTTGTCCTTACTCTGTTCTACCAGACTTTCCCCGGCGTTGTTGACCCTGCTGATGTAGCTGACCTCCTGGAAGGTAAACGGCCATCTGGGATTTGCCTCCTCATCTCTTAGTCCTGAATACTCTGCTATGTAAGCTTATAGGCCATTAGCTGTGATACTGATCATTAGCTTACAGTCTGTTTGTGCTTTCCTTCCTCTTAGCTGACACAACATCTTTTGAGCTGATTCAGTTGGTGCCTCCAGGTATGCTTTCTGATGACGCCATATGGGAGTTATCAGTCCCAACTGTATGTATTCATTACTCGGCAAAAACTGCTTCTCTAACTTGGGTTGTGTGTATGTTTACTGTTTGTCTTTGCATGTTGTTTAGAGGGTGAGGTGTTAGCTACGATGAAGGAGAGCAGCAGAGACTTCCTTTATCCGGGAGAAGGAGCTTCGGAGAGAGAGACACTGATGAGGAGATCCTCCTCCTTTCCTGTAGGCTACTTTCCATCAATTCCTTTATGTATGTTGTTTATTTCTTCACCCTGACCTGCACCAATGTTCTAACTTACTAACTTGTAAATATTACAAGTAACAAAGCTCTAAAGACGCACCATAGCAGCAGAGGTGGGAAGTAGTGGAGTACAAATACTGCATTACTGCACTGAAGTACATGTTTCTGGTATCAGTACTTTACTCCACTACTTATTACTTTTACTTCTACTTCTTACATTTTGAACACAAATACCTGTACTTTCTACTTCTCACATGTTGAACCCAAATACCTGTACTTTCTACTTCTTACATGTTGAACACAAATACCTGTACTTTCTACTTCTCACATGTTGAACCCAAATACCTGTACTTTCTACTTCTCACATGTTGAACCCAAATACCTGTACTTTCTACTTCTTACATGTTGAACACAAATACCTGTACTTTCTACTTCTTACATGTTGAACACAAATACCTGTACTTCTACTTCTTACATGTTGAACTCAAATACCTGTACTTTCTACTTCTCACATGTTGAACCCAAATACCTGTACTTTCTACTTCTTACATGTTGAACTCAAATACCTGTACTTTCTACTTCTTACATGTTGAACACAAATACCTGTACTTTCTACTTCTTACATGTTGAACACAAATACCTGTACTTCTACTTCTTACATGTTGAACTCAAATACCTGTACTTTCTACTTCTCACATGTTGAACCCAAATACCTGTACTTTCTACTTCTCACATGTTGAACTCAAATACCTGTACTTTCTACTTCTCACATGTTGAACACAAATACCTGTACTTTCTACTTCTTACATGTTGAACACAAATACCTGTACTTTCTACTTCTTACATGTTGAACTCAAATACCTGTACTTTCTACTTCTTACATGTTGAACACAAATACCTGTACTTCTACTTCTTACATGTTGAACACAAATACCTGTACTTTCTACTTCTTACATGTTGAACTCAAATACCTGTACTTTCTACTTCTCACATGTTGAACTCAAATACCTGTACTTTCTACTTCTTACCTGTTGAACTCAAATACCTGTACTTTCTACTTCTTACATGTTGAACACAAATACCTGTACTTTCTACTTCTTACATGTTGAACCCAAATACCTGTACTTTCGACTTCTTACATGTTGAACCCAAATACCTGTACTTTCTACTTCTTACATGTTGAACCCAAATACCTGTACTTTCTACTTCTTACATGTTGAACCCAAATACCTGTACTTTCGACTTCTTACATGTTGAACCCAAATACCTGTACTTTCTACTTCTTACATGTTGAACTCTAATACCTGTACTTTCTACTTCTTACATGTTGAACCCAAATACCTGTACTTTCTACTTCTTACATGTTGAACTCCAATACCTGTACTTTCTACTTCTTACATGTTGAACTCAAATACCTGTACTTTCTACTTCTTACATGTTGAACTCCAATACCTGTACTTTCTACTTCTTACATGTTGAACTCAAATACCTGTACTTTCTACTTCTTACATGTTGAACCCAAATACCTGTACTTTCTACTTCTTACATGTTGAACTCAAATACCTGTACTTTCTACTTCTTACATGTTGAACACAAATACCTGTACTTTCTACTTCTTACATGTTGAACTCAAATACCTGTACTTTCTACTTCTTACATGTTGAACTCAAATACCTGTACTTTCTACTTCTTACATGTTGAACTCAAATACCTGTACTTTCTACTTCTTACATGTTGAACACAAATACCTGTACTTTCTACTTCTTACATGTTGAACTCAAATATCTGTACTTTCTACTTCTCACATGTTGAACACAAATACCTGTACTTTCTACTTCTTACATGTTGAACACAAATACCTGTACTTTCTACTTCTTACATGTTGAACTCAAATACCTGTACTTTCTACTTCTTACATGTTGAACTCAAATACCTGTACTTTCTACTTCTTACATGTTGAACTCAAATACCTGTACTTTCTACTTCTTACATGTTGAACCCAAATACCTGTACTTTCTACTTCTTACATGTTGAACTCAAATACCTGTACTTTCTACTTCTTACATGTTGAACTCAAATACCTGTACTTTCTACTTCTTACAGGTTGAACCCAAATACCTGTACTTTCTACTTCTCTCATTTTCCAAACAGGCTGGTTCCTTTAGTCTGAATGTGTGTTTGGTGGCGTGATCATTATTATTCAGAGTCATTGCGTGCCTATTGATTTGAACACGATTCGTGTATCCATCATTTCCTGGTCTTCTCTAAAGAAGAGGGACCAATGAAAACGTTGTCATGTTGCCGTTGGTCACCATGGAAACATTCATTAGCTAACAATGACATTATTGTTCTATTAATATAAAGGGAGGTCAGGTACTCTTTAAAACAGCTGCTAGTTATGGGTACTTTTTACTGAAGTACATTTCAAAGCCTCTTTACTTTGACTTGAGTAAAGAAGTTTAGTCAGTACTTCTACTTTTACCAGAGTATTTTTAAACACGAGTATCTGTACTTCTACTTGAGTAAAGGATGTGTGTACTTTTGCCCTCTCTGCATAGGAGTGAACAAGTTATTTGCAGAGTGTGAGCAATAATACCTATTTATTCAGTAACTTACTTTACTAACAGCAAAGTGCAAAAGTAACTTCACAAGAACAGCTCTCAAGTGATCACATGATTGATCTCACATGTGTGCTCAGAGAGGAAATAGCCAATTAGACGAATGGATTTTACCCTACATCGACTATTGCAAATCCTTAGAGTTTACTCAGTAGTGCGTAATTAAGCATACATTTTAATTGGATGTTGTTTTTTATATTTGTAAAGTCCTTTATATATCCTGTAGGAGTACCATGGGAAATATATATGTAAACACACTATAGAAACACCATTTTAAAACATAATAAGTAAAGTAAATGTTTGCTCTTTGGCACAATAACAAACTACTGTGTCTAAATTGGAGGGATTTGTTTAAATTAATTTATATTGTATGTGTATGTTTGAAAAATCGTATAATAACGAGAATTTAGGGTGGACAATAAAGATGTATGGAAAGTGCAAACAAAATCAATCTTGTTGTTTACACCCCTGATACATGAACTAAATCATGTGTGGTGAAACATCTCATTAAATGTTCAAAACAAATGCAAATAAAGGACCATCTCTGGTTTTGCCTTCTAATACGGCTTCAGCTAACATATCATTAATCATGACCCGTGATATTCTGTCCAATCAGAGCGGTGCAGCTCATCTCTGTTTCTGTGCTGCAGCCTCCTAATGTCTACTCAAACTTGTCCTGGAGAGAAGAATACATTTCATTGAATCAGAATCAGGTGTATCACCAGGTAGGTTCACACAGACGAGGAGTTTGACTTGGTGTCGTGGTGCAGACAAGGACACCGTAATAAAATATAGTTTAATAGCAATAAAATAAAGCAGTAATTTAAATGGAAATAGAAAGCTATGAATGAATTATAGGATATCAACTATGAAATATGTGCAGTAAGCAGTATGAACATTGTGTGCATTCATGTAATGCATATAGAGTCTGCGTTGTGTCAGCGGGGGGGCCGGGCCTTGTTTAAGAGGCCAGTAGCGGAGGGGACGAAACTGTTCAGGTGGAGAGAGGTTTTGGTCCTGATGGAGCGCAGCCTCCTGCCAGAGGGGAGGGGGGTGAACAGTTTGTGTCCAGGGTGGGAGGGGTCGGCCACTATCTGCCCGCCTCAGGGTTAAGACCAAAATATTACTATAGCGGTTTGTTAAAATGCAGAGTATCATCACATGTTTGCAAAGGTACCTGAGATGAAAAGGATGTCAGTTGATATCTAAACGTTGTTCGCGTGTCACAGCGACCCCCCCATAGTGCTCAGAGTGTGATCTGATGTTACATCTCTTACAACTCACTTCTTCTCCCTGGCCTTCTAGTCAGAGCGGAGCACGACTCATGACATTTCCCTGTGTTTGATTTTTATATTTGCTGTTGTAATTTATTGTCTTCTGTTTGCAATTGTAGTAATGTGTTATTTATTATTTGCATGTACGGCACTTTGGCTCGACCAAAAATCGTTTTTAAAATGTGCTTTGTAAATAATACCTGATTTGATTTACATGTGTCCTTCATAGACAGGAGAAGATTGTGAGTCTCCTTCTCAATTCAATTCAAAACCTTTATTTATTCAGGTGAAAACCCATTGAGATCATTGACCTCTTTTTCAATGCTGACCTGCTGCAAGTAGGTTCCAACATGAACACAAACATGACAGAAAAACAAAGAGGACCTCATACGGCATATTTACATTGACCACAGTTTGTATAGCTAGTAGCATTTACAGAACAGTTTCCGATTGGATAGCATCTATCCTTGATTTAAAAACATGTAATGGAACCAAACTGCTCAACTTCCATTCCTTTTGCAGACTGCTCCAAATTAGCTGCGCATCTAAAAGCTGTATTCCCTAAGACAGTTGGAACATTTAATACAACCACAGGATTCGATCTCAGGCAGTAGCCATTTACAATAATCTTTGTTACATTACATCATAACATGTCACTGGTTAGACGCCACAGAGGCAATTTGGGGTGAAGTGTCTTCAGGGACACAACGACATGCCGACTGCAGTGGGGTTTGAACTCGCTACCCCCTGATTCGAAGTCCAGGACACTTCCCAGTGAGCCACAGCCTCCCTTGGCTCACGTGACAGGAACGTACACTACCAAGACAACCAACTCAAAAGTGCTGCCTTGTCTTCGGCAAAGTGAAATCATTTATTCAGAAAACAGCGATTTCCATATGGAGCTGTTGCCTCACTTTGCGACGCAGACAGAGGAAACTAAACAAAGAACTCTTCTCACTCATTCTTCATCTTGTCACTTTCCCTCCTCCTCTTCTTATATCATCTCTTTCTCTTCCTTTCCTTCATCTCTGCGTGGCTGTGGGTGGCGTTCCATCCTCCCCTCGTCCTCAGAGGCACTCGCTGGCATATTTAAATGTCTCCTAACACCCTTCCCCTCAACATTGCTTTTATGTGTTTGTGTTTGAGGCCTACATAGCAATTTAGATGTCTCTTTCTAAATGCCATATTATTTAAACATCACTGGAGCCTTTCTCTTTTCTCAATTTGTTTATGTAACGGCAGGCGAAGATTGCAAGATGTGCCACTGTAAATTGGTATTGGGAGCAGAGTTGTTATGTGTGTGTTTGTCTCCATCTTCCTGTTAAAGGTGTCGTTTGTTTCTATCGTCCGTCTCTCCCCCTTAGGGAATCTCCCCCAAAGTGGAGTTCGCCACGACATCCGTCATAGAGGAGAGTGAGGGGGGAGACAGCCGGCCTGCCTCACCTGTGAGTGTGTGTTTTTATTATATAGCAAAGGTGTGTGCCTGACACTAAGTGTGGGGAAAACATGTATTACGGAGGACGAGACTCTTTTTCTACGATACAGTTTGAAATATATATTTTTCAAGAAAGACTTACCGAGATTTGGATACTGATGAACAGTCATCCTACACACACACACACACACACACACACACACACACACACACACACACACACACACACACACACACACACACATACACACACACACACACACACACACACACACACACACACACATAGAGAAACAGAAATACGCTGCTGACAGTTTTTCTAGTTTGTTGTCCCGTTGTCTGCTTTTGATTGATCTTCTTTATGTCTAGTGGATTTATAAAACACTTTGAGGAAGACAAGTTGCTGTGTGTTGTACTTTTGGTTTTCCTGCCCTGTAGGACCGGCTTTGTCTAAATGTAAACAGTTCTAATCTACCCCCCTTGAGTCCAGGACACAGTGTGTTATCATGTCGTTTCAAAACGCCTCACATCTGAACACATGGAGTGTTGGCCAAAGCTCGATGAGTGAGGACTCGTCTCCGGGGGGCTCTAATGAGAGATATCGCTGTTTCCCACCATACATACCCACCTTGTATTGTTGCCATGGCTACTGCATCTATCTATCCATACTGGCAGTGTTTCAAGGGTATCTGTGCTCTCCTTGTGAATGTAATTACGGAGAGGCAGATCTGTGATGCTGATAGCGAGGCTTCTCTCACATCTCCCACTAGCTGCGAGTTTGCACAATGTTTGTCACAGAAGCAGTCCGTCAGCTTTTTACATTAACTACCCGAGACGAGGGTGACCTGCCTCTCTGCCACCGTGTCCTTTCTCTGCGGAAAATCACATCTGGAAGAATTTACAGAATCCTTTCTCTCTTCGTTTTATTACTTCTTTTCAACGTACGGTAACTGCTAAGTGGTTTTTAATGACATGATCTCAAACACAGTTGCAGTCTTCAGTATAGAGTTGTTTTTATATGATCACTCGATTAACTATTTCAAGAGATGAGAAATTGTTTTTTTTATTATATAACAAAACAGTTTCTTGTTTTTACGCCTCCTCTGATGTGAATATTTACTGTCAGTCAGACAAAAAGGACATGGAAGAAATTCACTGGCAGATTCATTGATAATTAAAATAATCCTTATTCAACTGAACCCCCATCTTTAACTCTCCATTCATGGCGTGTGGTGCAGTGGGTAGTGCGTTGGTGTTGGGATCAGGGGGTCAAAGGTTCAAACCCCACTGCAGTCAGCATGTCGTTGTGTCCCTGAGACACTTCACCCCAAAGTGCTCCTGTGGGGATTTTCCACAGTATTGAGTACGGTATGTTAGTCGCTTTGGTTAAAAGCATCTAACAAGTGACATGTTGTGTAATGTGTGCAGAAAGTAATATTATCAGATTAAAACTGTTAAAAGGGGCGAATAGTAAACTAAATAAGAGTCTTACTTTGTGAGAATGGAGATCGTTCCCAAACAGTCCTGTTCAGAACATATGATCTATCACACAGCGGTTGGCATGTTGTGCACAAAGCAGTAGCATGCATTTCCCAGGTGCGGTAACCTGAGCTTAGCTATTTGTTTAAATGGGATGTCATTGACAGCGAGGCAGATTGTCAGAGTGTTCTCCCGGCCCCTCGGGGGGATGTCTCGATCAGAGCACCGCTGTGGCTGTCAGACAGTACAATTTCTCCATTTTCTCTCTCCTAATGGCTCCTCAGCACAGGCATTTCACAGACTGCCTCCCCGCCCAGCTGACAGACCTGTCCTGCTTTTTATAGACATTTAGAGTGAGAGCTACTTCTACAACTCCTCTGAAACTGTAGAGATGAAAATACACTGGGTTTATGCAGATCTTCTGGTGCTCTAATCTTTCAGCCCTCCACTTTGGGCCAGACTTAAATATATGAACAATTGTCAGATGGATTACCGTGATATCATGTAAAGGCGGTCAGGGTTCCCGAAGGATTCAACATTAATCCTTTAGTGTTCCCTTTGCTTTTTGTGCCACCAGCATGTTACATCTTCCATTTCACTTATTCTCCTGGAATGATTTCTGCAATGTTTTGTACATTCATTTAATCAATTAAACAATTACACTGTATTTATGTTGCCATATATCCCAAATAAAGCATTTGTATCAGGGGACTTTACAAAGTGTACAGCAGGGCTAGTCAATTGGCGGCCCGCGGGCCAAACCCGGCCCCGGGATGATATTTACTGGCCCTTTGAGTATAATGTTAAAAAGTAATCTAATTTGTATTTATTTTGAAAGATTTATTTTGGGCGAGAGTGCCTTTATTCCAGAGAGGGCGTTACATTTAGAGAGTGAGGGGAAGACATTGCCTGAAGACTTCGGCGGGCTCGGGTTTCGAACCCACCTACTAGCTACTGTAGGGACAAACTGTCATTTATTGCATCTCTGCGTGAACGGTTAGATAATTTCACCTAAATTAAATCAAATGAAATGATGTTGATGGTTAAATGAGCTTCACATGTCGGCCTACTGAGTTCTGAACTTGCCATTTAGATCTCTAAAGGCCTTGGGGCTATGTTGTTTGATTGAATTAAACACAACATATGCACTCCACTATGCTGTTGTAGTATCTACCGTATCTGAAGCTCATATTTCAAGCCATCTTTTTCCCGGCCCCTTGCTTTGGATCATTTTCATCAACCGGCCCCATTCCAAACTAATTGAATAGCCCTACTGTACACATTGTAAAACCCCTGATCTGAGGGTCTCATACCAAAAGAAAAACATGTTTGCTTTAGTTTGGGTTTTAGACCATGGTGCCGACCTTCTAGTGCTTCTCAAAGTGTGGTCCGCGGACCACTGGTGGTCCGTGAGCGCCCCCTAGTGGTCCGTGAGTATATTGGTAACATTTCACATTTGAAATACATAAATCAATTTAAGTTTTCCGCACTCTCGCGGGAATATCTCCGCAATGGAGCGAGCTTAAGTTTCAGCGCAACAACTTCATCACATGTTGCCACTTGTTTGTACCATTTTCAGGAAATTTGTAATCTGTTCTAGAAAAACGATGTGTTTTGGGATATTTGTGGAGTTAGGTGTTTTTTTATTGGTCAAGTGGTCCTTGGTATGAAAAAGTTTGAGAAACACTGTTTTAGAGGGAACAGAGTCCAGTGTTATCCATATTCATTGTGCCCACATGATGCATCATAATGACTCAAAACATTATTGTTATTTGACACAAACACTCGACCCCCTCAGAAGAAATTATTTTTCACATTACATTTTATAGGATACTTTGGTTTTTGACCAATTACCTGCAAAACTAATGGCATTTCCACCAGCCTATGGTGCTTATTAATAAATTCAATCATGTTAAAAATAAACTAAGAATGTGATCATGGGGAATATTACACCTCCTTAGGGTCAGCATGTTAACATTGTTTAGCATCTTGAAGTTAGCATTTAGCTCAAAGCGCTGATCAGCAGGTGGCAGGAAGAGAGCTGGAAGAAGATGGAGACGGTGTTATATGTGGGGGTGGGAGAGAACACTTTGCTTAATTTGATTAAATCAGACAAATCTCAAATGGCATACCCCGACGAGGATTTATTCATCATTTAGTTTCTCTTCAAAAATAGTTTGAATGTTGTGTGATTTCCCTAATTAGCATTCAGATGATCTTTTCTTACAGCCAGGTAATTCCTCTTTATCATATTAGACTGGAGACGGCCGTCAAATGCAATTAACATTTTATCTTAACTTATTTATCCGTGGTTGGCATTACCCGCAGGAAGTGGGATATTGCCTTGCAGAATGATGTTAGTGGCCATTAGACTTATTGAAGTGATTCTGCAGAGCTTGTCTCCACGGCTGCTGTTGTTGTACCGCTGAAGCTGAATGATTTAGAGAATGCTTTAATGGCTCTGTCCGAGGAGAGAGAGGAGCTGCCGTACTCTAATTGTTCAAATGGCCGATGCATGTGTTAAGAAACCAGTGGGGTAAAGTAACTAAGTACGTTTAGTCAAGTACTGAGCTTAACTTGAGTATTTTTCTTTCTGTTCCACTTACTTTGCACGTTTACTCGACTGCATTTGTTTTCCACTCTATCAATTTAGATTTGTAAACACAAAACATGAAGGAATTAGAAAATATGATGCTTTGCAGTCAGATAAACTATCCAACGTTATATTCAAGCACCTAACCCACTGAGTGAGTTGTGATAAATTAAATAGCAGCATTTTTGCTAATTGTTTAAGTTATTCTTTCATGTAAAACATTTTGCATTTCTAACTTCTCAAATAAGAGATTTGCTGCTTTTCCTTTTAAATATTTACATTTATTTTAAATATTTTGGTCTTTGAATCGTAATACTAAAAGTAAGTGTTCCCATTTTAAGTAAAGAAAATTTTATTTAGGTACCATTTTCAATGCAGTACTTGTACTTTTAATGGAGTATTTTGACATTGTAGTATTAGTTATTTAATTTTAGTAATTGATCTTCTTCCACTACTGACAGAAACATCATTGTGGCCTGCATAGAAATCTAATCTGCTGAGACAAATGTTATGAGCCATTAAAAGATCTGTGTGAGACCTCTGAGGCTAGTTTGACATTTAGGAACATATGCAGGGTCGCCGCGGGGTCTTAAAAAGTCTTAAAAGTAGCGAAAATGAAGGCTATTAAAAAGCATTAAAGGCATTTTCCAAGGTATTACATTTTGTAGCTTGTTTTCAATAAGTCTATAAATGGTCCAAAGAGGTTGTATTCTACAGTCTGCCTGAATGTAATCATTGCGTAGGTGTGTAGTGTGATTCTGTGTACTTTATTTATGGCATCCCGTTGGATTTGACGTCATCTGAACAGGACATCGCACGGTCACTGCTTGATAGCACGCGGAGGTCCGTTTACGCCGGTTGCTAAGCAACATCGTTATGGGGAAATGCAAGTCTGCGTCCAAATGGTTGGAAGATAAGGAGGAAGGACAATCAATACTGTATATAGTCAATGTGAGGTAAAGTGTGTCGCCAAGGTAACCGGTTAGAACTCCAAGTGGAGATGAGGTCTTAACATGTATGGGAAGGGTCTTAAAAGGAATTACATCTGACTTCAGGATTCCTGCATAGACCCTGTTATAAACAATGTTATTTCTCTCTCTCATATTCTGTCCTAACAGCCTCAGACCTGCCGCCTCTCTCCAGTGAGGCCGTCTCTAACCCCATCCCGACAGAAGAAGTGTTCGCCCTCCACGCGGCTTTTTTCAGCAGAAGAAGATGCAAACGTTATCTCTTTGAAAGGAGGCAAGGAAAGGCTACATGTTGAGGCCAGAACCACAAACTGTGCACCGTCCTCACCTCCTAGACGCTCCCCTTCTTCAACTCACTCTGTCCCAAGTCCTCAGAAAAACAAGAAGGAAAGAAAACCCACTTCTCCGGGAGCTTCTGCAGACTACCAGCAGCCCACCGTCTCCTCGAGGACCCGAGCGCTGTCCCCTTACACCCACCGCAGGATGTGCCAGCTGTCGGAGGAAAACAGGCAGAGACTCGGACACCTGCAGCTGGGTCCTCATCGCTTCAGGAAGGAGACGGAGAGCCTGCCGCCATTCCTGGTCCGTAACGTTACATACACTCAATCTTTATTTGTTTATATAGCAAAAAAGAGAAGATAATTGATTAATCCCCGTGGGGAAATTCAGTAGTTTAAACAGCAACAGGGTAAACATGAAAAACAGGACGGATTCACACAGACTAGAAATGAACACAATTAAACATACAAAACAAAATCCTCTTCTTCATGTCCTTCTACATCAACATGTGTCCCCTCTTCTCCATGTCTCTTCTACATCAACATGTGTCCCCTCTTCTTCATGTCTCTTCTACATCAACATGTGTCCCCTCTTCTTCATGTCTCTTCTACATCAACATGTGTCCCCTCTTCTTCATGTCTCTTCTACATCAACATGTGTCCCCTCTTCTTCATGTCTCTTCTACATCAACATGTCTCCCCTCTTCTTCATGTCTCTTCTACATCAACATGTGTCCCCCCTTCTTCATGTCTCTTCTACATCAACATGTGTCCCCTCTTCTCCATGTCTCTTCTACATCAACATGGGTCCCCTCTTCTCCATGTCTCTTCTACATCAACATGTGTCCCCTCTTCTCCATGTCTCTTCTACATCAACATGGGTCCCCTCTTCTCCATGTCTCTTCTACATCAACATGTGTCCCCTCTTCTTCATGTCTCTTCTACATCAACATGTGTCCCCTCTTCTTCATGTCTCTTCTACATCAACATGTGTCCCCTCTTCTTCATGTCTCTTCTACATCAACATGTGTCCCCTCTTCTTCATGTCTCTTCTGCATCAACATGGGTCCCCTCTTCTTCATGTCTCTTCTACATCAACATGTGTCCCCTCTTCTCCATGTCTCTTCTGCATCAACATGTGTCCCCTCTTCTTCATGTCTCTTCTGCATCAACATGGGTCCCCTCTTCTTCATGTCTCTTCTGCATCAACATGTGTCCCCTCTTCTTCATGTCTCTTCTACATCAACATGTGTCCCCTCTTCTTCATGTCTCTTCTACATCAACATGTGTCCCCTCTTCTTCATGTCTCTTCTACATCAACATGTGTCCCCTCTTCTTCATGTCTCTTCTACATCAACATGTGTCCCCTCTTCTTCATGTCTCCTCTACATCAACATGTGTCCCCTCTTCTTCATGTCTCTTCTACATCAGCATGTGTCCCCTCTTCTCCATGTCTCTTCTACATCAACATGTGTCCCCTCTTCTTCATGTCTCTTCTTCATCAACATGTGTCCCCTCTTCTTCATGTCTCTTCTACATCAACATGTGTCCCCTCTTCTTCATGTCTCTTCTACATCAACATGTCTCCCCTCTTCTTCATGTCTCTTCTACATCAACATGTGTCCCCCCTTCTTCATGTCTCTTCTACATCAACATGTGTCCCCTCTTCTCCATGTCTCTTCTGCATCAACATGGGTCCCCTCTTCTTCATGTCTCTTCTGCATCAACATGTGTCCCCTCTTCTTCATGTCTCTTCTACATCAACATGTGTCCCCTCTTCTTCATGTCTCTTCTGCATCAACATGGGTCCCCTCTTCTTCATGTCTCTTCTACATCAACATGTGTCCCCTCTTCTCCATGTCTCTTCTGCATCAACATGGGTCCCCTCTTCTTCATGTCTCTTCTGCATCAACATGTGTCCCCTCTTCTTCATGTCTCTTCTACATCAACATGTGTCCCCTCTTCTTCATGTCTCTTCTACATCAACATGTGTACCCTCTTCTTCATGTCTCTTCTGCATCAACATGTGTCCCCTCTTCTTCATGTCTCTTCTACATCAGCATGTGTCCCCTCTTCTCCATGTCTCTTCTACATCAACATGTGTCCCCTCTTCTTCATGTCTCTTCTTCATCAACATGTGTCCCCTCTTCTCCATGTCTCTTCTACATCAACATGTGTCCCCTCTTCTTCATGTCTCTTCTACATCAACATGTGTCCCCTCTTCTTCATGTCTCTTCTACATCAACATGTGTCCCCTCTTCTTCATGTCTCTTCTGCATCAACATGTGTCCCCTCTTCTTCATGTCTCTTCTACATCAACATGTGTCCCCTCTTCTTCATGCCTCTTCTACATCAACATGTGTCCCCTTTTCTTCATGTCTCTTCTACATCAACATGTGTCCCCTCTTCTTCATGTCTCTTCTCCATCAACATGTGTCCCCTCTTCTCCATGTCTCTTCTACATCAACATGTGTCCCCTCTTCTTCATGCCTCTTCTACATCAACATGTGTCCCCTTTTCTTCATGTCTCTTCTACATCAACATGTGTCCCCTCTTCTTCATGTCTCTTCTCCATCAACATGTGTCCCCTCTTCTCCATGTCTCTTCTACATCAACATGTGTCCCCTCTTCTTCATGTCTCGTCTACATCAACATGTGTCCCCTCTTCTTCATGTCTCTTCTACATCAACATGTGTCCCCTCTTCTCCATGTCTCTTCTACATCAACATGTGTCCCCTCTGTGGAAAGAGACTCTGAAAGTTTCAGGAACAAAGATTCTCTCTCTTTTTGATCCATTTCTATAAAAACCTGTCTGAAAATGAGCTGATCAGATTTTGGCCACTTTATGATGTCATAACGATGTGTTGTCTTGTGTAACCATTAGCCAATCAGCAACCAAGGTAACCCCCCCCCCCCCCCCTTATCACCTGAATCTCCTCTAGAGCTCCATTGAGTTCTTTGTAACCAAATGTCTCTCAGAGGGGCGTGGGGAGGGGCTCCTTATTTTCATCTAAAGTAACAGACAGAGAATCAGCACTTTGGAAACAGGTCTGAAACAGAGGGGATTATGGGTAATGCTCCAATGATCTGTTTGGTGTTTCAGCCAATCAGAGACAGGCTCTGTATATATCTGAGACCTGTGATATATTGATGAGAAACAGTGTGATAGGGGACCTTTAAAATAAATGACTTAAAAGGTAATATATATATATTAGATATATTTACATGTATGTGTGAAAACAGTGTGTATTTGATGTCCTTGTGTCACATTGTTGACCCCTTGTTACCCTACAGGCACAAAGGATGTTCAGCAGACAGGGGTTAGAACTAATGGGATCCTGAAGTGATGTAGTTCAAACCTCAGTGGGAGATTCCTAATTTTTTTCCATAATCTAGTGGGCAGATTAAGTGAAGGGCATAATAAGAGAGCGCTGTTAATCTTTCTACCTGAGCTGTTAATGGATTTTGACGTCATTAAAGTGTTTCGCTGTGTGCACGTGTAATACGGCCTGTCATCCCCACTGAGGGGCTTCACTGTGCTTTCATAGCTCACATCCTGCATGGAGGCTACACACAGTCATTTGTTAACGTTTTAATTATGGTCGTATCACTGCTATGAGACATTAGCATATAAGAGGGAGTGATTTTCTGATCACACAGCCGTGGGGAATATGCCGTTGATGGACAACAACAACATCCCCCTCCTTCATTTACATCAAATCGAATCCTGAGGTATGAATATCAAAATCCACTAATGTGTGGGTTTAAAAGCAAACGATTAAGTGTAGAGTTCTTTGTGTTTATCACACACATGAATGGCACTTACAACAATACAACGGGTGTTTTATTGAATAGAAGGAGGGTATTGTTCCCCCTCTGGTTTTCCCGGGGGAATCTTGTGTCGACAATTAACCCCAGTAATTGAGAGTCAAGCTGCAATTAACAAATAGATACCTAATGAAGTAGCTTAGCCCCATGCTGAATGCATTATCACAGCCGGTTTGTTTGTGGAAAGGGAAACTCAGTCCCAACCTGGAAGCTTTGAGACAGGTGATTATTATTCTGTGAAATGCTCTTTCTTTTCTTTGTGCCTTATTGGGATCTTTTTAGGGAATTATGTTGGGTTGAGATGACAGACAGTGGTTTGCTTTGGCAGCTTCTCCTTTATTCTGCACAGAAGAAATGACAAGCCATTAGTGAATGTGTTTTTAATGTATTTATTTGATTTCATTTATGCAATATAGCAAATGTCATATCCTTTATATCAGGATGATGCTTAAAAGTGAAATATCGAAAAAATACATCTTGCTTATTAGTGCACTATGCCCTAATGCTGATGTTCAGGTGTATATCAGTATGCAGCGTCTCTACTTTAAAGAGTCCTCACGTGCTGATGTTCAGGTGTATATCAGTATGTAGTGTCTCTACTTTAAAGAGTCCTCTCCAGCTGATGTTCAGGTGTATATCAGTATGTAGTGTCTCTACTTTAAAGAGTCCTCTCCTGCTGATGTTCAGGTGTATATCAGTATGTAGTGTCTCTACTTTAAAGAGTCCTCTCCAGCTGATGTTCAGGTGTATATCAGTATGTAGTGTCTCTACTTTAAAGAGTCCTCTCCTGCTGATGTTCAGGTGTATATCAGTATGTAGTGTCTCTACTTTAAAGAGTCCTCTCCTGCTGATGTTCAGGTGTATATCAGCATGTAGTATCTCTACTTTAAAGAGTCCTCTCCTGCTGATGTTCAGGTGTATATCAGCATGTAGTATCTCTACTTTAAAGAGTCCTCTCCTGCTGATGTTCAGGTGTATATCAGTATGTAGTGTCTCTACTTTAAAGAGTTCTCTCCTGCTGATGTTCAGGTGTATATCAGTATGTAGTGTCTCTACTTAAAAGAGTCCTCTCCTGCTGATGTTCAGGTGTATATCAGTATGTAGTGTCTCTACTTAAAAGCCAACACACTACAGGAAAGGGAAACCTCCCAAAAGAATAACAGTTCCTATTTAATCTACAACATTGAGTTTATGATTTTGTTTGACATCATCTTGTTTTCTTGTGTCTTCTCAGGTCTCTCGTAGCAGCAGTGCGTCTCTGATGGGAACTCCTTCCTCCTCACAGAGAGACAGCATGCAGCGACGCTCCGTTAGCTTCACAGCTGATCACAGCGGTACGCTACACGCTCACATACAACAAAACTAAAGCATGTACTATTATATACCTAAGTACCTAAAGCCATGGTGTACTTGCTGCAGGAATAACTGTGTGCCATTCAGACTGAGATGAAGTCTTTAAAAATGAATAATGGACTGCATTTATTAATTGTTATTGCACTTTTATATGGATGTGATGTTCAGCTAGCAATAATACGATGCTCTCTGACTTGTCATAGTATAATAATGGTGCAATAATTTCCTGTTCAAATGAAGTACTGTAGACGTTATTCAGTCCATAAGCAGTGTTCTGTCTTTATCAATGTTTCTACTTGTCTTTGTCGCTTTAGATTCTTCTCTGCTGGGCAGCTACAGAGCCAAATCAGCCCCAGTGAGTCTCTTTATTATAACATCTCAAACCAGCACACTACACAATGTTTTAGTACATACACAATAATCAAATGATATATTCACACAACTGTTTTACATGTTATCCTCAGAAAAGAAAGTTATTAACAATTTTCATTCAAACTAATCTTCTCATCTTGCTTCCCACTTTTACTGGAGATTTGTTTAAAGGTCCCATGTCATGCTTTTCCGATTATTACCCGTCCCCTTGTGTGTTATGAAGGTTTTTCTGCACGGAAACGGTGTGCAGAGTCAAAACCCTCAAAGTACACCCTGTAGCGAGTAAAACTCTAAAACAGAAAATACCTCCCCAAAACTCCTCGTTGGTGAAACGTCATCATGACGTCATCGTCATTTAATTCTTCCGGGTACGGGTCCATTTAGGTCCGGGTAGGTGCTTTCGAAAGAACGTACCCGGAACTAAATGGGCCAATCCGTGGAGCCGTTACGTTACGTCCGCGGAGCCGTTACGTTAAGCCCCCGCTGATTGGTCTAAATTGACCAATCCACACACACAGCTTAATCGAGCAGTTTAGTGGAGAAAGTGAATACTGCTGAATACACATACTTTACAGAGAGGCTGTATGCGAAACCAATGTGAGTTTGGAAAATTGCAGTATTTTTCTATTTTAGTATACCTCAACAATGGAATTATGATCAGTGGAAATGGCCATGACACCTCTCCTTTAATCTAAAGAAAATAAACAACAGTAATGAAGAACTATTGGTGACACCGATTGCTCACATCTCTATGAAGCTATTGGTAACACGTATTGCTCACGTCTCTATGAAGCTATTGGTAACTCGTATCGCTCACGTCTCTATGAAGCTATTGGTAACACGTATTGCTCACGTCTCTATGAAGCTATTGGTAACACGTATTCTTCATGTCTCCATTAAGCTATTGGTAATGTGTATTGCTCACGTCTCTATGAAGCTATTGGTAACACGTATTGCTCACGTCTCTATGAAGCTATTGGTAACATGTATTGCTCACGTCTCTATGAAGCTATTGGTAACACGTATTGCTCACGTCTCTATGAAGCTATTGGTAACTCGTATCGCTCACGTCTCTATGAAGCTATTGGTAACACGTATTGCTCACGTCTCTATGAAGCTATTGGTAACACGTATTGCTCACGTCTCTATGAAGCTATTGGTAACTCGTATTGCTCACGTCTCTATGAAGCTATTGGTAACTCGTATCGCTCACGTCTCTATGAAGCTATTGGTAACGTGTATTGCTCACGTCTCTATGAAGCTATTGGTAACGTGTATTGCTCACGTCTCTATGAAGCTATTGGTAACACGTATTGCTCACGTCTCTATGAAGCTATTGGTAACATGTATTGCTCACGTCTCTATGAAGCTATTGGTAACACGTATTGCTCACGTCTCTATGAAGCTATTGGTAACATGTATTGCTCACGTCTCTATGAAGCTATTGGTAACACGTATCGCTCACGTCTCTATGAAGCTATTGGTAACACGTATTGCTCACGTCTCTATGAAGCTATTGGTAACATGTATTGCTCACGTCTCTATGAAGCTATTGGTAACACGTATCGCTCACGTCTCTATGAAGCTATTGGTAAGGTGTATTGCTCACGTCTCTATGAAGCTATTGGTAACACGTATTGCTCACGTCTCTATGAAGCTATTGGTAACACGTATTGCTCACGTCTCTATGAAGCTATTGGTAACTCGTATTGCTCACGTCTCTATGAAGCTATTGGTAACTCGTATCGCTCACGTCTCTATGAAGCTATTGGTAACGTGTATTGCTCACGTCTCTATGAAGCTATTGGTAACGTGTATTGCTCACGTCTCTATGAAGCTATTGGTAACACGTATTGCTCACGTCTCCATGAAGCTATTGGTAACACGTATTGCTCACGTCTCTATGAAGCTATTGGTAACACGTATTGCTCACGTCTCTATGAAGCTATTGGTAACATGTATTGCTCACGTCTCTATGAAGCTATTGGTAACACGTATCGCTCACGTCTCTATGAAGCTATTGGTAACACGTATTGCTCACGTCTCTATGAAGCTATTGGTAACATGTATTGCTCACGTCTCTATGAAGCTATTGGTAACACGTATCGCTCACGTCTCTATGAAGCTATTGGTAACGTGTATTGCTCACGTCTCTATGAAGCTATTGGTAACACGTATTGCTCACGTCTCTATGAAGCTATTGGTAACACGTATTGCTCACGTCTCCATGAAGCTATTGGTAACACGTATCGCTCACGTCTCTATGAAGCTATTGGTAACTCGTATCGCTCACGTCTCTATGAAGCTATTGGTAACATGTATTGCTCACGTCTCTATGAAGCTATTGTTAACTCGTATCGCTCACGTCTCTATGAAGCTATTGGTAACACGTATTGCTCACGTCTCTATGAAGCTATTGGTAACTCGTATCGCTCACGTCTCTATGAAGCTAGTGGTAACACGTATTGCTCACGTCTCTATGAAGCTATTGGTGACACGTATTGCTCACGTCTCTATGAAGCTATTGGTAACACGTATTGCTCACGTCTCCATGAAGCTAGTGGTAACTCGTATTGCTCACGTCTCTATGAAGCTATTGGTAACACGTATTGCTCACGTCTCTATGAAGCTATTGGTGATACGTATTGCTCACGTCTCTATGAAGCTAGTGGTAACACGTATTGCTCACCTCTCTATGAAGCTATAGGTAACTCGTATTGCTCACGTCTCTATGAAGCTATTGGTAACACGTATTGCTCACGTCTCTATGAAGCTATTGGTAACACGTATTGCTCACGTCTCTATGAAGCTATTGGTGACACGTATTGCTCACGTCTCTATGAAGCTATTGGTAACACGTATTGCTCACGTCTCTATGAAGCTATTGGTAACACGTATTGCTCACGTCTCTATGAAGCTATTGGTGACACGTATTGCTCACGTCTCTATGAAGCTATAGGTAACTCGTATTGCTCACGTCTCTATGAAGCTATTGGTAACACGTATTGCTCACGTCTCTATGAAGCTATTGGTAACACGTATTGCTCACGTCTCTATGAAGCTATTGGTGACACGTATTGCTCACGTCTCTATGAAGCTATTGGTAACACGTATTGCTCACGTCTCCGTGAAGCTATTGGTAACACGTATTGCTCACGTCTCTATGAAGCTATTGGTGACACGTATTGCTCACGTCTCTATGAAGCTATTGGTGACACGTATTGCTCACGTCTCTATGAAGCTATTGGTGACACGTATTGCTCACGTCTCTATGAAGCTATTGGTGACACGTATTGCTCACGTCTCTATGAAGCTATTGGTAACACGTATTGCTCACGTCTCCATGAAGCTATTGGTAACACGTATCGCTCACGTCTCTATGAAGCTATTGGTAACACGTATTGCTCACGTCTCCATGAAGCTATTGGTAACACGTATCGCTCACGTCTCTATGAAGCTATTGGTAACACGTATTGCTCACGTCTCCATGAAGCTATTGGTAACACGTATTGCTCACGTCTCTATGAAGCTATTGGTAACACGTATTGCTCACGTCTCTATGAAGCTATTGGTAACACGTATTGCTCACGTCTCTATGAAGCTATTGGTAACATGTATTGCTCACGTCTCTATGAAGCTATTGGTAACACGTATTGCTCACGTCTTTATGAAGCTAGTGGTAACACGTATTGCTCACGTCTTTATGAAGCTAGTGGTAACACGTATTGCTCACGTCTCTATGAAGCTAGTGGTAACATGTATTGCTCACGTCTCTATGAAGCTATTGGTAACACGTATTGCTCACGTCTTTATGAAGCTAGTGGTAACACGTATTGCTCACGTCTTTATGAAGCTAGTGGTAACACGTATTGCTCACGTCTCTATGAAGCTGTTCGGATTAAAGGTTTGCTCCACTCTTTACTCATCATTCAAGTATTTTACCAAATGTTAGGGAATAATTTGCTTAGGTATTCAACCTTCGACCCAGTTCATCACGTTCTCCTCTCACTGTCTCCTTTCCCACGGCACAGGTCTACGGCCTTGGGTATTGCTGCTATCTCTCTTAAGGAGGGGCAGCTTGGGCGCATTGTTGTTGCCAGTCTATGACAGAGCACAAGCCGCCATGAAGTAGTTTACTGTTCAGGGACGAAGGCTCCCTGGCGCACATTCTTTCCTATGGACGACAGCTCTAGTTAGATTCAGGGTCCATATTGCTTTAGTCTCGCTGATGAAGAATATTGATTACTACACTCCGAACTAGTTGAAACCTCGAGCTGCAGAAAGAGTTCTTCAGAACTCGTTTGGCAACCGCTGTGTCACCTCGTGACACACCACCTGTCTTGTCAATTCTCCGGCCAAAGCTCCAAATAAACCGTCGTTGTTTGCCAGCTCTCCTCGTGTCTCTCTGAGTCCTGTTTCCAATTGCTTTAGAAGTTTCCCCCACACCAAACATTTTACAGGAAAAGCTCAGACAAAGCTTACAGTAGAGTGTAGCAAGGAAAAAAAGTGCTAGTATTTGGAGATTTAAAAACTCCCTCCTGTCTGAAAACGAGTTTAAAACGTGTGGCGCAGTGGATTGTGAGTTGGTGTTCGGATCAGGGGGTCACAGGTTCAAACCCCACTGCAGTCAGCATGTCGTTGTGTCCCTGAGACACTTCACCCCACATTGCTCCTGTGGAGATAGTCCACAGTATTGAGTATGTAAGTCGCTTTGGATAAAAGCGTCTAACAAGTGATGTAATGTAAAATACAAAGCTTAAAAGAGGTATGCAAGAATATGTTAAGTATAATGACACAAGAGACATAAATCTTCAGTTTGTATGGGAAGGAGCAACGGTTGTTCTAGTGCAGTGACCACCAACTGGCGGCCCGCGGGCCACATCCGGCCCGCCAGACATTCTCACCCGGCCCGCAAGACGGGGGTGACTGTGGCGTTGGCGGATTGGTTAGTGCGTTCGCCCCCCACCCATTTTTTTTTTTACAACGTCTCGTGAGTAAGGTGCAGTACCGGAGTCCAACAGAGAGGCAGCAGCTGCCGGGCAGCAGCTGCCGGTCAGTAGACTGCGTACTGCGAAACCTTCCATGCCTTGAAGAAGAAGTGATCCTTCGTTGTGAAGAGTCTGGTTAATGCGCTCCGCACCACAGCAGTAGCCCCGCTGCGACAGAGTCCAACAGAGAGGCAGGAGCTGCGGGACAGTAGCCGAGAAGCAGGGCTGGGTTGTAACGGAATATATGTAACTGCATTACGTAATCAGAATACAAAATTGAAGTAGGCTAACTTTATTCAGCTGGCGTTACATTTGAAAAACGAGTAATCTGATTACAGTTACTTTCATAAACCTGAAGTGAATACATTTTTGGAATACTTATTGGAATTATTGATGGAAAAGTTTACTCACAAAATGTAATATTCATTACCGGCAGAACTGTGTGCACACTGCACAGCGCTGCAACATGTCTGTGAGCGAGAGAGAGATGCAGGAGGCTTGTTTGAGACAAGCGAGACCTGCGCAGACCTGCGCAGTTGCGATCAACGTCTTGCTCGTGCGTTGCATGATGGTTAGTCATTTTGTCTGACTTGCTCTGGAGGCTCGCTCACATGAGACGTTGAAACCTCGCGGGACAAAGACGCCCGCAGCCTTGAGAGCGAGGCGAGGCGAGGCGGCGCAGTTCCTCTCCACGCTGGTATCTCCAGCTGAGCGCTCATTGGTGGTTTTTACCCCGTGCTGCTGATGAAACTCTCCAATTGGCTCGGCAAAAGTTGTTGTTGTTTGGTGTCAGTTTTACGTCGCCACTTCCATTCACTTTTTTCATCATTGTTCCACAATGTTTATCATCATGAAATTAATATCCGTATATTTTATACATTACTTGCACTGCTTACCGTTTTCATACTTTATATATCTTAGCATATTCATACACACTGTTCATACTGCTCACAGGCTGCTGTGTATATCTAGTGTATTCATACCCCTCACTGTTTATTCATCATTCAATTCATTCTATCTTTGATCCTGTAGATTGTGTACATTACTTTTCTCTTTACTGCTTGTTGCAATCCTGGTTAGAAGCTAAACTGCATTTCGTTGTCTCAGTACCTGTAATCTGTGCAATAACAATAAAGTTGAATCTAATCTTGAGCAGGAACAAATGTATTTACTTAGTACATATCAGACATTAACGACTAAACACACGTGTGCATTCTTTATAAATGCGAACCGAGTCAAGACGACTCCGGAGGTGTCGGTATGCACCTTAAAGTTGTTTGCAATTCGCCAAAACACCGAGAGAAGAAGAAGAAGGCGAAGAAGAAGAAGCCGACTCCGAGCTGTCCGACTTCAGGCGAGCTTTTTGAGACCTCCCCCGGCTGCGATCGGCTACTCTCGTCTACTTTCGAGGCGAGCCGCAACGCGTCTCAAACAAGCCTAGGGTGTCTGAGGCCCTGCCCCCGCACACAGATGAGAGAGAGATCTCTTTTAAAATATATTGAAAGTTAGAAACGGAGATGGTTAGATAAAATGGGAAAGATAACGTTTATGTAGCATTTCTTTATTGTCGAAACGATGACATTTCATAACGGGATGAAATCAAAGTGAATGGCCTGCTGCTGCTGAATGCATGGGGCAAGTGACTGGAACAAGTTTGAAAAGTTATCACATCGTTTCAGATAATAAATAATAATGATAATTCATTCTATTTAAATGCACCTTTCAAAGCACCCATGGACACCTTCCAATTCATAACATATTTCAAGGAAAGGTTTTAAGACAGTACAAAGAATGCAGCCCGGGTGATGTTTTTTATGTGGGGTGCAGATGAGAGGGAGCTGTCCAGAATGACACCAAGATGTCGTGTTTGAGTTCTTCTTGATAAGCCATTAAAACAGTAAAATAAGTGTCTCCTGTTCACCAAAACAAAAAAGAAATTATTCCAAAAGTATTCTAAAAGTAATCTGAATACGTAACTAACTGTATTCTGATTACTTTCAGAGCATGTATTCAGTATTCAGTAACTGATTACATTTACAAAGTAACCCTCCCAACCCTGCCTAGAAGTGATCCTTCGTTAGCGTGAAGAGTCTGCTAAGCTTTATGCGGTCCGCAGTACCTGAGCGTGCTCCACTATAGCATAGTGGACTATATGAACATCGCTGGCCCGCGATAGTGTCTATTGGATACATTTTGGCCCTTGGACAAATGTAGTTGGTGATCCCTGTTCTAGGGGGTGAAATAATATCCTATGCCTCATTTAGGAAAAAACTAAATAAAAAAGCAAGGAAATCATATTATTTATTTTCGTCCTTGTCCTCTGTTCTGTAATCTATGTACCTAGATGTGTTTATTTCATTATGTATGCTTTGTGAATATTTTCTTAAAATGCAAATAAAAACAAACAATGGAGTGTTTTGATTGGTTAAACCTGTCCCTTCACTTACACCCTGTACCATGTGACTCCTTCCAGGTGACATCTGGTTCTTTGAGGGTCCGGTGGTCTCCAGAGTCCAGACTGGAAACCCAGAACAGAAGTCCAGTGAGAGGGGCTTCCTTCGCTGAGCCAAACTCCAGAAGCCCTCTGACTCTCAGCTCTTCACTCAGAGAGAGGTAAACCCTTCAATGTAACCTCGAACACACTTGAGTTATTGTGGATCTTGTAAATGTAACACAACTTTAACAGGGAAATATACACGATCACCAAAAGGCACTTCAGCCCCTTCATCATCATCATCATCATCAATATAACAGCCGTGAAATAGGATCTGATGTTCTTAATGTTTTATTAGAAAGACCTACTTTGTTTTGACTACACTCTAACACAGGTGAGCAAGAATGTTCTGTCACCAAAACCACGTTCAGCAGGAATCAGCATAATCCTCTCCATGTGCTGTTTGCCCTGAATTTATCCTCCTCCGTCTGTGGAAATCACTTGTTTGCTCAAAAGATCTCAAAAGCAAAAGAGGCAACCTGTACGAGTTTCCAATTACCGTCTACGACAAATATCTGACAATCCCATGAGATGTTAGTCACACACTGCCGCCTGGCGCGTGTGTGTGTGTGTGTGTGTGTGTGTGTGTGTGTGTGTGTGTGTGTGTGTGTGTATATGTCCATCTGTGTGTGTGTGTGTGTGTGTGAGTGTGTGTGTATATATGTCTCTGTCTGTGTGTGTGTGTGTGTGTGTGTGTGTGTGTGTGTGTGTGTGTGTGTGTGTGTGTGTGTGTGTGTGTGTGTGTGTATATGTCCATCTGTGTGTGTGTGTGTGTGTGTGTGTGTGTGTGTGTGTGTGTGTGTGTGTGTATATATGTCTCTGTCTGTGTGTGTGTGTGTGTGTGTGTGTGTGTGTGTGTGTGTGTGTGTGTGTGTGTGTGTGTGTGTGTGTGTGTGTGTGTGTGTGTGTGTGTGTGTGTGTGTGTGTGTGTGTGTGTGTGTGTGTGTGTGTGTGTGTGTGTGTGTGTTGTTTAATTGTCCGTTCAAAAAAACACTGGCCTAGTCGGTTGGGTTGAGCTCCAAACAATTTAATAACAGCAGCAAAACAAAAAAATAGCGAACCAGTACAAGTTAAACAACAAAATCAAAAAAACAAAAACAGACCGTCCATCACTCTTCAGAGTAGACATGCTCTGGGTTGCCTTCTCTGCAACCCACCTCGCAACGTGTCCCAGCTGTTGCCTTATTGCAACATTCGTCCGAATTTCACAGTCCTCCAAAAACCACACAAGGATCTCACAAATACCCAGACTAACATGACACAGGTGAGGGGGGAGCAATTAGACACAGGTGAGGGGGGAGGAGACAAGCAGGGCCCCAGGTGACACCATCGACTCACCACATTTCTACATAAAAAATCCGACTCAAACATAAACAGGTTAACCACCTCATCATCATTTAACAAAATTAACAAACGCACAATAAATAATAAATGTCATGGTTCATAGCAAGAAATGTTTGGTGTGTGTGTGTGTGTGTGTGTGTGTGTGTGTGTGTGTGTGTGTGTGTGTGTGTGTGTGTGTGTGTGTGTGTGTGTGTGTGTATATCTGTCTCTCTCTGTGTGTGTGTGTGTGTGTGTGTGTGTGTGTGTGTGTGTGTGTGTGTGTGTGTGTGTGTGTGTGAGTGTGTGTGTGTGTGTATATATGTCTCTCTGTGTGTGTGTGTGTGTGTGTGTGTGTGTGTGTGTGTGTGTGTGTGTATATATGTCTCTCTCTGTGTGTGTGTGTGTGTGTGTGTGTGTGTGTGTGTGTATATATGTCTCTCTGTGTGTGTGTGTGTGTGTGTGTGTGTGTGTGTGTGTGTGTGTGTGTGTGTGTGTGTGTGTGTGTGTGTGTGTGTGTGTGTGTGTGTGTGTGTGTGTGTCTCTGTGTGTGTCTCTCTGTGTGTGTGTGTGTGTGTGTGTGTGTGTGTGTGTGTGTGTGTATATATGTCTCTCTCTGTGTGTGTGTGTGTGTGTGTGTGTGTGTGTGTGTGTGTGTGTGTGTGTGTGTGTGTATATATGTCTCTCTCTCTCTGTGTGTGTGTGTGTGTGTGTGTGTGTGTGTGTGTGTGTGTGTGTGTGTGTGTGTATATATGTCTCTCTCTGTGTGTGTGTGTGTGTGTGTGTGTGTGTGTGTGTGTGTGTGTGTGTGTATATATGTCTCTCTCTCTGTGTGTGTGTGTGTGTGTGTGTGTGTGTGTATATGTCTCTCTCTCTCTGTGTGTGTGTGTGTGTGTGTGTATATATGTCTCTCTCTCTGTGTGTGTGTGTGTGTGTGTGTGTGTGTGTGTGTGTGTGTGTGTGTGTATATATGTCTCTCTCTGTGTGTGTGTGTGTGTGTGTGTGTGTGTGTGTGTGTGTATATATGTCTCTCTGTGTGTGTGTGTGTGTGTGTGTGTGTGTGTGTGTGTGTGTGTGTGTGTGTGTGTGTGTGTGTGTGTGTGTGTGTGTGTGTGTGTGTGTGTCTCTGTGTGTGTCTCTCTGTGTGTGTGTGTGTGTGTGTGTGTGTGTGTGTGTGTATATATGTCTCTCTCTGTGTGTGTGTGTGTGTGTGTGTGTGTGTGTGTGTGTGTGTGTGTGTGTGTGTATATATGTCTCTCTCTCTCTGTGTGTGTGTGTGTGTGTGTGTGTGTGTGTGTGTGTGTGTGTGTGTGTGTGTATATATGTCTCTCTCTGTGTGTGTGTGTGTGTGTGTGTGTGTGTGTGTGTGTGTGTATATATGTCTCTCTCTCTGTGTGTGTGTGTGTGTGTGTGTGTATATATGTCTCTCTCTCTCTGTGTGTGTGTGTGTGTGTGTGTGTGTGTATATGTCTCTCTCTCTCTGTGTGTGTGTGTGTGTGTGTGTGTATATATGTCTCTCTCTCTGTGTGTGTGTGTGTGTGTGTGTGTGTGTGTGTGTGTGTGTGTGTGTGTGTGTGTATATATGTCTCTCTCTGTGTGTGTGTGTGTGTGTGTGTGTGTGTGTGTGTGTGTGTGTGTGTGTGTGTGTGTGTGTATATATGTCTCTCTCTCTCTCTGTGTGTGTGTGTGTGTGTGTGTGTGTATATGTCTCTCTCTCTGTGTGTGTGTGTGTGTGTGTGTGTGTGTGTGTGTGTGTGTGTGTGTGTGTGTGTGTGTGTGTGTGTGTGTGTGTGTGTGTGTGTGTGTGTGTGTGTGTGTGTGTGTGTGTGTGTGAGCTCAAACATCTCATCTTTCATTTCGATCACACTCGACAGCGGGGATGATTTCCCCTCCACCTCTTAAATGACAGAAGCTGATGTCTTGTCATGTTTGTTCATTACTGAGCGCGGAGGCAGAGGAAAACAAAAGGGGAATATGCTATTGATTTGTGTTTGAGCTCGAGTGCGATGCGTTTGACCCCGTGCACGCTTTAATACATTCACTGAGACCTTGTCATCGATCTCGGCGACGCAGCGAGCGATGTTCTGTTTTCTTGGTTTGTTTGCCTCTGCTCAGTCCATAAGTAAACATTAAAATCAATAGACAATCTTAAACTGCAAAGTCAATTGTAGGAAATGAATGATACTCTTCTCTCAAATGAAAACGCGACAGGAGATGCAGGGTGGGAGATTAGAGCCGGCCTTTGTAGATCCCCTCAGACGGGCAGAGGGGCACGTCTCGCACCAATCTTTGATCTATAGAGAAAATGACAGATGCCAGGGGCAGCGTTTGCTCCCTAAGCCCCGAAGTCGCGCTCCATTCATGTCTCCCATGATTTGTCCTTGATGACTTTTTGAAGCAGGTAGCGAGTTTATCTGATTATAGATGAAAAGAGACGACGTCCAGTCACTCATCTCGCTCCCACTCCCCACAAATAGACGTGGACGAGAGGAGATACTGGAATGTATTACTGTGCACTTCTTCCGTCTGTGTCTCACAACTGCCTGCGGGCAACTTTTTATATTGTGTTGATGAAGCACATTTATGTCTCCCACAGAAATGCATTATTGGTTCTGTCAATTGTGAAATTACTTTTTGTTGTTCTCTGGCACAAAGGGGTTGAATGTAGAAGGAAGAAATACTCAGAGTTAGTTTCTAAAGAATGTTTTGAACACAGTCCATCTGAAGTGTGTGTTGAGTCCTGGTGGTTTTATATCTGGACTCTCAGGTCTTGTGTTGTGTTACAGCGCACACTAGTGGACAACAGCGGTATCTGCTGGGAGCTCTGGGGAAAATACAGGCTTAGTTTAGAAGTTAAATGATATTGATTATCAATTATTTTAAAATGTTTTTACATTCAAAAATTACTTTTGGTTGCAGCTTGTGTGGATGTGCTGTAGTGATGGCGAGATGGAGCCTTATGAAGCTTTGAAGCTTTCCAGCCAATTGGTTCACAAAAGGGTTCATCTCATGAGGCTTCATCATGGGCTTCATCTGAACACAAACCCCCCCCCTGTGGGTCAAAGTGTGTGAAACAGGCAGACTGGACATCTCAACAGTGAGCTCTATCTCATACCGAGTTCCCAATGAGTAAAGCCTTAGAATAAATCCAAACAACGAACATTAAATCATATGTTCATGTTAATAATATTGTTTTAAAGTTGATTGTGATTGGAAAGCCTAAGGAGGCTGCTAAACATTGCAAAGAGGGATTTGTATTCCTTAATAATATTCCTAAACGTAACCATGTTGTAGCCTGAGAAAGGCTAAGCCATATCAAAGAATACATTTATTAAATACATTATCTCATTTAGCTGTAGCTTTTAGAAACAACAAAAAAGACGTATTGACCAGTCGTTGAACCGGGGACCCTGCGGTGTGAGTCAACTGCTTTCCGGCTGAGCCACACCACACACACTGAATCTATTTGAAAACATTGCACACTATGTATTCCTGTATTTATTCATGTATTGATGTTTTTATTCTTACATTTATTTATGTAAAGTTATGACATGTTCTATATAACGACCTCTATATGAGTGAGGGTCTGAGCGCTCTTAATTCCATCGTGTCACCGGGCCCGGGTACAGGAGGGGTAATATGGTTCTTATTATGGATAATATGAGCGTTGTGGTTCAACCGATCTGAAGCACTCTCCGAAGCAGTCACGTGGTATCGAGGGGCAGCGAGGCTTCGTTTGTCATCACTGGCCCAAAACGATACAGGCTTCACAAAAAGCTTCGGGGATTACTCGACGCACGCTCCGAAGCCTCGGCGCAATACGTAACATCACTAATGTGCTGCTTGTCTGTGTTTTTGTCATTGTATCATGAACCATATAACTTTATATTTATCCACATTTTCTGGACTCAAGCTACTTTTTCAGATATTGTCAACATACTATGACGTTTTTTGACACACTGTAGTATTTCTTTTTTTCTTGTATTTTAGATATACTATACTCGTTATTTAACGACAAACTATGATGTTCTTTCTGGATGTTAAATATACTAAACTATGACAATTTGTTCTGATATTTTTGGACATTCTATACTTACAATGATTCTTGAATGTGTCATTTTAGCAGATACTATACTATGAGTTTTTTCTACATATTTGTAAACGTTTCTTTACAATATTGTCTTCATACTATACCATACTTTACGACACACGTGTCAAACTCGAGGCCCGGGGGCCAAATCAGGCCCTTGGTGGATTTAATTTCGGCCCGCAGGATAATTTCTAATTCCTATTAATAATAATAATAATAATAAATGTTATTTGTATTGCACTTTACATTTGAAACAAACCTCAAAGTGCTACAGTACATAATAAAAAAAGATAAAGAAAACCATTTGCAAGAGTCAACAAATGTATAAACAGGTTAAAAAACAAGTTTAAAAACAAGTTTTAAAAAGGAGAGGCAGGGTTATTAAAACCGGCTTAAAAAGCTAACCAAATGCTTTGTTAAAATGGTAGGTTTTTAGTGCTCTCTTAAAAGTGTTCACAGGTTGAGGAGCTCTGAGATGGTCTGGGAGTGAGTTCCACAGCCGGGGGGCAGCTGCACAGAAAGCTCGATCTCCCATAGTGCGGAGGTTGGTGTGCCGTTCCTTCAGCTTGTTGGTATTTCCCGAGCGGAGGCTGCGGGTGGCGGTTTGTGGTTCAAGATTAGATCTGGCCCTCCGGTATATTGCACGCACACCTTCACTCCATCCTGAGGGTCTCCTCAGCTCAGAGCCTGAGCCCAAACATTGATGACCTTGCCCCCAAGATGAGATGCCAAGTATCTGAGCTAGCATCACAGAGCAGCACACTGAGTTTAATGGATGTTTCCTTCTGCACTTTCTCTCTCACGACAACAGGGCATGTTTGGTTTCTCTTTGAGGGAAATAGTTTTGTTGAAGCTGTTGTTGGCCTGTGGGAAAATGTAATCATAAGAAATGACTCTGGAGAAGCTGCAGATAGAGCCATAAGAAATGAATCAACTGATTATTTAATGTTTGATGTTGTTTTTATAGGCAATCATTTAAGCTTTGTTAGTTCCAGGTTTAATATGTGCAATAAGTTCATTTCAATAAGTTCTGCTATAAACATTGAACCAGTCCGGCCCTCCACTAGTACACATTTTTTTATTTTGGCCCACTGTGTATTTGAGTTTGACCCCCCTGATTTACCACATACTTCTGATACTTTCAACATACTACACTTTGACATTTGACTAATATTGTCAACATGCTAAAAACGATTGAGTTTTTTTTTTAGACGTACACTGATATTCTTGACTTACTACACTAAGCCTTTTTTATTTCAGCAATATTTTATGACTTTTTATTGGACATCAACATAATTGTTCCTATCAAAGCAAATCTATGTGTCAGCCTAAACGAAGGCCGGTGAATACGAGTCAAACTCTTTTCATTGGTTTTGATTTGACGTTCCTTTGTGTTCCTTTCCCCTCAGGCTACGGACCAGTCAGATCAGTCCGTCCTACAGCGAGCAGATCCACAGAAGAGTCCGGAGGATTCTGCAGACGCACAAAACCACCAAGTGACCTTTGACCTTTAATTTCCCAATCTGTGCACGAGGGGACCGAACGACAGAGGCTTCGATACAGACGTTTCACCGCTAAACGACTCTAAATCAATACGTCCAACTCAAAGTCTGTAGGAGTAGATACACACAGACACGAACACACCTTTCTAACCTCAGGGTCACACAAAAAAACATCTCACACACATCTTCATTTACAGCCTTTTGATTTTAGTGTCACACCTTTCCAAGCACCTGGATGTGGTTGTTGTTACCCTTTGGAAAGGCGGGACATTTGCAGGGCTTTCGTTCAAAGCAGTGTTTTCCCTCCCACTCATTCGCTGGGCTTTTTCCTTCTGGATGGTGAGGCCAAATGCAGACATCCTCTAATGTCTCTAAAGCTGTGTGTGTGTGTGTGTGTGTGTGTGTGTGTGTAAGCTGTTAAGAGCTCATCTCTCTCAACACAAAGACAGACACGAAGGTAGCCCAGAGCCACGAGAGACTGAGGAGATTTAATCCTGAATCAAAGACATAAATTAAAACGGTCATTCTCATCCGTAGCCTTAAACTGAAATGTGTGCCAGAGCTCTTTAAAATGAACGATGTGTGAAGATTTCATTCAAACATGGAGTGAAGAGTGAGGGGAAACCTTTTCTCATGGTAGTAATCTTTAAGTCCACCACTGGTTCATGACACCTTCACCACTGATACAAGCACTCAATGACATGAATGATCAATAAGGAACAGAGAGGGGATAGTTTGGGGCTTTCTTTGCTAGGATATCATTATTGGTCATTTTATTTCCCTTCCCTATTTATTCCTCTCATTGACTCAAATTAATCACGAGTGCACTACAAAACTGAAATTCTTTTCACAGCAGTTTATACTTTTAATAACCCTCAAGCATTTTTTTAAAACTTTTATTGCTTATGACATGTCTGAAACATGTACATGTAGTATAACATTACAATCATTTATTTTTAATCGAGTTCAAAATGGCTTTTGTTGTTAATATTAGCAGTTATGAAACACTTTGGGTCCTTCTCCGGTCGGTTAAATGGATTCCTTGCGTCCCTCACTTGCGTTGTTTCCCTGTGACTAGTCCCTCCCACCAGGAAGCATGGAGAGACGCAAGGAAACCACGAGAAGCAGGGAAATGAGTTTTCAGAGCAATGGGACGTCGTTTCCTCCGGAGCGTCACGTGAAGCGACGTGATGACGCCACACAGCTGATCGTCTGACAGCAGCTCTGTCCCCGTTGTTTCCACACACCCCCGCCTCTGTTAGTACACATTTACTGACAAACATTTGTATCACCGGTTTTAGACCCAAATACATAAAATAAAATAAGAACTCATTCTCAAAAAAGATAGACGCCATTCTTAAAATGTATAAACGAAAAAAGCGATCATGAAAATGTTTCTAACAAATGAATAAAACATTTTTTGACCACTTTGTTGTTCAGATATATCACATATTTGTAACTAAATGAAACATGAATTTAAACAAAACACGGTATAAACTGAGGAGTGAGTCTCGTGAGGCTCATGTATCTTCTTCACTCTGCTGGGAAACAGCTCTCATGTCAAGAAGCATCAGATCAGTGCATGCGCTGCATCGTCCAATCAGTGAGCGATACACAGTAAGGGGGCGGGGCGAGTGTCTGAGGATTTCACCGGAGGATGGTCTGGTGGTTCCTCCATTATCGCTCCTACGGCAGAAATAAGCGCCATGGGACGCTACTCAAGATGGCGCAGACAAATCAACTTCCGGTGAGACCGAGGAGCGAGGAGCGAGGAGCGAGGAAATGAAATATAATCGACCTGAGACGGACCCTTTAACTCCTGACTGAAGGAGCTGGAGTAGATTTTAAAATGTCCTCCACAGCATATCCTCTCCTTCCTCTTTGTGGGTCATTAGAGACAGCGTGTTATCTAAATTCAGCGTCATCATGTTTCTTACATCTTTAGTTTGTGTTACTCTGCTTCTCTCACGATTACCAAAAGCAGCAGTAACTTAAAGTTTAGAAAATGTAAAAGTATTTAAAATGTTGTAACCCCAGCATCTCAGCGCTGATAAAGAACAGTGTGTTGATATTACATGTTATAGCTATGTGTTCAGGACGTGAAGATTAAATTACAAGAAAACCGTTACAAAATGTTGTGATGGTCGCCAAACATTTTTTTATTTAATGTTCAGCATTTGTTTTTAGAAAGACTATGATTACTGTGCAGCGATACGTTCGGGAGACACAGGTCCACCTGGTTAAAAAAAAAGGTGTTTCTCTGGAGGATCATATCAATGAGACGGCGCTCAGAGTTCATCACACCTTTACTTCTTCTGGAATTTGCTCTTCTTCTTGTTCTTCCGGCCGGCTCCCTTCGCCGCTCGCTCCGTCACGATGTGCTGGTACTTCTTCTTGTTGTTCCTGGAAACACAAGAAGAGCATCGTACGTTTAATATAAAGTATATCTGCAGTAATGAAATACACCAGGGTCGTGGTCGGATTGTCCGTTTCGATTAGGAACCTTCCTCACGGAGTGAAATGACCCGGAAGTACCCGAGTGGCAGCCATGATAAGTGTTTGAAATCTCTAGATCAGTGGTTCCCAACCTGCGGGCCGCGGCCCCCTAGTGGTCCGCGAAGTCATTGCAAGTGGGCCGCCAAATAATTGTGTGGCAATAATTTTTTCCACATTTTTTTTTAAATTTGTAATCTACTCTTCAAACACCTTAAATTAAGATTACTCCTTGATTTACTTTTAAAAATAGGTATATCAGCCAGAAGCATAGTTGTTAACTCTGTGCGGTCTTCATCTAAAAGCCCAAATAAAATATCAAAGGGTTTAAATGTAAATTCAATATTTGCTGCCAAATAATTTGCAAAACATTATGATTTGTGTGGAAACATTTATTATTAAGATTTCTTTTTTTTAACCTCTTTCTCGATCCTCCTTAGCAACAGTCATTACAGTCCTTAGCAACGGTCTGTTCTACTGGATTTACAAAGTGTCACATGTTCTGAATTGACCAATCAGAACTTTATTTAGGTTCCGTATTGTTTGTGGTTGAATGTGGGCCGCGAAACATTTTTTGATTCTTAAGTGGGCCCTGAGTTGAAAAAGGTCAGGAACCCCTGGTCTAGCTGATAGGAAAGGAGCATTGAAACCACTGGACCTTCCTTGACGACAAGCATACATTTCACTTTACTTTTGTATTTCAATTCCAACTTTGGTCATGAAGAATATGTTTCTCTGTTGTCCACGTTCATAAAGCATAACACAACACCATTAGAGCACGGTGCAGTCTCTAGATGAGTTTACAGTAGTCCGCCGTTCTTATTAAACATCCGCTGTACAGAAAACTGTAGTTTCCCCACAGCAGCACATTAATAACATCATAAATACGTCGATACTGAAAGTGCAAGCCCCCAGGAAGTGCGCCGGACTCTGAGAAAAAATATGTGTTGTGGCCAAACGGCGGTACTACACTTCCGTATCAGTTGCTGGGCCCGGAAACACTTTTTCCCATTGACTAACATTGGGAAAGAGACGTCTGTAAATCGTTGGATAATTGTTTTTAAAATAAATAAACTACCCACTATGAACGTCTGTATAGCCCTTATTAAAAACATTCGGTCCTCAAGTTGTAAAATGTGCTAATGACGTTATTCTGAGTTATTTTCCTCTGTATTATGAACGCACATCCAACCCACGGGACCGCGCCGCCCGGCACGTTCATGGACGCACAATAAGAACGGACGATATGATTATATGAATACTTTCGTGACGTTTTGATCTCTCAAAAGTTGGGCCATTTTGTCTTCATGCGCCAATGAGCAGCTCTCATAGGAATGAACGAGACCCCGCCTCCCACGCTGTATGCAGTTCTTATTATACATCCATGAGAAAGTGCAGTCAGATTCTCAAAGCACCGCAGTCTCTTCTCCTAAGTCCTTTTGAATTCTCCTATCCACTATTCCTTAACCCCGTGACGTTTCACACAGAGGTCGAGGAATAGTGGATAGGAAAAGACGATAGGAGCTGATTTTTGGACAATTCGACCGTAGCCCAGGTATCCCTGACAATTGACTTTGTGACGCGAGGCAAAATATTGTGATGTTTAACTTCGTGTTACTCACTGTCTGAACTCAGCGTCGTTGAGCAGCTCCTCCACCATGGTCCGCTTCCTCTGTTTCATGGGGACTCGGGAATGATAGAAGTCGATGGGACTGTCCACCACCGTGCCCACCTGAAACACACGTTACAAACCATTACACTCAAGAAATGTATAAATATATCTCCTGTGAGTAGTCACCTATTTATTTGGGAAATGTTTGCGTTGCAGCAGCATAAAAACACAAGGCATTTCACAACAGAGAAATTAAAAGACTAGAAATAAACAATACAACATGTAAAAATCTCAAATAGAATTAAAATAGCATTTAAAAAGTTGAAAATATACATGTTGAATTACACATTTACAATAACATATAAAGCAGGATATTATATATACATGAAGTGTGTGAGGAATGGAATATTAAATGTTAAGAGTTATTGCAGTCGGCATGTTTTCCTGTATCTGTCCTTAAACATGATTACAGAACACTTTTATTCTACTGTAAAATATAAAGTTTAATTTCACATCTTGTTCTAGTTTTTGTAAATATTGTTCTTATTCCCGCAACCTACTTGCACCATTATGTGTATGACATTATTTTATGTATTTTTTTTTTCATTTTCATATCATGTTTTGCATTGATGGAGGAGCCTGAGACTCATGGCGCTTTTCCACTGCAGCGCGTAGCACGGTTTAAGCGTGCCGTGCCAAACCCGGCCCGTTTTGTGTTGCGTTTCCACTAGGGGTAATTCCGGCTAATGGGTACTTTTTCACAGTTTTTCTGGCACTTCAAAATCGAGTTTCTTTCCGGGCCAACAACCGGGCTGAGTATGCTAAACTAGTGACGTGACTACAACAAGATGAACATATTTGACCGTGATTTAATTGTAATACACGTTTCTAAATGATGCTGAAGTAACAACATACTGATACCGGTTAGTAAAAACCATGAATTAATGCTTTGACCAGTCTGCAGACAGACGGCAGGAGAAACACCTTTAAAAATGCGTGTTTTCTAAATGGAGCTTGGCTAAGCTAACGCAGTATATGCTCCGACCGTCCACACTCACAACAACGGCCTACAGACATAAATAAACCAGCGACTGTATTCTCCATGACACAGACAGCCTGTGGTTTGTACTTGTTTAACTTGTGTCTAGTTTCTGAACAGATATGAGGAGCTGTGAGCTCTGAGGGCTAACAGCTAACGGCTGATGTTGGTTTTGTGGTTCTCATTGAAGATGACGTCACGGCTCCGCCTACACTGCGTTACTATAGTTACTGCCCCAGCTACTACACTGTAATGGAAACACAGCATAAAGGTCTCATATCATGCAAAATGCACTTTTGTAGGTCTTTTCTACATAAACATGTGTCCCCGGTGTTTCAGGACTCACGCAGCATCAGGAAATAAAACCCTCTCTTTTCCTCCGTACCCACATCTCTAAAAACGGGGGAACAACGGAGCTGATCCAGATTTGCTGCCGATCTGAAATGTGGGCAGGCTTTACGCTGAAACCTATAATGTATGCCTAAAAATAGTATAATATGAGACTTTTAAGATGTCCATTGCCCAAACTAAGCTTTCACAAGTGTGCATGTGACAAAAAACCTGTGTTGTAGATTATTAGAAGCTTGATACGGAAACATGCAGTCACTTATCCAGACTACAGATTTAAAAGCTTGAATAATGTCTGCTTCTAAGAGAGTCTGAGGAGCAGGTGTTTGTTTTTTTCCACCGACCTGGAAATATTTGGGGAATCCTTCTCTGTCGTTCTTCTTGTAGAACCTCTTGGAGTCCATGGAGCCTCTCATCTTCAGGACCTGCAGGTCGGCCTTCAGCTCCTGAGTCAGCTCCGGGGCTTTCATGTTGAACCAGCCGGCTCCCGTCGACTTCTCCCTCTCCGTCTGACAAGAACACCGAGAGTTACTTTAGTTAGGAAGCATGTTTGAAGCAGAATGTGATTCAAAGCTGAGTCTGAACAGTATTTATGTTCTGATTCTGGGCAGGATGGGTCATCATCAGTGGATTTCCAAGTAAAACAACATCAAATAAAGCATAGCGTGGTCAGACTTACTCTGTTTTTCAACTTTGTGGCTTTTTTGGATTCGCTGTACGGAGGAACGGCATCATTCTTCTCAAAGTCTGGTCCAATCACACTCTTATTCATCACCTGTGGATAACACACACACACACACACACACACACAGACACACACACTGAAACTCTGCAAACTACACACACTCTTCTTCATCAGAGGTGAAAAAACAAAATACTTTGTTACTGTACTTAAGTACATTGTTCTGGTATCAGTACTTTACTCCACTACTTATTTTTCTGACAACTTTTTACTTTGACTTCTCACATTTTAAACCCAAATACCTGTACTTTCTACTTCTTACATGTTGAACTCAAATACCTGTACTTTCTACTTCTTACATGTTGAACTCAAATACCTGTACTTTCTACTTCTTACATGTTAAACCCAAATACCTGTACTTTCTACTTCTCACATGTTGAACACAAATACCTGTACTTTCTACTTCTTACATGTTGAACACAAATACCTGTACTTTCTACTTCTTACATGTTGAACACAAATACCTGTACTTTCTACTTCTTACATGTTGAACTCAAATACCTGTACTTTCTACTTCTTACATGTTGAACTCAAATACCTGTACTTTCTACTTCTCACATTTTAAACCCAAATACCTGTACTTTCTACTTCTTACATGTTGAACTCAAATACCTGTACTTTCTACTTCTTACATGTTGAACACAAATACCTGTACTTTCTACTTCTTACATGTTGAACACAAATACCTGTACTTTCTACTTCTTACATGTTGAACTCAAATACCTGTACTTTCTACTTCTTACATGTTGAACACTAATACCTGTACTTTCTACTTCTTACATGTTGAACACAAATACCTGTACTTTCTACTTCTTACACTTTGAACTCAAATACCTGTACTTTCTACTTCTTACATGTTGAACACAAATACCTGTACTTTCTACTTCTTACACTTTGAACTCAAATACCTGTACTTTCTACTTCTTACATGTTGAACACAAATACCTGTACTTTCTACTTCTTACATGTTGAACTCAAATACCTGTACTTTCTACTTCTTACATGTTGAACACAAATACCTGAACTTTCTACTTCTTACATGTTGAACACTAATACCTGTACTTTCTACTTCTTACATGTTGAACACTAATACCTGTACTTTCTACTTCTTACATGTTGAACCCAAATACCTGTACTTTCTACTTCTTACAATTTGAACACAAATACCTGTACTTTCTACTTCTTACATGTTGAACTCAAATACCTGTACTTTCTACTTCTTACATGTTGAACACAAATACCTGTACTTTCTACTTCTTACATGTTGAACTCAAATACCTGTACTTTCTACTTCTCACATGTTGAACTCAAATACCTGTACTTTCTACTTCTCACATGTTGAACTCAAATACCTGTACTTTCTACTTCTTACACTTTGAACTCAAATACCTGTACTTTCTACTTCTTACATGTTGAACTCAAATACCTGTACTTTCTACTTCTTACATGTTGAACCCAAATACCTGTACTTTCTACTTCTTACATGTTAAACCCAAATACCTGTACTTTCTACTTCTCACATGTTGAACACAAATACCTGTACTTTCTACTTCTTACATGTTGAACACAAATACCTGTACTTTCTACTTCTTACATGTTGAACACAAATACCTGTACTTTCTACTTCTTACATGTTGAACTCAAATACCTGTACTTTCTACTTCTTACATGTTGAACTCAAATACCTGTACTTTCTACTTCTCACATTTTAAACCCAAATACCTGTACTTTCTACTTCTTACATGTTGAACTCAAATACCTGTACTTTCTACTTCTTACATGTTGAACACAAATACCTGTACTTTCTACTTCTTACATGTTGAACACAAATACCTGTACTTTCTACTTCTTACATGTTGAACTCAAATACCTGTACTTTCTACTTCTTACATGTTGAACACTAATACCTGTACTTTCTACTTCTTACATGTTGAACACAAATACCTGTACTTTCTACTTCTTACACTTTGAACTCAAATACCTGTACTTTCTACTTCTTACATGTTGAACACAAATACCTGTACTTTCTACTTCTTACACTTTGAACTCAAATACCTGTACTTTCTACTTCTTACATGTTGAACACAAATACCTGAACTTTCTACTTCTTACATGTTGAACACTAATACCTGTACTTTCTACTTCTTACATGTTGAACACTAATACCTGTACTTTCTACTTCTTACATGTTGAACACTAATACCTGTACTTTCTACTTCTTACATGTTGAACCCAAATACCTGTACTTTCTACTTCTTACAATTTGAACACAAATACCTGTACTTTCTACTTCTTACATGTTGAACTCAAATACCTGTACTTTCTACTTCTTACATGTTGAACTCAAATACCTGTACTTTCTACTTCTCACATGTTGAACTCAAATACCTGTACTTTCTACTTCTTACACTTTGAACTCAAATACCTGTACTTTCTACTTCTTACATGTTGAACACAAATACCTGTACTTTCTACTTCTTACACTTTGAACTCAAATACCTGTACTTTCTACTTCTTACATGTTGAACACAAATACCTGTACTTTCTACTTCTTACATGTTGAACTCAAATACCTGTACTTTCTACTTCTTACATGTTGAACACAAATACCTGAACTTTCTACTTCTTACATGTTGAACACTAATACCTGTACTTTCTACTTCTTACATGTTGAACACTAATACCTGTACTTTCTACTTCTTACATGTTGAACCCAAATACCTGTACTTTCTACTTCTTACAATTTGAACACAAATACCTGTACTTTCTACTTCTTACATGTTGAACTCAAATACCTGTACTTTCTACTTCTTACATGTTGAACTCAAATACCTGTACTTTCTACTTCTTACATGTTGAACTCAAATACCTGTACTTTCTACTTCTTACATGTTGAACTCAAATACCTGTACTTTCTACTTCTTACAATTTGAACCCAAATACCTGTACTTTCTACTTCTTACATGTTGAACACAAATACCTGTACTTTCTACTTCTTACATGTTGAACTCAAATACCTGTACTTTCTACTTCTTACATGTTGAACCCAAATACCTGTACTTTCTACTTCTTACAATTTGAACCCAAATACCTGTACTTTCTACTTCTTACATGTTGAACTCAAATACCTGTACTTTCTACTTCTTACATTTTGAACTCAAATACCTGTACTTTCTACTTCTTACATGTTGAACACAAATACCTGTACTTTCTACTTCTTACATGTTGAACTCAAATACCTGTACTTTCTACTTCTTACATGTTGAACCCAAATACCTGTAATTTCTATTTCTTACATGTTGAACCCAAATACCTGTATTTTCTACTTCTTACATTTTGAACACAAATACCTGTACTTTCTACTTCTTACATGTTGAACACAAATACCTGTACTTTCTACTTCTTACATGTTGAACCCAAATACCTGTACTTTCTACTTCTTACATGTTGAACTCAAATACCTGTACTTTCTACTTCTTACATGTTGAACACAAATACCTGTACTTCTACTTCTTACAATTTGAACCCAAATACCTGTACTTTCTACTTCTTACATGTTGAACTCAAATACCTGTACTTTCTACTTCTCACATGTTGAACTCAAATACCTGTACTTTCTACTTCTCACATGTTGAACTCAAATACCTGTACTTTCTACTTCTTACATGTTGAACACAAATACCTGTACTTTCTACTTCTTACATGTTGAACTCAAATACCTGTACTTTCTACTTCTTACATGTTGAACACAAATACCTGTACTTTCTACTTCTTACATGTTGAACACAAATACCTGTACTTTCTACTTCTTACAATTTGAACCCAAATACCTGTACTTTCTACTTCTTACATGTTGAACTCAAATACCTGTACTTTCTACTTCTTACATGTTGAACTCAAATACCTGTACTTTCTACTTCTTACATGTTGAACACAAATACCTGTACTTTCTACTTCTCACATGTTGAACTCAAATACCTGTACTTTCTACTTCTTACATGTTGAACCCAAATACCTGTACTTTCTACTTCTTACATGTTGAACTCAAATACTTGTACTTTCTACTTCTTACATGTTGAACACAAATACCTGTACTTTCTACTTCTTACATGTTGAACCCAAATACCTGTACTTTCTACTTCTTACATGTTGAACCCAAACACCTGTACTTTCTACTTCTTACATGTTGAACTGAAATACCTGTACTTTCTACTTCTCACATGTTGAACTGAAATACCTGTACTTTCTACTTCTTACATGTTGAACACAAATACCTGTACTTTCTACTTCTTACATGTTGAACACAAATACCTGTACTTTCTACTTCTTACATGTTGAACCCAAATACCTGTACTTTCTACTTCTTACATGTTGAACCCAAACACCTGTACTTTCTACTTCTTACATGTTGAACTGAAATACCTGTACTTTCTACTTCTTACATGTTGAACTGAAATACCTGTACTTTCTACTTCTCACATGTTGAACTGAAATACCTGTACTTTCTACTTCTCACATGTTGAACTGAAATACCTGTACTTTCTACTTCTCACATGTTGAACTCAAATACCTGTACTTTCTACTTCTTACATGTTGAACACAAATACCTGTACTTTCTACTTCTTACATGTTGAACCCAAATACCTGTACTTTCTACTTCTTACATGTTGAACCCAAACACCTGTACTTTCTACTTCTTACATGTTGAACTGAAATACCTGTACTTTCTACTTCTTACATGTTGAACTGAAATACCTGTACTTTCTACTTCTCACATGTTGAACTGAAATACCTGTACTTTCTACTTCTCACATGTTGAACTGAAATACCTGTACTTTCTACTTCTTACATGTTGAACTCAAATACCTGTACTTTCAACTTCTCACATGTTGAACTCAAATACCTGTACTTTCTACTTCTCACATGTTGAACTGAAATACCTGTACTTTCAACTTCTCACATGTTGAACTCAAATACCTGTACTTTCTACTTCTCACATGTTGAACTGAAATACCTGTACTTTCTACTTCTCACATGTTGAACTCAAATACCTGTACTTTCTACTTCTTACATGTTGAACACAAATACCTGTACTTTCTACTTCTCACATGTTGAACTCAAATACCTGTACTTTCTACTTCTTACATGTTGAACTCAAATACCTGTACTTTCTACTTCTCACATGTTGAACTCAAATACCTGTACTTTCTACTTCTTACATGTTGAACCCAAATACCTGTACTTTCTACTTCTCACATGTTGAACTCAAATACCTGTACTTTCTACTTCTTACATGTTGAACTCAAATACCTGTACTTTCTACTTCTTACATGTTGAACACAAATACCTGTACTTTCTACTTCTCACATGTTGAACTCAAATACCTGTACTTTCTACTTCTTACATGTTGAACTCAAATACCTGTACTTTCTACTTCTTACATGTTGAACCCAAATACCTGTACTTTCTACTTCTCACATGTTGAACACAAATACCTGTACTTTCTACTTCTCACATGTTGAACCCAAATACCTGTACTTTCTACTTCTCACATGTTGAACACAAATACCTGTACTTTCTACTTCTTACATGTTGAACACAAATACCTGTACTTTCTACTTCTTAAATGTTGAACACAAATACCTGTACTTTCTACTTCTTACATGTTGAACTCAAATACTTGTACTTTCTACTTCTTACATGTTGAACACAAATACCTGTACTTTCTACTTCTTACATGTTGAACTCAAATACCTGTACTTTCTACTTCTTACATGTTGAACACAAATACCTGTACTTTCTACTTCTTACATGTTGAACCCAAATACCTGTACTTTCTACTTCTTACAATTTGAACCCAAATACCTGTACTTTCTACTTCTTACATGTTGAACTCAAATACCTGTACTTTCTACTTCTTACATGTTGAACACAAATACCTGTACTTTCTACTTCTCACATGTTGAACTCAAATACCTGTACTTTCTACTTCTCACATGTTGAACTCAAATACCTGTACTTTCTACTTCTTACATGTTGAACTCAAATACCTGTACTTTCTACTTCTTACATGTTGAACCCAAATACCTGTACTTTCTACTTCTCACATGTTGAACACAAATACCTGTACTTTCTACTTCTTACATGTTGAACACAAATACCTGTACTTTCTACTTCTCACATGTTGAACTCAAATACCTGTACTTTCTACTTCTTACAATTTGAACCCAAATACCTGTACTTTCTACTTCTTACATGTTGAACTCAAATACTTGTACTTTCTACTTCTTACATGTTGAACACAAATACCTGTACTTTCTACTTCTTACATGTTGAACCCAAATACCTGTACTTTCTACTTCTTACAATTTGAACCCAAATACCTGTACTTTCTACTTCTTACATGTTGAACTCAAATACCTGTACTTTCTACTTCTTACATGTTGAACACAAATACCTGTACTTTCTACTTCTTACATGTTGAACACAAATACCTGTACTTTCTACTTCTCACATGTTGAACTCAAATACCTGTACTTTCTACTTCTTACATGTTGAACACAAATACCTGTACTTTCTACTTCTCACATGTTGAACCCAAATACCTGTACTTTCTACTTCTCACATGTTGAACACAAATACCTGTACTTTCTACTTCTTACATGTTGAACACAAATACCTGTACTTTCTACTTCTTACATGTTGAACACAAATACCTGTACTTTCTACTTCTTACATGTTGAACTCAAATACTTGTACTTTCTACTTCTTACATGTTGAACACAAATACCTGTACTTTCTACTTCTTACATGTTGAACTCAAATACCTGTACTTTCTACTTCTTACATGTTGAACACAAATACCTGTACTTTCTACTTCTTACATGTTGAACCCAAATACCTGTACTTTCTACTTCTTACAATTTGAACCCAAATACCTGTACTTTCTACTTCTTACATGTTGAACTCAAATACCTGTACTTTCTACTTCTTACATGTTGAACACAAATACCTGTACTTTCTACTTCTCACATGTTGAACTCAAATACCTGTACTTTCTACTTCTCACATGTTGAACTCAAATACCTGTACTTTCTACTTCTTACATGTTGAACTCAAATACCTGTACTTTCTACTTCTTACATGTTGAACCCAAATACCTGTACTTTCTACTTCTCACATGTTGAACACAAATACCTGTACTTTCTACTTCTTACATGTTGAACACAAATACCTGTACTTTCTACTTCTCACATGTTGAACTCAAATACCTGTACTTTCTACTTCTTACAATTTGAACCCAAATACCTGTACTTTCTACTTCTTACATGTTGAACTCAAATACTTGTACTTTCTACTTCTTACATGTTGAACACAAATACCTGTACTTTCTACTTCTTACATGTTGAACCCAAATACCTGTACTTTCTACTTCTTACAATTTGAACCCAAATACCTGTACTTTCTACTTCTTACATGTTGAACTCAAATACCTGTACTTTCTACTTCTTACATGTTGAACACAAATACCTGTACTTTCTACTTCTCACATGTTGAACTCAAATACCTGTACTTTCTACTTCTTACAATTTGAACCCAAATACCTGTACTTTCTACTTCTTACATGTTGAACTCAAATACTTGTACTTTCTACTTCTTACATGTTGAACACAAATACCTGTACTTTCTACTTCTTACATGTTGAACCCAAATACCTGTACTTTCTACTTCTTACATGTTGAACCCAAACACCTGTACTTTCTACTTCTTACATGTTGAACTGAAATACCTGTACTTTCTACTTCTCACATGTTGAACTGAAATACCTGTACTTTCTACTTCTCACATGTTGAACTCAAATACCTGTACTTTCTACTTCTTACATGTTGAACTCAAATACCTGTACTTTCTACTTCTTACATGTTGAACCCAAATACCTGTACTTTCTACTTCTTACATGTTGAACACAAATACCTGTACTTTCTACTTCTTACATGTTGAACCCAAATACCTGTACTTTCTACTTCTTACATGTTGAACCCAAATACCTGTATTTTCTACTTCTTACATTTTGAACACAAATACCTGTACTTTCTACTTCTCACATGTTGAACACAAATACCTGTACTTTCTACTTCTTACATGTTGAACACAAATACCTGTACTTTCTACTTCTTACATGTTGAATTCAAATACCTGTACTTTCTACTTCTCACATGTTGAACCCAAATACCTGTACTTTCTACTTCTTACATGTTGAACTCAAATACCTGTACTTTCTACTTCTCACATGTTGAACACAAATACCTGTACTTTCTACTTCTCACATGTTGAACACAAATACCTGTACTTTCTACTTCTTACATGTTGAACACAAATACCTGTACTTTCTACTTCTTACATGTTGAACACAAATACCTGTACTTTCTACTTCTTACATGTTGAACTCAAATACTTGTACTTTCTACTTCTTACATGTTGAACACAAATACCTGTACTTTCTACTTCTTACATGTTGAACACAAATACCTGTACTTTCTACTTCTTACATGTTGAACTCAAATACCTGTACTTTCTACTTCTTACATGTTGAACTCAAATACCTGTACTTTCTACTTCTTACATGTTGAACTCAAATACCTGTACTTTCTACTTCTTACATGTTGAACTCAAATACCTGTACTTTCTACTTCTTACATGTTGAACTCAAATACTTGTACTTTCTACTTCTTACATGTTGAACTCAAATACCTGTACTTTCTACTTCTCTCATTTTCCAAACAGGCTGGTTCCTTTAGTCTGAATGTGTGTTTGGTGGCGTGATCATTATTATTTAGAGTCATTGCGTGCCTATTGATTTGAACACGATCCGTGTATCCATCATTTCCTGGTCTTCTCTAAAGAAGAGGGACCAATGAAAACGTTGTCATGTTGCCGTTGGTCACCATGGAAACATTCATTAGCTAACAATGACATTATTGTTCTATTAATATAAAGGGAGGTCAGGTACTCTTTAAAACAGCTGCTAGTTATGGGTACTTTTTACTGAAGTACATTTCAAAGCCTCTTTACTTTTACTTGAGTGAAGAAGTTTAGTCAGTACTTCTACTTTCACCAGAGTATTTTTAAACACGAGTATCTGTACTTCTACTTGAGTAAAGGATGTGTGTACTTCTACTTGAGTAAACGATGTGTGTACTTCTACTTGAGTAAACGATGTGTGTACTTCTACTTGAGTAAACGATGTGTGTACTTCTACTTGAGTAAACGATGTGTGTACTTCTACTTGAGTAAACGATGTGTGTACTTCTACTTGAGTAAACGATGTGTGTACTTCTACTTGAGTAAACGATGTGTGTACTTCTACTTGAGTAAAGGATGTGTGTACTTCTACTTGAGTAAACGATGTGTGTACTTCTACTTGAGTAAAGGATGTGTGTACTTCTACTTGAGTAAAGGATGTGTGTACTTCTACTTGAGTAAAGGATGTGTGTACTTCTACTTGAGTAAAGGATGTGTGTACTTGTGCCTTCCCTGCCTGTGGACAACAACACACACTGAGATAAAAGACACAAAGAACTGATGAATAACTCTTTCTCGTGCGTTATTGATTTACTCGTCGTTGCATATCTATGAAGTTTATTATTCCCTCTGAATCACATCAGCTTCAAAAGGAGGGAAATCAATGGCTTATTTACCTCATCCTGGATCTTCTTTTCCTTCAGTTTCTGCAGCGAACTGGAGACGTGTTTTGATTTGCCGCCATCAAAATGGATGTATAACCCCCCGAGCTCCTTCATCCTGATGCCAGGGTCAATACGGCTGGACAGCTCTTTCCTGGAACACAGAAAAACTCCTCAGGCTCACAGATAACCATCATTCATAACGATAACGAGCGTGGCTGTACTTCCTAAATCGGCTCCGCTCTTAAAAGTTTTTCTGTATATTTGAAAAGAAGAAAAAAACAAGAAAAGATCGATACCAAAGTGAGGAGTTTAATGTGTATAATGGAGACGGCTGTTTATCAATTGCAGTTTAAATCCTCTCCCTTGTTGACAATCAACTGGTTCATAAGCAGTCATTAGGTCAGTGTTGTCGTTGTCTTTGCGTACAAGTTGTTTATTTTAGTTTTATCTCACGGTCTACCCGTCTATCTTTGTCATCTGGTGAGAATGGTTTATTTGTCTGTGTGAGGTAGATGCAAGTAACTAAAGGAGAATGAAGGAGACATTCAAATATCAAAACAAAGATATCAGTGAACTCTGAAGAGGACAGGAAGGAGCAACTAGGACGTTAGTTTTGGTCTTTTTGTCAAAAGAAACGGAAACTTCAAGTGTTTTTGGTCCAGATCTGTGTCTGCACTAAAAGTAAAAATGGGCAGAGCGACAGAGACGGTAAACTGGAATTATTATACTGTCAGACAATTACATATGACGTAATATCTGAAATGTGGACCCACGGCCCTATCAGAAACGTTGCTATCAGAAACAATGCCCGACTGTTCTGGACGTAATATGGTCGGTGTTCACATTAGCATCGCTAACACTCAGAGCTAACCTGTACTGGAGAGCATGTGTGTGAAGAAGCAGGAAGTAAAAAGGAACTCACCTTGTGGTATAACCGGCAAGAGAGAAAGCCTTTGAGCTCCATACTGTTTCAGAGAGAATCCTTGATAATCCATGATATGGAGTTTCATCACGGCAGTATTTAGTTTAGACAGTAGCTGCCGGGTCCTGCATAAGCTCCGCCCCCTCCTCCTTTTTTATTTATTTTTTAAAGCTTTATACCCCAAATCAGCACTTTTGAAACAGGAAGTGAAATAGAGAGATATGAGGCATGGCTAGAATGGGTGATCTGTTTGGTATTTTGAGCAAAACACTTCATAGACATGTTTTTTATATATTTTTATCTGAGACCTATGCTATTGCCTAAAAGTAGCTGTGTGTGTGTGTGTGTGTGTGTGTGTGTGTGTGTGTGTGTGTGTGTGTGTGTGTGTGTGTGTGTGCCACCTCTCATACTTACAGGTGAGGGTTTCTACTGGAGAAGAGGATCTCTGTATCCTTGTCATCTTCATCATCGTCTCCCTCCTCATCCACAAACTCCTCGTCCTCCTCGACTTCTCCCTTCTTCTTCTTCTCCTCCTCCTCTTCCTCAGTGAGCTTCTCCTTGTAGTAAAGTCCATCCACTTCCTGTCCGGGCCGAGTGTCGATCATAAAGAGCCCGCCCACAGCTTCAGGTGTGACGGAGGGTCCTGCTTTCTCCTCCTCTTCCTCTTTAGAAACGTCCCTCTCCTCCTCCTCCTCCTCATCCTCCTCCTCCTCCTCCTCCTCCTCTTCGTCCTCGCTGCTCTCCAACAGACTGATTATTTTAGTCTTCTTCACGAGGACATCTTTAGCTTCCTGCTCAGCGTCAGACTCCACGATGATGCTGGGCTTCTGGCTGGATGTCACCTGGATGTCTTCCACTTCTTTCTGAGCGTCCGCCTGCAAAGAGCTCACGTCCATCTTTTCCACTTCCTCCTCGTCTGCACACGGCTCCTCCTGCTGGTGAACAGCGGTCACTGCGGCCTCTTCAGGTTGTGTTTCTGGTATCAGAAGAGACGTAACAGAGGAGTCATCGTCTGAAATGACCACCACTGTCTTGTCCTCGCTCAACGGGACATCAGTAATGCTCACACCTGATCTTTGTCCTGCTACCGTTACATCTTCCTCGACGGCTTCACTTAATGTAATGAAAGCAGAGTCTTCACCTTCTTCCATCTTCTCCCCCTCCAGGCTGTTCTCCCCCTCCACCAGGCTGTTCTCCCCCTCCCCCTCCACCAGGCTGTTCTCCCCCTCCACCAGGCTCTTCTCCCCCTCCACCAGGCTCTTCTCCCCCTCCAGGACAGTACAGTCTGCAGCGATCACGGTGTTTTCCAGACTAGAATCATTTAAAGAGAAGTTGCCCCGCTCTATTTTTTCCAGGATGACGCTGCAGTCCTTGGCGGGGCTCCTGGTGGCTCTGCTGCTGGGCGTCCCTTTGCTCGGGGAGTGAATCTCCATCGGCTCAGAGTCCGAGGCGTTGGACCGGGTCTTTAATCGTCTGCGAGTCGTCATACCGGAAGTCGGTCCGGAATCGAAGCCGTCGGAGTCACATGACGGCGGCTCGCTGACGTCTACAGCTGCTCTGGAGATCAGGCTCCGTCGAGCTCGTGGAGACCTGGATCCTTCCGAGGCTTCTTCCAAGTGGATGGGGATCGGACCTGCGACAGAAAAGAGTTTGACTTGTTTACTTACTTTCATAAGATCACAATGTTTATCTGGATTTACTGGCTTTCACGTCTTTGCTAAGCTTGGTAAATTGTCTGTTTTTTATGCGCGCCGCTGCTAGGGGATGCCAGCCAGGTACCCACATTTCTTTTATTCAAATAATAATAAGTGGCGACCCTTTTTCATTTTTGATTGTTTGTTATGTGGATTTGTAGTATTTGTGTTACTGTATGTTCAATAAAGGTGTATTTTTGCTAAATCTTGAGACATGGCATAGGCGACCGCAGACCAACGCCAACCCCCAACGTTTTCTGACAGAAATGTGTGGTAGGGTCTCCAGCACATAGAAACTGCCGGATGCTAACCTGCTAATGAGTATATGCTGACAAGAGTTAAAACATGTCTTCACCTGGTTACTGCTGACAGTCATGGAGTGTTTCTGGAGGTTATTGACATTTTAAGATTGAAAAAATTCCAGTTTTAACCAGAAAGTGGCCAAATTTCTACTTTTAGGGGACTCATAACTACCAGTTAGATTTTTGATTATTGATACAAAGTCTCTGCGTCTGTCGCTCTGAAGACATTTAGCTCTCTGACTGGACTTTCTTGCAGCTGAATGGTTTGATTCTTATTCCACACATTTGATAAACTAACCCCCCCCCCACAGACCTGTTTGCCTCCTGGTCCTTGTGCTCCTGCGGGTGGTGGATCTCGCTGCCGAGGTGCTCGACAAACAGCTGTCTGCGTCTGATATCTCCGAGTCCTCCGGCGGTTTTGTTGCAGAGGATCTGGTGCGAGCGGGTTTCCTCTGACTCCTGGTGACTCTCGTGGACTCGGACACCACGGAGCTGCTCGACTCATTCCCTAAATTGGGGTCTTCTTCTTCCGCCTCGATGGGAGCGGTGTGAGAGCTCGGAGGCACGGCTTTCTTCCGGGTGCTGCGGCGAGATCCTGAAACTGCAGAGGAGCATGACTCCACCTCAGAGGTCTCCCCCTGGCTGAGGGTTTGCTGCTTCTTCCTCCCCCGGGCACGGGTCATCGGTATTTCCATGGAGAGCGCAGAGCAGCACGACTCCGCGTCCGAAGCGTCGGCCTCGTGCACGGATCCTGCGGGCGTGCACGGTTGCTCGGGGCTGTGCAGTCTGGAGGCTCTGGAGCATCTCTTCAGGGAGGGAGTGGGGGATGAGGGTAGGGGGGAGGAAGCTAGGGGGGAGGAGGGTAGGGGGAAGGAAGTTAGGGGGGAGGAGGGTAGGGGGGAGGAAGTTAGGGGGGAGGAGGGTAGACTGGTTTCCTCCTGAGCTCCATGCTGGGTCGGGCTCTCGGCTGCTGGTTTAACGGTGACTCTGCTCCTGGTTCTTCGAGTGGAAGGAGTTTCCTGTGAGAAAGATATGAGAAACTGTTATGAATAAAAGACCAGAGATACAAACACAAAGTACACACATCCTTTCCTCGACTAGAACTCATGTCTGAAAATACTCTGGTAAAAGTAGAATTACTGACTAAACTTCTTTACTCAAGTCAAAGTAAAGAGGCTTTGAAATGTACTTCAGTAAAAAGTACCCATAACTAGCAGCTGTTTTAAAGAGTACCTGACCTCCCTTTATATTAATAGAACAATAATGTCATTGTTAGCTAATGAATGTTTCCATGGTGACCAACGGCAACATGACAACGTTTCCATTGGTCCCTCTTCTTTAGAGAAGACCAGGAAATGATGGATACACGGATCGTGTTCAAATCAATAGGCACGCAATGACTCTGAATAATAATGATCACGCCACCAAACACACATTCAGACTAAAGGAACCAGCCTGTTTGGAAAATGAGAGAAGTAGAAAGTACAGGTATTTGAGTTCAACATGTAAGAAGTACAAAGTACAGGTATTTGAGTTCAACATGTGAGAAGTAGAAAGTACAGGTATTTGTGTTCAACATGTAAGAAGTAGAAAGTACAGGTATTTGAGTTCAACATGTAAGAAGTAGAAAGTACAGGTATTTGAGTTCAACATGTGAGAAGTAGAAAGTACAGGTATTTGTGTTCAACATGTAAGAAGTAGAAAGTACAGGTATTTGAGTTCAACATGTAAGAAGTAGAAAGTACAGGTATTTGGGTTCAACATGTAAGAAGTAGAAAGTACAGGTATTTGTGTTCAACATGTAAGAAGTAGAAAGTACAGGTATTTGAGTTCAACATGTAAGAAGTAGAAAGTACAGGTATTTGTGTTCAACATGTAAGAAGTAGAAAGTACAGGTATTTGTGTTCAACATGTAAGAAGTAGAAAGTACAGGTATTTGGGTTCAACATGTGAGAAGTAGAAAGTACAGGTATTTGAGTTCAACATGTAAGAAGTAGAAAGTACAGGTATTTGTGTTCAACATGTAAGAAGTAGAAAGTACAGGTATTTGTGTTCAACATGTGAGAAGTAGAAAGTACAGGTATTTGTGTTCAACATGTAAGAAGTAGAAAGTACAGGTATTTGAGTTCAACATGTGAGAAGTAGAAAGTACAGGTATTTGTGTTCAACATGTAAGAAGTAGAAAGTACAGGTATTTGTGTTCAACATGTAAGAAGTAGAAAGTACAGGTATTTGGGTTCAACATGTGAGAAGTAGAAAGTACAGGTATTTGTGTTCAACATGTAAGAAGTAGAAAGTAGAGGTATTTGAGTTCAACATGTAAGAAGTAGAAAGTACAGGTATTTGGGTTCAACATGTGAGAAGTAGAAAGTACAGGTATTTGAGTTCAACATGTAAGAAGTATAAAGTACAGGTATTTGTGTTCAACATGTAAGAAGTAGAAAGTAAAAAGTGGTCAGAAAAATAAGTAGTGGAGTAAAGTACTGATACCAGAAAAATGTACTTAAGTACAGTAACAATGTATTTGTACTCCACTACTTCCCACCTCTGATAAAAACGGCTCAACAGTTAGGGACACTAAAATGTTTCCTTATCATCACTAATCCCTCTTTCCTCTTATTGAGGACACTAACATTTAGGGTCTAGCTCCTCTCAGCTGTTGGAGAATAACTCCTTTAAATCTCTATTTACATTTTGAATGCTTTAATTTCATCCTGATTTTTAACTGATCACATGTATCAATAATAGGCTTTTTTCATTTTGACTTGTACTCAAGAAATGTTAAAACACATCTCTGGTTTAACGGTGTTACACAGTCAACACTAACTCCATGTTTTTGTTTTAACATAACTTGTTGACAATAAGACACTTACACATTAATGCATAAGTCAATAAGTGCTTTAGAAGTAATCTAGTAGCTGTTTAGTGAACAGTGTAATAAATACCTGGCTGCTAAAACCTAAGAACTGTTACAAGATTTGTATTTTGAAAAGTATTTTTGTTTACTTTTATTTTTTTATAATATTTTTTATGATATCATAACTTAGTACTTTTTTTTAACATATGTAACATTAAGCTGTCTGTGGCTCTTTCCTGCTGTAACGATGCAAATGTCCCCTCCGTGGGACTAATAAAGGTATTCTGATTCTGACATATCTGACTGTAGCTTTCTGCACAATTCGGAATATCTTTTTTTCATTTAATTATAAACAAAAGACCAAACGTGTCATTAAACGCTGTGTGAACAGGACCTTCTTATTTATAAAATATGTTCTGTTTTCACCACATTTGTCAAAACATTAACAAACTCTGAAGAAAAAAAGGTCCACGTGAACTCCGAGTGGCTGCGGCACGAGCTAACTGGCACGTGCAGGGGCTGCTCCGCCTCCATTATGAAACTTTTAAACACTATCTGAACATTCACAGGTTAATTAACATCTCTGTTTGTCACGAACCTGGACTTCAGAGGACTGCTCCGGGTTGGTTTTATTCGGTGAGCACACGCGTACTCCTCTCCTGGTAGCCACCATCTTGCATGCTGTTGGCTTCTCTATCACTTCCGGTTTAAAGACCAAAGTAATCAATGAAGGGAAATAAGATACAGGCGGAGCAAACGATCGCAGAGTGGATGTGAATGGAAATTATTTGTTGGGATATCAAGACACTGGATTACAAGTATTTTTGCATCGGCCGATACTGAATAGTTTCTGGCCAAACCTATTTGTTTTTATTATTTAAAATATAAACGAGTGTTATCTTGGTTTGAGTTCCTTTCTGTATGTACTTACTTATAAGCACTTGTGGGAGAAATACGTCAGATCTGGTACTTGAGTAAAAGTAGAAGTACTCTGATCTTGTACTTGTAGTACAAGTAGAAGTACTCAAATCTTGTACTAGAGTAAAAGTAGAAGTACTCAGATCTTGTACTTGAGTGAAAGTAGAAGTACTCAGATCTTGTCCTTGAGTAAAAGTAGAAGTACTCAGATCTTGTCCTTGAGTAAAAGTAGAAGTACTCAGATCTTGTACTTGAGTAAAAGTAGAAGTACCAGAGTGTAGGAATACTCTGTTACAGTAAAAGTCCTGCATTCAAAATGTTCAAGAGAAAGTAGAAAAAGTATTCTCATCAAAATATAGTGAAAGTAGCGACAGTAAAAGTAGTCTTTGTGCAGATTGGTCCATTTCAGAATAATAGATATGATATGTTTTATAATGATTGATCATGAAAGTGTTCTCAAAGCTGGAAAAGGTGCAGCTAGTTTGAATGACTTTGTATACTGCAGGGTAGCTTGTGGATTTACTCCAGGTGGAACTAAAGTCTGATTCAACACTTGATTAGATTTCACATCATTCATCCACATCTGTGAAGTAACTAAAGGGATTAAATACATGTAGTGGAGTAGAAGTACACAGTAGCATACAATTGAAATACTCAAGTAAAGTACATGTATCTCCTAACAATATGCAGTGGTACAACTAAATCTTGAGCGCAGGTGTTGACAGAACAAACAAGTTTTAAAATTTTATTAAAGCCAAATCATGATACACAGATATACGACATACCATTATTTTTTGTTTACAGTACAACAGATAACTTTTCTTCATGAGATTTACTGGAACTCGTCTGGAAAAACAAGCATCATGATTCTTAAATAAAAACTCCTCCTCACAGTTACCACGTTTTAACTTCTCGGCGCAAAGCTTCCAGTGCTTTAACAACAATGCATGAATAAGCCGAAAGCCTGATTTGCATATGAATCACCCCAAAAATACTGCTGTACTCTCAATCCTCAAAGTAATCTCGAGCAAAGAGCGGGTAAACATTTCAATGCATCGTCAATAACACACAGTTAGAAAAAAAATGCATGATCAAATAATATACGCACACAATTGTCTGCTTCACCAAGTCAATCATCATAAAATATACACTTCATTTGTAGTTTGATTTGCACGTCATTTCTCTCTATTGAAGAACGCACATGTTATATAAAGCAGGAATTTAATGTCCAATAGAGAACCACAGTGACGCGTCCTAAAACCCGGTAAACTCCCTCCGGGTCCCTCGACAAAAAGCAATTCAATTTCTCCATAGGATTTAGGAAAATAGCTGGAAATAAGGTCTGTGGTTGAGACACATTTAAGAGACGGATCACATTTTGTTCAGCCGGATAATCTCCACATGTCTACCCTACTTTTATAATTTTCTAATCATAAATCTAGCCGCCAGAAGCAAAATGCTAACGTTATGCTAAAAAGGAACTACAGCCGAGTCGCTGCTTCAACGTCACGCTGACTTAAGATCCATATTCAAACATACAGATTCTAAATGGTTCAAGTTGAAGCGTTTGTTTGAACAGTCTGCAGGAGGCAGGGACTTGCTTTCAAGCAGAACAGAAACTAACTTACTACGAACTACGTGTTCGGCGTAATGACGTACAACGGCCTCAACAACTTCTGTAGTCCTATTCAGCCACTTGGTAACAACCATCGTTTTTCAGACACGTCAACTCTTCAGAAATCAACGGTGGGGTCACTGCTGATGGATTTAATGTCGTAGAACAAAACGTGACCCGTCTCTTCAATGTGTCTCAACCACAGACCTTATTTCCAGATATTTTCCAAAACCCTGTGGAGAAACTGAATTGCTTAATGTCGAAAGAACCGGAAGTGGTAAAATGCTAACTTATTTCCGGGTTTTAGGACGCGTCACTGTGGCACTCTGACATTTATTAAATCTGAGTTGTTCCTCATATGTGTGGAATCACTCTGTGGTACAAAACAATACATCTCTACCTTTAGCTTGATTCACCAGATGCAGTTGAGACGAAGCAGGTGTGAGGACAGAGAGAAAGTAGACGTGAGGCACTTGCAGTCAGAAATAGGTTAAGGAACGATCATAAACATTTAGCAACCATCATTTTCATGTTAAAAGCAGCATTGACTCTAATCTGCTGAAGTCTTCACAGTCTCTTGATCTCACTGGGAATGAATACAGTTCAAATGAATCACACTTGATGCTTCTCTGTAGGATAAACAATGACTTTTGGGACTGTTTGATTGGCGGAGTCCATTATTCAGAGCTGTGACTTTGAATGTTGTGTGTTTATGGAGGAAAATGGCTTCATCCATGTCTTCTTCTTCTGTGGTGGTTCTACTGGCTCCCCTTCCCTGCGCTGACCAGGTAGCCTTTAGCCTTGATGATTCCCCGGCTCTTCACGATGATGGAGTAGCGCAGAACCCACTCCAGCCTCCAGATGGCGGCGCTCAGATCCTGCGTTCCCTCCTGCACCGCCTCCTGGAAGGTGGCCGCTGACATGAGCTCTGAGGAAGCAGGAGGAGATGGAGCCGTTTAAAACTCACGGGGAAAACAGCACAGAGAATTGAAAAAGGTCAATCATGGACAAAGTGGCCCAAAGACCAGGCCAGACTCTAAAGACTTTCCAAAGGGTAACAATGCTGCTGCCGGAGTACTGACTGGAAGTATTGCTGATATCATGTCTACCATCCTCTTAAAGTAAAGGTGTTTTAACGCTTATTCAAAATAGCAGAGAAACATGCATTATTGTACTCAGGAGGGGACATTGACAGAGGATTACTCAAAAAGTAGGCTACACAGTAAAAGTACTTCATAGTACTTGTGGGACTAGTGCCGAGTCCAACAGTGTCAATCTCACGAAGAACTAATGGCAAAACATGTTTTTTTCCCTCATCAAACTTAGCAGACTTGTGGTAAAAAATATTTGTACAATGTTGTCCATTTTAGACAAAGGCTTATTATATTTACAGCCCTAATAACATTAATGTTCTGGGCTCAATATGTTTCTTGACTGCTTTCGTTGTGATCGCTAAATTCACCTTGTTCAAACACGGACCCAGATCGCTGGATCACTAGAAACACCGCTGTCATCAGGCTGGCAAGGGCTTTTCCATGCTCTGCTCAACCTCCCGTCTTCCCAATGGAGTCAGTAGCGCCCCCTGCTGCCGTGGAGCATGTGCCCATGGATATATATATCTATGCATGTGCCGGCCCCTGCGGAATATTACGGCCAAAAGTCACGTGAGTGAGTCACGTGACTTTTGGCAGTAATATTCCGTCGTGAGAAGAAAAAGTTTTGTAGTTGTAAAAAAATATGTGTGTACTTGTAAAACCTGAATTTGTCTCTGAAACATGATTTATTAGAACAATTGTATGTGTTTATTTAATAGATACGTTTTTTCTATGCAAAACTAAATGCATTAGATGGTGTTTTGTATTTGCAAACCACATTGTGTTTGTTAGTGAATCATGAGGGATTTGTAAAACCTGTTTAGTTTGTTTGTGGAGTTATGGCAGGACATTAGCTCCATAGGTAAATTACCTGCCAACGAAAACTCTGCTACACAATTCTTATTATTATTCTTATTATTGAAACATGACCGGTAAGTTTCAAATTTGTCCGGTAAAATAAATTCTGTCCGGACATTTGACCGGCGAGAAAAAAAATCCTAGCGGAAACCCTCATACAGTTGTGGTCAAAAGTTTACATACACTTGTAAAGAACACGTATTTCAATAATTTCTACAACTCTTATTTTTCTGTGATAGAGAGATTGGAGCACATGTCATTGTCACAAAACTAAAATCATGAAGTTTGGTTCTTTTATGAATGTATAATGGCTCTTCTGAAATTGTGATCAAATCCTCTGGGTCCCCAAAAATAAGAGTTGTAGAAATGATTGAAAAGTCAAGAACGTCATGAAATACATGTTCTTGAGAAGTGTGTGCAAACTTTTGACCACAACTCAGTGATGCAAACACAGGTATGGTCAAAAAAGAGAGAACTATTCGAAGCAGGGGAAAAAAAGCGTAATATAGCATCTGACAAAGGCCTGTGCTATAATGCTTCAATTAACTGGCTATTCTTTATATACTCAGATCAATAGGAGACAGAGATGTTAAGTTATAAATCAAGGGTTTCTATTATTATTTACAGCAGGGTTGGGGAACCTTTATCCTTTCAATTTTTACAACATCCTCCGATGGCCGTACAAATGATTGAACTCAACCTCTGCTTAAAAAACCCAAAATCACAGCCAATTCATTTGGCCTTTCTTTCATGCTGTGCAAAGAAAAAGCAACCTCTTAATCCAGATATCTTACCATGACTCGCGCATGCATGCATGTGCACGGTGTGGCATGACCACCAAAACAGAAAGATATGGACACAAGATGTGTGCAAAAAAGATTTTTTTTTTAAATATTGAAGTTAAAAGCATCAATCTGCTGCCCTTTGAGAGCAACATGAGGAGATCTATGGATACATCTCTCAACACCCATTTGAAACAGAACTGTAAGCATTTTTCTTTTTGGATATTTTACAAATCACTTATTTTTAACAACTTTTTTGTTACTGTCATAGTATTTTATACCTGTTTTTCATTTAGTCTCTAATGTCTCATTAATAACTATAATGATCATATCAAGGTGTGCCTTAACCTCACTGAGCTGAGGTTATTTGAGCCTCTCAGGAGAGAGCTCTCTTCCACCTGGTTGTAGAAAAGCTCTTTAAATTCGTTAGCATAGCTAGCTAACCAGATGCTAATAACAACAGATCGCCACTGTGCTTACAACTAAAGACACAGCCACGCAAACACTGCAGCATGTGTACGGCTCCTTATGGGTACTGCAATATTTGAAGAGCTGGAGCGGTGTTCCGGTGCTCTCCATAAGCACTCTAGTCTAGTCCACACTCCTTTCAGACGAGACATAACCACGTGAAGACCATGGTGAAGACACGTTACGCTCGTGTTGTGTTGTGTTCAAGGAACCTGTCCTTGGCCAGGAAAAACAGGCACTCGCATGTTTAATTATTTTGCGATCTAGATTTCTTCTTCTCTTTTGAAGTGAGAAGTTGTCCGTCCGTCAGTCGGACGGACTAACGGACGGACGGACGGACCCCCCCCCCCACAAAACGAAAACTCTTCGGTTCTCCACGAATTACACAAGTCAGCCAAAGCAGCGTTAAAAAAGCGGGAGGCGCCGAAAAGCGACTAATTTGCATCACTGACAACTGAATAAAAGACGTAAATAAATGCATTTGTCCACAATAGGTGACCTTTCAAAAACGTAAAGAAGAGCTTGATTTGCACCTTTGGGGTCGTTGTGTGTCAGCAGCTGGATGTCGAACTCCTTAGCGAAGGCAGTGAGGTCTGGAGGCATCACACAGCAGGAGGCCAGGTTCACCTGGTTACTGCTGGGCTTCACCTGGAGCGGAGAGAAACACAGGCCTCAGGGTTTATCATGGGCAACATCACAGAGCGGCACAAAGCTTATCCTACAAAAACACATTCCTACCTGCTTTTGGGTCACGGTCACACCACCTGATTAAATAGCTGAACAGACAATGATCTGGCTTTTGGAAAATTGTTTGAATTTCAGGTAAATTCAATATTTAAGTGTTAGTCCAATGTGAAATGTTCAATTACATCTGTAAGAGCCAATTAACACTGTGGGGAAAAGGTAGGAACCAATGTTTGTGGATTCAGGTTCCCCCGGAAAGCCAAACTGTTTCTGACCACACACGGAGAACACACACACACACACGCAAATACAGGATTACAAACATTGGCTAAGTTATTGTGTGAAACGTAATATTATGTACGGTAAAAGGAAATAAATGGACTTTATTTAGCTGAAAAACTTTGTATCTGACTTTTATTCATGTGGCAAGCTATGTGTGCGACAATAACGTCAAGTTAGCGGATCCTCAGAGGCTTAAAGCGTTGGCTTCAATAACTCTATAACATCAATAGGGCATTGCTGTGATTTATGTGCAGTCTTAAAGAACAGCTATAAGTTTAACCAGAAGATGTCACTGTGTTCCCTTCTTTGGAGCCCGAAAGCTTTACATCTATTTCACCAAGTCAGCACCAAACTTTAATAAGGGTTTGATTAGCCCACCACTAAACATCACTGTAGTATTTTACATGTTGGGTACCACTTTACAATAAGACTACCCGTATAAAGGGCTTACGAATAGTTTGTAATTCATTTATTAATTACGTTGTGAGCACTTTATAAATCATTAATAAGCTTTTATAAGACATGAGATAAACAGGGCAACTGTGACCGGTCGCTTGCCAAATAGTGAGCCCACATGTATCTGTACTGCTAAGCCTCATATTGGCTACCTAGCTTACTTCGTCTCCTTCATCAGCCAGCATCCTTGGTATCTGTTGTTCACTGAGTTGATTCTCGCTGAGTAGCCAATATAAGCCTTAGTCATCTTGCCAAATAGTGAGCCTGTGTTGATGTATCTGTTAGAACTGGTTTATAAATGGTCCTTAATGATTAATAAAGTGTTTACAACCTAATTCATAACCTATTTATAAACCCTTATGAATCCTTTATAAGGGTAGTCTTATGGTAAAGTGGTACCATATGTTGTGTGTATAACTGTGGTTTTGAGACAGTTGTGATATCATTCTTATCTTACAAGCATCTTCCAGACATGCAGTTCATATTTATTTTTTTATTTTTTCCGTTCCAATTATAATATATTACAATATCGTTGCACAAAGTAATGCTGCCTTTCCCTCTCTCTGCCTTTCAGATGTCTTGTATAAATAGTTTTCTTTGCAACAGTCCATGGGTACAACAAAACAGCTCCTAGTGTGAGCCCCGTGTCACGGATGGTCAGGTAAATGTTCATTTGATTGAAATAGACTGAGGTTGAGACCCTCACCTGAGCCCAGTTGTAGAGCTCCTCCAGCAGGTCTTTGTCCAGGTCCGAGGTGCCGATGGCAGCGATTCTCTGGCTCCGGACCAGAGACTCCAGCTCCTCCCAGGCCGGCTGCAGGTGGGCCAAGCTCTGGTTCTCCCCCTCAGCCAGGGGCCACGTCGGGGCGATGATGACGGAGTCCAGCTGCGACACCGCCAGCGTCTGACAGGCTGAGCAACAGAGAAGTACACACATCCTTTACTCAAGTAGAAGTACACACATCCTTTACTCAAGTAGAAGTACAGATACTCGTGTTTAAAAATACTCTGGTGAAAGTAGAATTACTGACTAAACTTCTTTACTCAAGTGAAAGTAAAGAGGCTTTGAAATGTACTTCAGTAAAAAGTACCCATAACTAGCAGCTGTTTTAAAGAGTACCTGACCTGCCTTTATATTAATAGAACAATAATGTCATTGTTAGCTAATGAATGTTTCCATGGTGACCAACGGCAACATGACAACGTTTCCATTGGTCCCTCTTCTTTAGAGAAGACCAGGAAATGATGGATACACGGATCGTGTTCAAATCAATAGGCACGCAATGACTCTAAATAATAATGATCACGCCACCAAACACACATTCAGACTAAAGGAACCAGCCGGTTTGGAAAATGTGAGAAGTAGAAAGTACAGGTATTTGTGTTCAACATGTAAGAAGTAGAAAGTACAGGTATTTCTACTTCTTACATGTTGAACCCAAATACCTGTACTTTCTACTTCTTACATGTTGAACACAAATACCTGTACTTTCTACTTCTTACATGTTGAACCCAAATACCTGTACTTTCTACTTCTTACATGTTGAACACAAATACCTGTACTTTCTACTTCTTACATGTTGAACCCAAAGTACAGGTATTTGGGTTCAACATGTAAGAAGTAGAAAGTACAGGTATTTGTGTTCAACATGTGAGAAGTAAGTACAGGTATTTGTGGACAGAAAAAACTTTGTCTCAATAGGCAACTACACATCAACTTTGACAAATATGTCATGCGGGGTTTCCTCAAGGCTCCATCTTAGGACCTTTGCTTTTTAATATTGATATGCTACCTCTGGCTGAAATTATTAAAAAGAGCGATCTAAGCTATCACATCTATGCAGACGACACCCAGATTTATTATAAAATCATGCCAGGAGAATGTTCTCCGATTAGAACACCGAGCACATCACTGACTGGATGACTCAGAACTTTCTCCAACTGAACAAACAAAAAACTGAGATAATTGTTTTTGGAGCAAAGAAGGACCGATTAAAAGTAATCGCAGAGCTTCAGTCGGCAGACTACAAAACCACTAATCAAGCCAGAGATCTGGGTGTAGTGATGGACTCAGACCTGAATTTCAACAACCACATTACAACAGTCATTAGGTCTGCTTATTATCACCTGAAGAACATATCGAGGATTAAAAAACTAATGTCACAACAGGACTTAGAAAAGCTTGTCCATGCTTTTATTTTCAGTAGACTCGACTACTTCAATAGTGTCTTCACAGGGCTGACAAAAACATCCATCAGAAAACTGCAGCTGATCCAGAACGCTGCTGCACGTGTCCTCACTCACACTATAAGAGTGGATCACATCAGTCCGGTTCTGAAATCTCTACATTTTCTCTCAAGGCGGCCAAAGAATTGATTTTAAAGTACTATTGCTAGTTTTTAAATCATTACATGGTTTAGAATAGTGATGTTACGTATTGCGCCGAGGCTTCGGAGCGTGTGTCGAGTAATCCCCGAAGCTTTTTCTGAACCTTATATCGAGGCTTGTATTGTTTTGGGCCAGTGACGTCACCGATGACAAACGAAGCCTCGCTGCCTGTCGACACCACGTGACTGCTTCAGAAAGCGATTCAGATCGGTTGAACCGTTGAACCACAACGCTGATATGGATGTATAATAAGAACGATATTACCCCTCCTGTACCCGGGCCCGGTGACACGATGGAATTAAGAGAGCTCAGACCCTCACTTATATAGAGGTCGGAACATGTCATACGTATAAATAAATAAAAGCATAAATAAATGTAGGAATACAAAAATAAATGAATAAATACAGGACTAAATATAGTGCAGTGTTTTCAAATAGATTCAGTGTGTGTGCTGTGGCTCAGCCGGAAAGCAGTTGACTCACGACCGCAGGGTCCCTGGTTCAACGACTGGTCAATACGTATTTTTGTTGTTTATAGAAGCTACAGCTAAATGAGATAATGTATTTAATAAATGTATTCTTTGATATGGTTTAGCCTTTCTCAGGCTACAACATGGTTCAGTTTAGGAATACAAATCCCTCTTTGCAATGTTTGCCAGCCTCCTTAGGCTTTTCAATCACAATCATTAAACTGGAATAAAAACAATGTTATTAACATGAACATATGATGTTATGTTTGTTGTTTGGATTTATTCTAAGGCTTTACTCATTGGGAACTCGGTATGAGATAGAGCTCACTGTTGAGATGTTCAATCTGCCTGTTTCACACACTTTGACCAACAGGGGGTTTGTGTTCAGATGAAGCCCATGATGAAGCCTCATGATATGAACCCTTTTGTGAACCAATTGGCTGGAAAGCTTCAAAGCTTCATAAGGCTTCATCTCGCCATCACTAGTTTAGGACCAAACGACTAGACGCCGATACTGGAGCTCACGTGGACATAATCATTGTACTGTGTGGGGTATATTGACGACAACTTCCCTGTTCCCCGTGTATGTTGGAGCTGATTGTGTGCACCTGGTGCCCTGTGTTGTCTCCTCCCCCCTCACCTGTGTCTTGTTGTGCTAATTAGTGTGTAGGTATTTAGGCTCTGTTTTCCCTGTCTGTGTGGAGGCTGGTAGTGTGTGTGAGATCTTTGTGGCTGCAGGATGTGTTCACGGAGAACAGCAGGATTGAGGCCGTTTACTTTGTACAGAAAAATGTACTTTACGAAGTATTTGTACTCCACTACTTCCCACCTCTGTTGAGCGAGAACAGAGGGGATTATGGGTAATGCTGAAATGATCTGTTTGGTGTTTCAGCCAATAAGAGACAGGCTCTGTATATATCTGAGACCTGTGATATATTGATGAGAAACTATATAACAGTGGTATAACATGTTAAAGTTTAGCTGCAGAGATCTGAAGCTCACCCATCTCCACGGCGTCTCTGATGGAGGACTCACTCGCCTCGCACAGGAACAGCTTCACTGTGAAACCAAGCAGATGTAAATAGATGTCCCACACATCACTGGAATGACTTCAAGATAACAACAGTTACTTGGAACAAATCTGGTTGAAGCAGGGAATTTAAAAGATGTTTCCACAGTAACCTGTGCTGACACGCAGCTGGTCAACGGTCACATTCAAATGAGATATTGAGTTCTGGACTGACCTGAGACCCTCAGCTCATCCCTCTCTTCGGGGGGGATGGCGTCTGTCGGCTGCGGGATGGAGCAGTCCAGCGTGTCGGGGAAGTCCTTCAGGAAAAGGAAAGCACTTGATTTAGGGTAAACATCTTTGAGACCATTATTCAAGGAAAGTTTATTTAGAGCACTTTCAACACAAGGCAATTCAAAGTGCTTTACACAATGAGAGACACTGAGAGCATTAAACACATTAGAAACATTAAAGAGCAAAGATAATAAAACAGGAATAACTAGGATGTAACGATATATCGAATATGGCCATAAATAAATGTCTCCATAGCATCGTGAGACTGACACCATTTTTTTTTTTTTTTCTTAATGTTTTTATAGTTTTCTTTAAATAGTTTTCTATCTGTGTTTCTCCATGTCTCTTCTACATCAACATGTGTCCCCTCTTCCTCATGTCTCTTCTACATCAACGTGTCCCCTCTTCTTCATGTCTCTTCTACATCAACATGTGTCCCCTCTTCCTCATGTCTCTTCTACATCAACATGTGTCCCCTCTTCTTCATGTCTCTTCTACATCAACATGTGTCCCCTCTTCTCCATGTCTCTTCTACATCAACATGTGTCCCCTCTCCTTCATGTCTCCTCTACATCAACATGTGTCCCCTCTTCTTCATGTCTCCTCTACATCAACATGTGTCCCCTCTTCTTCATGTCTCTTCTACATCAACATGTGTCCCCTCTTCTTCATGTCTCTTCTACATCAACATGTGTCCCCTCTTCTCCATGTCTCTTCTACATCAACATGTGTCCCCTCTTCTTCATGTCTCTTCTACATCAACATGTGTCCCCTCTTCTTCATGTCTCTTCTACATCAACATGTGTCCCCTCTTCTTCATGTCTCTTCTACATCAACATGTGTCCCCTCTTCTTCATCAACATGTGTCCCCTCTTCTACATCAACATGTGTCCCCTCTTCTACATCAACATGTGTCCCCTCTTCTTCATGTCTCTTCTACATCAACATGTGTCCCCTCTTCTTCATGTCTCTTCTACATCAACATGTGTCCCCTCTTCTTCATCAACATGTGTCCCCTCTTCTTCATCAACATGTGTCCCCTCTTCTCCATCAACATGTGTCCCCTCTGTGTAAAGGATTTGGTAATGACATGAGTGACACATTTATTACAGAGCTCTTAATGAGAAGGTGGAATTGAGGGGGCTTCATTTAGTTGGTTCATATGGAACAGACATTCTGCTGACGCCTTTATGTTGATCCAACCGCAGTAAAGTCAGTCTCGTTCCCAACATGAAACCCCCTCAGACCCCCCCCCCCCCCCCCCTGTCCTGTCTTGTCTTGTCTTTGCTATTTCCCTGCAGGGGATGTGCCTTAAACCTGTTGTATTTGCAAGTATAAAGACTCCTTAGTTGAACTCTTTCAAACCTCCCTCATCCCTGTTAGTGTCCAGTGGGCGTAGTAAAAAAAGGTTAGCGAGTCCTAGTGGAGCAGCCAGGGCGCGTCAAACAGGAATGGCGGGTTCCTACAGATGATCCCTCAGTGATCGTTATCTCCATTTCACATATTTTGTTAGTTTGATGAAATCTACTCGCACTGACTATTTGAAATCCGATCACACTTTATGAATGAAACCACCAGAGCAACGTGTCTGTGCCCCCCCCCCCCCCCCTGCACCTCTGCACAGACGCACTCTCTGAATGGCGCCTTTGGAAGCCAGCACTGCATGAACATTCATCGTGACAGCTTCTTTTCAGCGCGCCTGCAGGCATCCTTTGATGTCATCACTAAAGTTATTTTACTTTCCCAAGCACTAGACCTCTGCTGCCCGACAGCTTGACCATCAATGCAAATACTTTTGTTTATTCCTCTGTGTCGATGCCAAACATGCAAAAGTGGTTTAGGAGGCGTTGAGAACCAGCTGGACATGAGAAGTGTAAATGTGTCCTTCTTACATTGGATGGTGGTTTTGTGGCAGCCTTCCAATCACTCAGTGCGGCTTGAATGCAGTCTTGAAGCTGAAATACCAAACAGAAAACAATGTTTAAAGATCATCTGAGGAACTTTCTAGTCGCAGTTTTTTTATCCTCAGAAGACCTCATAACGACAGCTGGATATCTGTGACATGCTGCGGAACAAAAACTCAAGGGCCGCAGTTTATTCTAAACAATGAAATCAGTTGGAAAAAGAAAAACAAACAAGGAGAAGAAGGGCTGATGAATGTTTCTTTTTTGTTTGTCTTTGTTTTCAAACTATTTACATAAGGATAAGTGTGACGTGAGAAGGCCAGCTGCATCCGTGAAGTAGACTATGGATGTTTGAAAGAAAAGGTCAAAAGAATCCAAACGTTGAGATGTCATGCTGAGCACGGAGAGACAGACTGGGAGCAGAGCTGGTTCATACAAGCGTGAGAAAGAAGAACTAGTGACCCCAAATGAGACAAACAAACTTTAGCTGTAGCAGCCGCAGTCACACAGCTGGTTCATTCAAAGTTAGAAATAATGTGAATGGAAGATACAGTAGGCTTAGACTACTTCGAAAGATAGACTTTGGACAACTTCAAGCATCCCAGTCATATTACAACTTATATTATATTGCTTTAATCGCTTTTTAAAATAATACAATTTTGGTGACTCCTTTGAAATATGCATATGGAGCATTACTGCAGATTCTTGAAAGAGGATACGAAAACTATCAGAAGGAGAAGTTCGATGAGACAATGGGGCGTCTAAATTACTTTTTATGCATTTTTCTGCATTACTTTTTTTTGTTGGATGTCAGCCACATTATATCTGTATCCTGTGGTCAACACTATGTCAACCATGACTTTTTTTACTTTCTTTATTGTTGATCTGAACAGTAAAAGATGATATAATAAACTTTGCACTGAAGCCACAACAAAGTGTATGTATTACACCTCTAGGCAATATATTTCGAGGAAAACCGCAGGTGATGTTAAACTTGTTAGACATCAAGTGGTGTAGCAACTGAAGCAATGCTTTACAATGAAACAAGTCTGAACCAGTTCTTTGAGGAATCGCCCCCGCATATTTATTCAGTGAACGTCCATGCAGTCAGTGTCAAAACAGGTAGTCGAGGATTGGATTCTTCAACCCAGTTAGGAGATAGTTCCCAGTGTTTTAGACTCAAACTCCAACTTTCAAGCTGACCTTATCTCAGACACATTCCTGCAGAGGTGACAGAAGTACTCAGATCCTTTACTTCGGTAAAAGTACAAATACTATGGTCTTCTACTGTTAAAGTAGAACTCTTAAGTCCGAAATGTTTAGTGTGCTACTTGAGTAAATATACTTAGTTTACTTAGTTACAGCTGTAATTGATATACTATCCTATGTGTTTCTGCTCCTGTAGTATAAGTCTATATTTCTGTTGCCGCAGTATTTTGGTCTTTTATAGAACATTTTAATCAAGCATTATTTGTGATATCACCTTTTTTTACTTTCCCAATTTGGGATGAATAAAGTCTCTAACTATCTATCTCTAGTTACTTCTGACCCCGACAAGTACACTTTTAAATAGCCCTTTATATAAATCTTTATGGGCTGCTAACAGTGCTTTTTATCAGTTAACACACACTAGAATGGTTAGCTAGTCTAAGTTAGCTATTAAGACAGGTAGCCTACTGTTAACTCAAAGGCTAAGCTTTACTCTATTTAATCAGGTTTATATTTTCTAGTCTTGTTGTGGTCATTTAACACCTTGCCAAGGACAACAGTTGAAAATTAGCCTGCTGGCTAACACTGGCTCATTTACAGCAATGTGGATTAATGTGCTCTGTCCTTTAAATAAATAAACAAACAAACAAAGCTAAGAAGCTAAACTGGCACACCAACGGCTGAAACGAGCTAACCAACGGCCGGTGTTTTTGAATTCTGACCGTTATTCACGTTAGCTTACCTCTTCGCTGGGGGAGCACGGACACTTCTTTTTCAGCCGGCTTCGGTTGACTATATTCCCGGTGTGCAGCCTGAGAGTCTTCGCTTGGCTCAGGAACATCTTTGCCTCATTTTCCATGTTGTTCTGAGGATCCATGTGTTTCGGTGGCGAGCTGACAGGTGGCTGGCCAGTGTAAAACTGCTGAGTAAGAGCTGGCTAGCACACGACTGTACTTATACAACTGTTATAAAAAAATTATGTAGTCAGGATGACTTGCAGCTTGCAGTGTGTTGATTGACTGCTGGTTGCTTAGTGGCTGTTGGAAGCGAGCCGGTCGGTAACGCCCACATGGATGAGTCGGTGACGGCCCCGGTAAAACCGGTAAGGATGTGGAGGGGAGTGAGGGACGGGCCTCATCCCAAAAACCGGAACTGGAACTCTTGAATGGATTCTTGAATGGGATGCTGTTCTGACTGCTGACCGCAAGATGGCGGTGCAGTGTTTCTTGTACGTTTTTACAATCTTGTGCAAACTAAACACTACAAATAAAAAGTAAACTGCTACTCGAGCAGATCAGATCTTTTACTGAAAAAAAATAACACCCCCCTCAGAGAGATATTACACCACAAGTACAAACAGTCTGGTTATGCTCCATTCTCAGGAATTTGGGAAATATTTTCTGCAAAAGGATACATATAACTCTCTATCTATATCTATCTATCTATATATCTATCTATCTATCTTTATCTCTATCTTTCCATCTATCCATCTGTTTATCTATCTATCTATCTATCTATCTATCTATCTATCTATCTATCTATCTATGTATCTATCTATCTATCCATCCATCTATCCATCTATCTATCCATATATCTATCTATCTGTCCATCTATCCTATATCTATCTATCCATCTCTATCTATCCATCCATCCATCTATCTATCTATCCATCCATCTATCTATCTAATGATAAAGCTTGTAAATAGACTATAAAGCCTGGCCTTTTTCCTAGTATTTCTAGTTACAAGACAGTCATACATTCCTAAATAAGTTTCTCTTGTAGGGAACACTGAGTACACTCAGGTCACATCCTCTGAATTTGACAGGTAAGACTTAGATTCATGACTTCAGTGTTTTGTATAAGTTGTCCTAGGTCCCCTATGTAGTAGCAAGCATGCCAAGTGCCTTTCATGTTTGAAAAGGGACCCACAATGCAGCAGCAAAAAACAGAAGAACACAAGGTTCTTCGATTAACAACAAGACATGCCAGACTTTTCAACATGATAAGTTTAGAAAACATTAAAAAGACTGAGGTGTCTCCACTGAAAACGTTTAGAGAGCCAGATCTCAAGGGTCTTTAAAGAGAATATTTCCCTGAGTGGTTTTTTAAACATTTGTCAGGATTTTATCAATTTTAAGTATTTTTTACACGAGTTCCCGTAAGGGTTGTTTAAGGTTGAAGGGTCGGGACGCCCCCACCGCCCCCATGCTGCAGTTAGAACATCCACTTTAAGACAAACACATTTGCACACAGTTACGCAAACACAGTTGATCAGCCACATATGCTGTTAATCCAAAAGGAACTTGCATTGAATCTTGAAAGCTGCAGAAACATTCATCTGGTCAGAATACGGGCCAACGGAGGGCCTTCTCTGCGTGTTTATTTATTTATCTCAAATGCTCTTTATTCAGGGTTCATTTATCAGCACCACGGTAAACATTACATGTCACTTGTTAGACGCTTTTTTCTAAAGAGAGACATTCAATACTGTGGAGCAATCCCCACAGGAGCTATTTGGGGTGAAGTGTCTTGTCTAAGGACACAACGACATGCTGACTGCAGGGGGATTGAACCAGCCTCCCTAAATGTCTGAACAAATGTGCAGGCTGGACTTTGGTTTGCAGGAAAACAAGTCAGTGTGAATGATAACAGTGCAAAGGGGGACAACATGCAGTTTAAATCATGATCATATTCCTGGGAAAGAGAATGGAGTGTAAAATGGTTTCAGCTGTAGAGGAAAGTGACGGGAATGAGCTTTTTAACATGGGATTATACATGATCAACACTTAAGCTTTGACAGGGTGTCTCACATCTGGACAGCTTAAGTGCTGTCAGATAAGATCTGTGTGAGAAAGTGGAAACTGACATCTCTAAAGAGCACCTGACCTCTGACCTCTTCATGGACAAGAACAATACAGAGTTTTTGTAGATGTTATCATTAAAGCATTGCTACATACAGTAACTCTACTGAGGATGCTCTTTAATCCCAACCTGCTGATGTTCTCATAGATGTGGTCTCACATTCAGACACATTTTATTCCTGCATATCACTTTCATTTGCATTATTTGTGTGTGTGTGTGTGTGTGTGTGTGTGTGTGTGTGTGTGTGTGTGTGTGTGTGTGTGTGTGTGTGTGTGTGTGTGTGTGTGTGTGTGTGTGTGTGTGTGTGTGTGTGTGTGTGTGTGTGTGTGTTTCTGTGCATGTGTGTGTGTGTGCGCTGGGGCAGCCTTTTGGGATTAAGTGATCAAATTTCACTTTTACTGAGGGGCTGTAAAACTTTGAGTGTTGTTGACATGCCAGAGGAGGTGTGGTGAGGGAGGGAGGGAGGGAGGGAGGGCAGATCCCATGCGTGAATATAAGAGCCACTGCAGGCTTCTGGACTAAAAGCTTTTCCTCCAGGACGCATCTTGTGAAATACTGAATGTGAGCAGGTACGTTCCTCCGCACGCTAATGAACAATCTCATGCTTCTCTTGGTGCTTTTGCAATGCTGAGTGTGTGCTGTTGTGTGTTGCAGCTGTGGAGTTTAGATAACATGCTGCCAGTGAATTCAGACATAATTAATCACAAATTGTTTTATGTAAACTCATTAAGCTTCAGATGAAACATCTGCACACAGCTGGAAACCAGACAAGGATCACAAAAAATGTAATCAGGGGTCGAAGACATGACATGTGTCTTTCTCAAGAACTCAGTTGGAGGGGTTTGTGATGGGAAAATGCAAACAGCAGCCAAAATGTGCAACACAGAGACGGGTGGGAAACTCTGCTTCTAATTGTGTGTGTGTTTATTTCTGGGACTGAATCAGTTTGTGTCTCTGCAGCGATCCGCACAACAGCAGCCATGAAGTTCCCCGCTCTGTTCTTCCTCCTGATCCTCACCTGCATGTACATGAGTCTGGCACAAGGTAAGACCACACTCCATTCACACGTCTGGTAGAATGATATTAACTGTGTTTAGTTTGAAGGCGGATAAAACCGTCCCTTCGTTATTCATAATGCCTCAATGTCCCCACAGACTCAGGGACAGTTTTATTCCACAGGCCATGAGGCTATTAAACACCTGAACTCTGAGGAGAACATCCATAAACATTCTTCTGTTTGCATTTTGCAAATTATTTATCTAATATATAATTCCATTTACTTGCATATAGACTCGTCTTGCACTATTTCTATTTTATTTGTATTTACTTGCACATCTCAAAACATTCTCTTGCACTTGCACATCTGTTTTATTTGTTCTGGCCGTTATCTCCCTTAAGGAGGGGCTGCCCTAGCAAGTTGTCGTGGTTACCAGTTTGTGACCGGGCAGCTCTCGGTCAGAGATAGTTATTGTTACGGGACACCTGGAACACATCGTTCTCTGGGTGTAGATGACCCCGAGCCATAAGCGACAACAAACTGGATACAGTGTCCCTCAGCTGTTTAGTCTATCTATTGAAGAATGCTGATTATTACACTCTGAACTAAAACCTGGAGCTACAGGAGGGCTCTTCAGAATTGATTGTGGCATCTCAACCGTGTGGTCAGACCGTGGCCCGTGATATGTCTTTCTCCGGCCGTAACTCCAAATAAAGTGTTTGCCATCAAGGCTCCAGCTCTCCTCGTGTCTCTCTGAGTCCTGACTCTCCAATTGCTTCAGAAGTTACCGCCACACCTGGGACTTAAGTTTTTCATTGCCATATCTGCACTGTAGTTAATGTGCAAGTGACAATAAAGCCTTTCAACTGGTTGTGTAATACCAGCATGTTATATTGAGAGCTAAAGGGAACTGTATATGCATGTTGAGAACTTGTCTGCAGATGTATTTCATAATCCACATTCCTTTAGATTAGTAATAAATCTTATCTTTCAATGGGGTGAATTATTCTGTTCAAAAAAAATTACCGCAACACTTCATGCCAACATGTGATCTGTCTGGGCTTGTTGTTATTGGCTGCTTTCTTTCATGTGGTAAACTTTTGACAGGTCTGAGAAAATAAAAAATGCCCCCCTTCTGCGAAATGCAGCAAATTGGTGACATATGTTTGGCATCAAAATGAAACAGACAGTTTCTTGTTTGAGGCAAAGTAAGTGTGACACATGAATATTGTTGGCGAGTAGTTCAGAGTTACATGATTAGACAAACTGCTTGCCATTAAAAAAGAAATATAAGTAAAGCTGCACTGTCTGTCCGGCAGTGTCTCAGTCAGTAGGGGCTTGGACTGTGAGCCGTGGGGTCGCCGGTTCAAGTCCCCGACCAGACTGAAAATATGGAGTGTGGACTTCTACTTGGAGAGGTCCCAGTTCACCTCTTGCCCTGCCGTGGTGCCCTTGAGCAAGGCATCGGACAACCCCCCACTCCCATTGCTCCCCGGGCGCTGTACAAGAGCTGCCCACTGCCCCTAGTGCTAGACTCCTGGTACTAGGATGGGTTAGAAGCAGAGGACAAATGTCACTGTGTGTGCTGTGTGCTCTGCATGTGAGACCATTAAAGAGGGTTTCATCCCTTCAATTCTATTTAGGAAAATACTGCATGTTTTCTCTTCAAACACACCATAAGTCTTTGTTTGAGAAACACGCTCTGTTTCCCAAAATGTCAAATCAAACCCCTTTAACGTAATTAAAGTGAAATATTAACTGGTATCTATAAATAGTAAGCAGGGCTGTAGGGTTTTAGAAACACAAACATTAGTCCGGACCTCCAGCGGTGCACCCCCCACCCAGTAGATTTAACAACAATTAGGTCACCAAGAATATTTTGACATTTCATAAGTCAGTTGTTTAGTTAGTGTCGGTGTCGAAAATGCAGTTTCTAGAACCCCCACTGACAGGTTGTCCTTTCCTCAAGAAAGGAACATCGGGGTATCAAAAAAGGAAAGAAAAGAAATTAAAGAGAAAGAAAGCAAACTGAGGGAAAACAGCCTCTAACACATTTATTTCAAAAGGAATGTGAGCAACGCAACCAACACAGTTTAAGAATAGTTTCAGCCGTTGTTTCGATTGAAGGCAGTCAGCCAGGAATCTAGTGTGGAGCATATCTGCTTTGTATAACATGAATATGTCATATGACATCAAAATGAGCTTAACATCATGAAACACATGGCCTTCAGTTTCAGAAAGAGCCACAGATAGTGGAGCAGCGGCAGGTCCCTCATCTCCTGATGATGTTACTGATGACGTTATAACAGGTGAGCTCATATAGTGGCAGAAGATATGTTCTGACAGAGCAATCCTTTGTAGCAGTTACCACTATTATTACTACTTATCAGAGATGTCAAAAGTACACACATCCTTTTCTCAAGTAGAAGTACAGATACTCGTGTTTAAAAATACTCTGGTGAAAGTAGAAGTACTGACTAAACTTCTTTACTCAAGTCAAAGTAAAGAGGCTTTGAAATGTACTTCAGTAAAAAGTACCCATAACTAGCAGCTGTTTTAAAGAGTACCTGACCTCCCTTTATATTAATAGAACAATAATGTCATTGTTAGCTAATGAATGTTTCCATGCTGAACAACGGCAACATGACAACGTTTTCATTGGTCCCTCTTCTTTAGAGAAGACCAGGAAATGATGGATACACGGATCGTGTTCAAATCAATAGGCACGCAATGACTCTAAATAATAATGATCACGCCACCAAACACACATTCAGACTAAAGGAACCAGCCTGTTTGGAAAATGAGAGAAGTAGAAAGTACAGGTATTTGAGTTCAACATGTAAGAAGTAGAAAGTACAGGTATTAGTGTTCAACATGTAAGAAGTAGAAAGTACAGGTATTTGAGTTCAACATGTAAGAAGTAGAAAGTACAGGTATTTGTGTTCAACATGTAAGAAGTAGAAAGTACAGGTATTTGGGTTCAAAATGTAAGAAGTAGAAAGTACAGGTATTTGTGTTCAACATGTAAGAAGTAGAAAGTACAGGTATTTGGGTTCAAAATGTAAGAAGTAAAAAGTACGTATGTTTACGTGTTGTTTGTGTACGTTAGAGAAAAAAATCCAGCTTTCACTTTGGTTATTTGTTCATGCTAAACACTTAATATAGTTCCCAGAAATCCCTCGCTCTTATAAGACACTGTTCATTCATCACTAGTAGAAGCCTCTTGTGGTTTTCTTTAGTAAAATATGTGTTAAAATGCATGAAATCAGAAGAACCAGGGATTTGTGACACCCATTATATTTGTCCTTCTAATAATACAATACAATCAATCAACAGTAACAGTCCACACATTATACATATTTTAACTTGATGATATACTGAATAAATATTTCTCACGTTTGCCAATACAAACGTGAACAGGTACAAAAAGACACATTTACTGATGATAACACTTTAATATTGCTTCTCTTTTGACCTCACTTTAACTACAGAGTACACATTGAGTGATTGCTCCATTTTGACTGAATATTGAGTGATATTTGATAAATCAGACGTCTCATTTCTCTCTCTGCAGGCTCGTATGGCAACTGCTGCCTCGGCTACATTAAAGGCATGAAGGCAAGTGCAAGGAGGAACATTGAGAGCTACAAGTTGCAAGAAACAGATGGGGATTGCAACATCAGAGCTATTGTGTGAGTTTTACCTCCAACACCGCTGACCCTGAGCCAGCCTTTTGTTTTTCCCTCATTGTTGAAAGTTCCCCGTATAATAAACTGGAAAAGACTGATGGAAAAACAAACAACTCGCTAATTCAGGCTGACTTTTGAGTACCTTATGTCTTATAAAATGTGTGCAGAAAGCTTGATGATAACTAAAAAAGATAGATAGATAGATAGATGGATAGATGGATAGATGGATAGATAGATAGATAGATAGATAGATAGATAGATAGATAGATAGATAGATAGATAGATAGATAGATAGATAGATAGATAGATAGATAGATAGATAGATAGATAGATAGATAGATAGATAGATGTGGGACTAATAAAGGTATTCTGTTATTCAAACACCAGGTTTCGGATGAAGAGAAAGCCATCCCATAAAACCCAGAGGACTCGCTGTGCCAACCCAAACGACCTCTGGGTCCGGGACCTGATTCTAGAGGTCAGCAACAGGGTGCAGAATTAGGTAAGAAGTTTCTCAACATCTTGTACTTATGAGGTGGAAGCAGGAGGCGTCTCCCATTCATGTCCAGTGGGTGACAGAACTTAGGAAGTTTCTACACATGGAGAAAATAAAGTGAACTTTGGACTGCTCCACTTGTACATGGACACCATTTTGAACGTACATGAAACGTTTGAAACTGTGTACTCTTCCCTAACTGATTCATCATTTCTTATTTATCTTTTTAAACTGAATTAGAACACAGATTCATAATTGTCAACCCTCCCGATTTTCGCGGGAGACTCCCGATTTCATTGCCCTCTCCCGGTTTCCTCCCGGGCTCATATTTCTCCCGCATTTCTCCCGATTTCTGACAAAATCTGATTTACACACGACTGTTTCCACTCGGACTTTAATACAGCTACCCCATTGTTTGGTTTCCATGGTAACACGTCTCTTTAGTAGCGCGCGCAACTCAAAGTCTGAGAGCGTGAGGCAGATATTCACAGAAAACAGAACAAGAATCGACAACTACTCTGCTCACTCCTGTCCTGTAAAATACAAGTCCAGCCCACACATATGCTCCATCAAGGACGGTGCTACAGGCCGCAAGGCAGTGCATTTACAACTACAATAAGCATGTTAATGTTAATCTAACAGCTCCGGCGATCCACTAGCACCCCCCCCCCCTCCCCCCCCCAACCATGTCAACCATGACTAACATTTATCTCGACCCTGTTATGTGTCTTTTTTGTTGTTGTTTGTTGTTGTTTGTTGTGCTGTGATTTCAACCATCTGTTTGTCTATCATTTTAAAATGTTGTACTATCAAACTTGTCTTAATCTCGTCTGACCGCGTCTCTGCATTGACTTTACATGTAATCGCGCCGCCCCAAGAAAATCGCATCGCATCCGGTGTGAACGCACCATTAGGGTTAGGTTTTCTTTTTTGTCATTGAAACTGTACGTGTTGTTTAAAAACAAACAAAAAGAAGAAGTTTCACAACATACTCTGACACACAGAGAAACTCAAGTGTGTGTAAATCATCATAAAACGTTTTGTTCTGTCTCTGCAGACCACTCAAAGAAGGGGGGAGAGAGGAGGAGATACTTCACCTTCCTGTCAGGGGAGGCCTCGTATATCACCGTGGATTATGTTTCACTAGATTTGGTATTTCCTGTGCTGACAGAGGACGTATATGTGTGCACGGTTCACTATAACGCGAACATATCCTAATGTTGTTGCGAGTTTAACGTTTTGTATGAGCCACCGCTATGATTCTGATAAGTGATAGCGTCTGCTAGGAATGAGCCACTGTTGGCAGCTTTGAAATGTATTGAGGTTTTTTTATACAACAGATTTCCATATTTTTATATCTACATTTAAATTGTATTTTGTGTCTTCCTGTATCAAATAAAGAAAGTAAAGAAACCAGATTAAGGTTTTGATGATTTAGGTAACCAAACAAAGTTGTTTTCCATCAGCTTTGTACAGATTTAGATGTGCTGGTTCATTTTCTCTTTTTAAATGGGTTGCTCCATTGGTCCCTTGTTACATCTTTACTGGATATGCATTAAAGCAGCTTAGATTTGGTCCAATAATCTCTGACAAAGCCTAAAGTTGGTAAGAATTGTGTCCAATTATTGATCACATTAACCATTTAAAATGTAATAGCCAGTTACAAATTGATAGGAATGAGCCACTGTTTCAAAGATTTGAAATGTATTGAGTTGTTATGTACAACAGATGTTCATATGTTTGTATATTCATTCAAATGTACTTAATGTCTTGCTTCAAATAAAGAGAGAAGCAATACAATCCAGTTTGAGGTTTTTCTTTAAGTGTGATTGAGGGAACTACACCAAGCTGCTTTCCATCAGTTCTGTATAGATTTAGATGTGACATGCTTCACTTTTCTTTTTAAATGGGTTGCTCCATTGGTCCCTTATTACATATTTAATGGAGGTTTATATTTGGTCCAATAGTCTCAGACAAAGCCGGAATTTGTTAAGAATGTTGTCCCATAATTGACCACATTAGTCATTTAAATAACGGCTACAAATGATATAGGAATGTTTGGCAGCTTGGAAATGTATCAAGCTTTCATGTACGACAGATTTTAATATTTTTGTATCTTCATTAAAAATGTAAATTGTTTTGTATTCCTATATCAAATCAATAAAAGTAAAAAAAGGCAAACCAAAAGTGTGTTTTTTTTAAAGTTAACATGATTTAGGGAAATACAGCCAGCTGTTTTCCTTCAGCTCTGCACTGATTTTGTGGTGCCATGTTTGAACCGTTCCTCCCTTATAACATTTTCAAAGGATGTGCATGAAAGCAGGCTTGGAGTTGGCATTCTGGTGAATAATCGACCACATCAGCCATCCTAAATGTAATAGCCGGTTAATATAGGAATGCGCCACTGTTTGGCAGTTTGGAAATGTTTAGAATTTCTTGTACGGCAGATTTCCATTTTTTTATATCTTCAATAAAATGGTTCTTGGTGTCTTCGTATATAAAATAAAAAGACGCAATACAACCCAACGTTTTTCTTAAAGTTTTTGTTACGGGTGAGCGAAGCAAGCAGGACCCAAATGCAGATAACACTGAAAATACCTTTATTTCAAGGATATGGAACACGGACAACCAGAACACTCCCCGGTGAACACAGTCACAGACAAACGACGAACCAACAATGACAGACAGAAAAAACAGAACTTAAATACACAGGACTAATCAAGGAAACAGGAGACAGGTGAGGGGGGAGGAGAAAACACAGGGGGCACCAGGTGAACACAATCAACAAAACAGGTAGGAGGGAACACACACAAACAGGAAACCAAAGACAGATCTAGACAAGACAAAACACAACACAGACAGATCGTGACAGTCTTGATGATTTAGGTGACTACAATAAGCTGGTTTCCATCAGCTCTGCAGTTTCAGTGGTGCCATAGTTGCACCATTCCTCGCTTATTACATTTTCACTGGATATCCATGAAAGCAGGCTTGGATTTAGTCCTTAATCTCTCACTTAATTTGCTTTTGGCATCAACTTTGGCCAATAATTGACCACGTTAGCCATCATTTAAACCTTGGCTCTGTGGACAGTTGGTCTGCAAAGCTGCTTTAATTGACTAAATATTAACATTGCAGATAAAGGATTGACATGAAAGTAAACAATCTGCTTTCTGTTAACATTCTCATCCTATTAGTTCAAAAAACACTGGATTAAAGGTTTAATTCACAGATTTATTAGGTTTTTCAACAATATTCAAGTTCCCGTATAAGCATTGAAACAGGTTCTGCGTGCTGAAATCATTCCTCTTGTTTACACTGACTGTCAAGTGATCCTTTCAAAAAATGTGCTGTGAATAAGCAAGTGGGACAAGATCCAGGTTCCCTTAGTGTGAAAACGTATTTAAAAGTTTAAATAAAGTCTTTATGAGGCTTCCCTTGGACTCGATGCACACCGCACTATTTCATTACATTTACAAGAAACCAAGCCGTACTCCGACCTGGCTCCAGGTTTTCTTAGTGATTTGATAAAACACTTAGTTAAGGAAACCAGAGTGCTTCTTAACAAGAAACAGACACAACATTATGTTGAAAGGCAGTTGATTTTGAGACATACAGTATATTATGTGACTAAAAGGCAGCTGACACACAGATCTCTTGGCACATTTTTCCCCACTTTGTAATCCAAGTTACAGGAAACTGAAACTGGGTTTACGTCTGGTTAATGTTGCAGCACTCATCCAAGACTCATTTTGAAAGCTGGCTAAATGGATCATGAAATACCTTCATTAACAATCTCAGGACATGAAAGCAAAATGTCCCTCGTGTGAATCCAGCTGGTTGCATGTCGTCCACTTACAGCAGGGGGGTCAAACTCAAACACACAGTGGGCCAAAATAAAAAAAACGGTACTAGTGGAGGGCCGGACTGGTTCAATGTTTATTGCAGAACTTATTGAAATGAACTTATTGCACATATTAAACCTGGAACTAACAAAGCTTAAATTATTGCCTATAAAAACAACATTAAACATTAAATAATCAGTTGATTCATTTCTTATGGCTCTATCTGCAGCTTTTCCAGAGTCATTTCTTATGATTACATTTTTCCACAGGCCAACAACAGCTTCAACAAAACTATTTCCCTCAAAGAGAAACCAAACATGCCCTGTTGTCGTGAGAGAGAAAGTTCAGAAGGAAACATCCATTAAACTCAGTGTGCTGCTCTGTGATGCTAGCTCAGATACTTGGCATCTCATCTTGGGTGCAAGGTCATCAATGTTTGGGCTCAGGCTCTGAGCTGAGGAGACCCTCAGGATGGAGTGAAGGTGTGCGTGCAATATACCGGCGGGCCAGATCTAATAGGAATTAGAAATTATCCTGCGGGCCGAAATTAAATCAACCACGGGCCTGATTTGGCCCTCGGGCCTTGAGTTTGACATGTATTACTTACAGCATCTCTCAAGTGTATTTCTTGACTGTGCAGTAAAAAGCAGGATGCATACAAAAAACTCTATACTGCATATTAATGTGTAAACACTAGCACAGATGTTGTGTACTTATGTACTGTATTCCAAGTTAGTTTATAACAAATATCAACAAACTGTCCTATTTTGAGCTAACAGGAAATCACATAAGACATGCACCAAGAGCAACGTTATAAACAGAGAGGGAAATGTGTCCCCATAGATGTCTTTTCTGAGGTATTTCCGAAGCGGTTTTACCACCATCCATCCTCCATTGCGTTTAATGTTCTCCAGCTGTAACCAGTTCCTACGTTTCCTTTGTTGGACAATGGGGGTCACCACCACACTTTGAGAAGTCAAGCATTTCTTAAGTATGTTTGTTGGCTTTTAAGAGTCCATTTTCCATTGTTTAACGACTCCAATCTTTTTAGAATGAGTTTGTACGGTGGATTTAAGGCACGGCAAGATAAGCATAGGCCATGTTAGCACATTCCCCAACATGAACCATCACAATTTGATACTGAATTTAGAAATGCTGACCTCAAACATTCATCAGAGCTCATAAAATTGAATTCCAAACTTGTGTTTTCTGAAGTAACAAAGCAAATATGTGGATGGGAAGAACAACAAGTCTCCAGATGTGTGCAACGTGCCCCTTGAATCATTTAGAAACTGAAATGTAATCATGTGTACGGTTATGCTGCGTTCACACCGGATGCGAAGCCAATATTCGCTTTGCTCTAAACGCTCGAATTTCACCGCGGCTGTCAGCTGTGTTTACTCGCATCATTCAAATAAGAAGCGCTGGCTTGGGGGCTACAACTACAACAAAATGAACATGTTTTACCGTGATTTAATTGTAATACACGTTTCAAAATGATGCCGAAGTAACAACATACTGATACCGGTTAGTAAAAACCATGAATTAATGCTTTGACAAGTCTGCAGACAGACGCAGGCCAAACACCTTTTAAAATGCGTGTTTTCTGAATGGAGATCAGATCGATGAGGCTAAGCTAACGTTGTAGCTGCTCCGTCCAAACGGCCTACAGACATAAATAAAGCAGCTAACGGCTGATGTTTTGGTTTTCTGGTTCAACGTCAGTGACGGCAGGCTGAGATCCTCACCGCTGATTGGCTACAGCGAGATCGCATCACGCAAATTTGACGCTCGAGTTGAAAAAATTGAACTCGAGCGTTTGTCGCGGCCCCCCCTTCCATCGCCTGTCCACGTCTCTGCATTGACTTTACATGTAATCGCGCCGCCCCCAAAAAAATGCATCGCATCTGGTGTGAACGCACCATTACGGTTAGGTTTTAGTGCATGTAAATGGTCTGCAAAGTCTAAAATCCCAAAGCTCCCTCCACAGGGAGAGTTTCACTCCCACACATCACTATGTAACATTTGCGCTCCTATTGGCTACACTCAAACGCATTGCAAAGAAAGGATAAGGGGCGGGACATCTCTAAGCGGTTGACCAATCCCAACAGAGCCGGCCAGCTAACCAATCAGAGCAGACTGGGCTCTGGTTTCCGATGATTTTAAATGTTGATGTCCATAATTTAGAGGATATTTTTTGTCTAGTAGGTTGAAATCCTGCAAATGAGTGTCAGTTATGCAACATATGTCAAATGGAACAGTAAGTAGTTAAATACTTTAGCGTTAGAATAATAAAGTACAGGTCTCTCATACAGTGTGTCCGATACAAGAGAGACACACAATGACAGAAAACATAAAGCGCAGGTGTTAATTATTGTTCTCGTTTTTACACCATGAAACATAACAAAGCCGTAGTCAGTCACCAGAGTGTTGACCCTCTGTTGGGTTCGGTTCATTAATTAATGTGGTCTGAAACCTTGGAGCTGTTTCTCTCCTTCACACCTCGGCTCAGTGGGGGAAAGGTTTTTTATCAATACTCTGAAGTAAGACGTGTTAGATCTTGATCCAATGTTCCCTCATGTTACGCTTTGTTTCTTGCCTGTTATTTGTAAATAACCTGGAATAACACATACAGAACAGAACGCCCTTTACATCACCACTTACTGATTCCAAGCACTATAAAATAAAGCAACTGGTTATTCATCCAGCAGTGTCGGACTGGCCATCGGGACGTTCGGGACGAATCCCGATGGGCCGGTACTGAAGTGGGCCGGTCGGGTAAGTCACTGCGGTCAAGCCAGCCGTCTTTCACTTTTGCGTGGTCAAACCAGCCGCCCCTGTATTTCGAGTGCGCGATTAGTTACAGGTTTACGGTAATGCAATAAAACAACCCTGGGAAGCTGGATTTCAAAGTAAAGGATGGCATGTGGTTCATTTCTATTATTTGCGATTGAGAAACAGGGTAATTTATGAGAATAATTGTAGGACTTATTGCTTCATAAACTTGTTGCACAAATACTATGAACTACTTTTCAGAGAACAAGAAGGAGCATTTTCGTCTAACTTTGACGTGGGATAAAAAACATTTCTTCCATAAGTATTTTATGAAACTGCCATGTTTGTACTTAATACTTCTTAGACTACTTGCAAACATAATATGAACTACTTTTACTGTGTACTTTTTCAGTAATTTGAGTTTCAAAGTCCTCTCCAGAGAACAAGAATGAGCATTTTTGTCAACTTTAATGTGGTCATTCTTGTTCTCTGGAGGGGACTTTGAAACTCAAATTACTGAAAAAGTACACAGTAAAAGTAGTTCATATTATGTTTGCAAGTAGTCTACGACGTACTAAGTACAAACATGGCGGACTCATAAACTACTTATGGAAGAAATGTTTTTTAGACCACATTACATTTGACAAAAATGCTCATTCTTGTTCTCTGGAGAGGACTTTGAAACTCAAATTACTCAAAAAGTACACAGTAAAAGTAGTTCATATTATATTTGCAAGTAGTCTAAGAAGTACTAAGTACAAACATGGCAGTTTCATAAACTACTTATGGAAGAAATGTTTTTTATCCCACGTCAAAGTTAGACGAAAATGCTCCTTCTTGTTCTCTGGAGGGAATTTTGCCATTCTCAAAAAGTACACAGTAAAAGTAGTTCATAGTAATTGTGCAACAAGTTTATGAAGCAATAAGTCCTAAAATTATTCTCATAAATTACCCTGTTCCTCAATCGCAAATAATAGAAATGAACCACATGCCATCCTTTACTCTGAAATCCAGCTTCCCAGGGTTGTTTTATTGCATTACCGTAACCTGTATCTAATCGCGCACTCGAAATACAGGGGCGGCTGGTTTGACCACGCAAAAGTGAAAGACGGCTGGCTTGACCGCAGTGATAAGTCAGGGGTTCCCAAACTTTTCAGCCCGCGACCCCCAAAATAACACTGCCAGTGACCGGCGACCCCCTGTCGACGGGGGGGGCGCCCATCCAGGATTTGGGCCCGCCCATCCAGGATTTGGGCCCGCAGTTTTAATCAGGGCTGAATACAACATTTTAATTGTTTTATTATTATGTTTATGGTTGTTATTTGTAGGGCTCTGTCCTAATATTTATTTTTGTTTTAAACTATGTTGAAAGATTAGTTTAATATCATTTTTTTATTTTGTGATGAAATTCTGAATGAAATTCTGAATGAAAGGCTGCGCGCGAGACTGGTTTTTCGCTGGGTTGAGTCGTGTGGGTTTTTGAGTGAGATGCAGCACAGCAGCCTGTCAGTTTACTATTGCTAGGTTAGTTTGGATATTATCATTTATATTTATCTGCAACAAGGGTGGAAGTGGTTCATGAAAGGCATATGGCAACTCAGCGCCAGATGCAGGCAAATTAGAAGAAATCAGTTACGTAACTGATTTGCCAGGGACAAGGGAGGCTGCAATCAATTATATTTTGAAGAGAAATTGACTCTCAAGCCGGCTCTCTCACAAACTCCGGCTATGTGCGCAAGCAGACCGCTGCACACGCTCTCTGCCTCGCTCAATCTCTCTCTCTCCCTTTCTCTCCATCGCTCAACCTCACTCCACCCTGTGTGCGCTCCTCAAGTTTGCCTGCATGCTTGCCCAAGTTGGCACAGCGTTACAAATGTGCCACAAAACCAACCAATGGATGCAGCCTATAATAAGACCGTCAACAGCCTTATGGCAACCTAAAACCCCTCTGTTTCTGTTTCCCGCCCTGGTAAATCAAATGCCCGCCCAGAGACGTATGTCTGCCACCGGGTTGTTTGTACCATTTTCAGGCGATTTGTAATCTGTTCTAGAAAAACGATGTGTTTTTTTGGATTTCAAGAAGCATATAGAACAAACAATGGATGTATTTTATGAACATTTATCCATGCTGAAAGTAGATTTAGATGTGTTAGGACGGAGTGAGATAGAGATTATTATCTAATATATGCATCTGATGAAGCATTGCATGAAGTCTGTTGATGATCAGAGGCTGTTGTTGGGGCTGCATAAACGTTTTTTTATTTTTGTTTTGTAGACAGACCATGCAGGCCTCAGAGAGTTAAACTTGGGCCTGCGACCATAGTTTGATTGTATTTGTTTTGAAAAGCCACAGGGGAGGTTTGTGTCGAACTACATGCGGTGTATTTTGCATATCTCTCAGTAGCCAACAATCTGTGAGTCTGTTGGCTAGGACATAAACTCAGAGCTCTCAAGTCTCACGCATGAGACACACGCATTTCACTCCATTCACACGCTCACACGCCACACCTTGTACTTCTCAGGCAGAGATTTCTTTCCAGGGTATCACCAAGCCGCGCCGCAATCTTGTAAACAAATTAGGCGTGTGTACTCCACTAGCACTCCCCCCCCCCCCCCCCCCCCCGTTGACATTCGCGAAACAGAGGGCTTCATACTCCACTAGCACCCCCCCCCCCCCCCACCCCGTTGACTTTCGCGGTACAGAGGGCTTCATGGGAACTTTGAGGTGAGCCAGAAGTTGGAGTACCAAACACCGCTGCCAAAATCTCACTCTGAACTCTGTTCAAAACTTGAGAGCCCTGTAAACTCGTGTTTAAAATAATACTACATAATAAATGTAGTCTACATTTCATAATAAGAGGTGTAAAACCTGAGAGGATTTTAAATCGCATTTGAACTAAATGCTTATACAATCTGTATTTGTATTGTTGATTTAATGTGTGAACGAGGCGATATAGAGAAGGTTAAGCTGTCATTATTAGGCTGTAATTTGTTATACTGTTGGAATGGGTAAGCAGGCCTATTGTTTTTGGATATTTGTGGAGTTAGGTGGTCCATGAGTGTTTTTTATTGGTTAAGTGGTCCTTGGTATGAAAAAGTTTGAGAAACACTGCGCTAGTGGATTGTCAAAGGGGGAACCTCGTTGCGGGGAAATTATACAGATGGCTAGTCCGCCCCTGAAAATGTCTATGCAAACTTTATTATTAATAATAATTAGAAAAAAAAATGATCAATCTTTTTTTATAATTTTTTTTTTTTCAATTTTCAATTTTTATTTTGTAATCATCTCGACCCCCACTTTGTGAACCCCTGGGATAAGTCAATAGCAATCCCCCCACAAAACACAACCTCCTCCAGAGGAACTCAGAAGAAGCTAAAATCCAAAAGTTGCCATTTTAAGATTTTGACATCATTTGGAGTCAGAATCTTGATATGATATTGTAACGTCCACCCGGACGTGTCGGAATGACGAGTGAAGCGTTCTCAAGTTAAACAGGTTTATTAACAACCAACGGCTCTCATCCGTCCTTTCTCACTCTCTCTCCTCTCGCGCCAACCTCTCACTCCCCTGCACGCGCCCACACAGACACACACCCACCAAACCCTCTGCTCCCCAACCCCGCCCCTACCTGCTCTCCTCACAGAAGCCTGACACAAACAGTTAACAGAACACTTGAACAATAAATGCAGATCGCTACATTGCCCCCCCCTTACTAAGTCCCTCGCCCCGAGGGAATGCATAAAAAGTCTCTGAGGTGGCCCGGGGCTCTTCTTGGTCTCTGAGGCCGCCTTGGAGTGAACACAGGCGGCTGCGCTTGCCGGCTTGGAACATCCTGTCCCGGAACAGGGGGTGAGTTTGGGGGTGGGGGTGAATGTGGGGGGTCAGCAGGGGACACAGTCAGTGAATCGGGGGAAGTGACTGTCTGGTTTCTCCTAGACGATGCTGGGGGTCTAGGCCGCGGATGTGCATCGCCTCTGTATGGGGCCAGCCGGTCCCTGTGGAGGGCCACCCGTCTCCCTCTAGGCTGCAGCTGGACCCTATAGACCACCTCTCCCAGCTTTTCCAGCACCTCACAAGGGCCCACCCAGTGACAGTCCAACTTAGGGCACCGGCCCTTCTTTCTTCTTGGACTATACACCCACACCAGGTCCCCGGCCTTGAAGTCCCCCCCTCTAGCCCTCGTGTCATAGTTTCTTTTCTGTCTCATGCCCGCCTTCTGCAGCTGATCGCGGGCAAAGGCATGTGCTGACTCCATTCTATCCTGGAGCCTCCTGGCATATTCCGGTCCCGTAGGAACCGCTGGTGTGTCGGGGGGTCGGCCAAAAGCCATTTCTGCTGGTGTCCGCAGCTCTCGCCCCAGCATGAGCAGGGCCGGTGTGCATGAGGTGGACTCCTGCACAGCCGATCTGTAGGCCCAAAGAACAAGAGGGAGGTGCATGTCCCAATCACGCTGATGCTCCGCGGTGAGGATAGCGAGTTGTTTTCCCAGAGTCCTATTGAACCGTTCGACCAGTCCGTCACTCTGCGGGTGCAGAGGAGTAGTCCGCGTCTTTTGCATGCCCAGCCGGTCACACATAGCGGCGAACACCCTCGACTCAAAGTTTCTTCCTTGGTCGCTGTGAATGACCTCGGCCGCTCCAAATCTGGCAAACATGCCCTCCACCAGGGCACCTGCAACGGTCACCGCCTCCTGGTCTGGTATAGCATACGCCTCTGGCCATTTTGTAAAATAGTCCATGGCGGCCAGGACGTAACGGTTCCCCTTCTCTGTGCACGGGAATGGGCCCATTATGTCCACCGCCACCCTCTCCATCGGGGCCCCCACCGCTAGCTGCTGAAGCTGGGCACGTGACTGATCAGTGGGACCTTTGTACGCCGTACAAAGGTCGCAGCGGCGGCAGAAGTCCTCAACATCTCTCCTGAGCTGGCCCCAGTAACAGCTTTGGCGGAGTCGACGCAAGGTTTTGGAGACCCCAAAGTGTCCTGCCCCAGTAGTTCCATGGGAGGCCTTAAGCACTTCTTCCCTCAGCGCCCTGGGGACCACCACCTGCCACCTCTCCTCCCCCGTTGCAGGCTCTTTCCAGGCTCTCTGCAGCACTCCATCCTTCGTCCGGAGAGCCTCAAACTTTGCAACCAGTCCTTTGGTGGCAAGCGAGCACCCAGCAACTTCATTCCACAGTGGCTTTTGTCCTGACTCCACCCACCTCAGCACTGGCTGTAGGTCAGCATCCTCTTCCTGCCGCGCTCTCCATTCGGGTGAGTCGATGATCCGTGCACCTCTGCAGACCGGCTCGGCTGGTTTATGCCTGTGGTCTCGCTCCTCCTCTGCACAGAGCTCCTTTTCTTGGTCCTCTCTCTTTTCACAGTACCGACAGCCGCTGGGAGCACAGGGGCGCCGGGACAGGGCGTCAGCGTTGGTATGGCGAACCCCCGCCCTGTGCTCCACTGTGAAGACGTACGGCGCCAGTCCTTCTAGCCAGCGTGCAATCTGTCCCTCGGGCTCCTTGAAGGACATCAGCCACTGGAGGGCTGCGTGGTCAGTCCTCACTGTGAAGGACAGGCCACACAGGTAGTACCTGAAATGGCTGATTGCTCTCACAATTGCCAGCAACTCTCTGCGTGTCACACAATAGCGCCGTTCAGCTTTGTTGAAGGTTTTGCTGAAATACGCCACCACTTTTTCCCCCCCAGGCCCCACCTGGCTCAACACCGCCCCCATCCCGACGTCACTGGCGTCCGTATCCAGGACGAACGGTAGGCTGAGGTCTGGGGGAGTGAGGATGGGAGACTCCGTCAAGGCCTTCTTTAAAGAGCTGAAGGCCAGCTCACACTCTGGAGTCCAAGCAAAATCACAGTCTTTCTGTTGCAGGCGGAACAGGGGTGCAGCTATGCAAGAGAAGCCACGCACGAACCGCCTGTAGTACGACGCTAACCCAATGAAGCTCTTCAGCTCCCGCAGATTGATGGGGGCTGGCCAGTCCTTTACTGCCCGCACCTTCTCCTCCAGCGTGCTGATGCCCTCTCCTCCGACTCGGTGCCCCAGGAACTCCAACTCTCTCCTCAAGAAACAGCACTTGTCGGGGTGGAGCTTCAACCCCGCTGCTGCTATCCTCTGTAGAACCCGCCGCAGGGCTCCTAAAGCCGCCTGGAAGGAGCTACCATGGACCAGGATATCGTCCAGGTAGACCAGGCACTCCTGTCGGGGAACGTCAGCGAGCACCCTTTCCATCAGCCGCTCAAACGTGGCCGGAGCGTTGCACAGGCCGAAGGAGAGGACTCGAAACGGCCACAGCCCCCTCCCAGTGCAAAAAGCTGTCTTTGATCTGGCTTCTGGGCTGAGGGGAACTTGCCAATACCCGCTGCGCAGGTCTAAAGAGGAGAACCAGGATGAGCCAGACACCAAGTCCAAACACTCATCTATGCGGGGCAGCGGGTATGAGTCTTTCTTGGTCACACTGTTCAGCGGTCTGTAGTCCACACAAAACCTCATCTTTGAACTCTTCTTCTTATTGACCATCACAACCCCCGAGGCCCAGGGGCTGTCAGAGGGCTCAATAATGCCAGCTGACAGCATCTCATCAATAGCGCTGTCTGCTGCTGTCTGATGGGCCAGGGGAAGGCGGCGGGGGCGTGTCTTGACGGGCCGTGCGTCGCCCGTGTCGATATCGTGCTGCACCAGGTGTGTCAGGCCCACTTCCTCTTCTGTCAGAGCAAAAATGTCCTTAAACTCCCAAAGCACTTGCCACAGTTCCTCCCGCTGCTCGGGTTTTAAGTCATCACAGCTGCGTTTCCACACCTCCTTCACTGCCGCCCGTCTGTCCCCCTTTAGAGCTGCAGGTTGTTGTTCCGGGGCCGGGGGCCGTACATCAACTGGAGTACGGGGTGTGGGGTTGGGGCTGGGGTGAGCATTGATGACAGGGGGCATGGCTGCAGGGGGGGGGGTTTGGGGTGGGGGAAGTGTTTCAGTCACTCTTGATGTAGGTGGGTGTGGTGTCGTGGCAAGTGTGGGGTGCACCATTTCAACTGTGGGACCCCCTGGAAAGGCCAGCGTGTTCCTCCCCAGGTCTAGCACACAGCCTGCAACCCGCAGAAAGTCAAGTCCTAATATGCAGGAGTCCTGTACTGCCGCAACCCACACCTTAACAGACACTGACAGCCCCCCCACCTGTATAACCACCACCCCTCTCCCAAGCATAGGGGCTAGCTCACCGGTTACTGTTCGCAGTTTCACCAGAGTGGGTGTCAACCGTGTCCCCGCTGGGACCACGTCCGGTCTCATCAGTGTCGCTGTGGAGCCGGTGTCAACAAGGGCCGTCCATGGGGCCCCTGCCAGGGTGACGGGGACATGGCAGAAATCCCCCGCGTGAGTCCAGCCCACCACCCTCACAGACTCTGCGATGTCGTTTGCTTCTGGGGGAAGCGGAGCCCCGCTCCCCCCTCCGTGCAGCTGGGCTCTGTCCACTGGAGACCAGGCAGGATGGGACCCAACGGCGGGGGTCTGTGACGTCCCATTTACACAGACCCGGGGGCGTTTCCCTGAATATCAGCATTCATGGGGCACCTTGTGCTAATATGGCCGACCTGGCCGCACCCCCAACACACCAGAGGACCCCGACGAGGACGGTTGCTGCCCTGCGGCGATTGCAGTGCCATAGCACGGATTAGCTCAGTCAACTCAGCCGCCCATGCTGGTTTCTCTTGTCCTGGCTCCTCCTGTCTCATCGTTCTCACAACCGGGCCGCCTCCCGTGTGCGTGCTCTCTGCCGCCCCTCCTACAACCTCTCTTTCCAACGCCAGCTCCAGTGCTTCCTGCAGAGAGCGGGGATGTGCCAGTTGTGTCTGGACGCGCAGCTCCCTGGGGGTTATGGCCCGGATAAACTGGTCCCTAGCCAGCTCGCTCTGCACCTCAGGGGACATGTGGCTGTATGCCCTTCTCGTCAGGGTTTCAATGTCATTAGCCAATATGCGGAGCGGCTCACCCGGCTGTCTCTGTCTGCTTGACAGCTCCGAACGCAGCACCCCAGGCTGGCTGCATTGTCCAAACCGCCGCTTCAGAGCCCCAACCAAGGCCCCATAGTCAGTTCTTTCAGCCGGGCTGAGCAGTAGCAAACAGGATAAAGCTTCATCTGTAATACACAGGGCCAGCTGGAGCGCCTTATTGTCCTCAGACCAGCCCACAGCCCGTGATAACAGTTCAAATTGGGCATGGAAGGCTTCCCAGTCGGCTTTACCGTTGTATTTCGGTGTTTTAACTTGGAGCCGGGCGCCGCCATCATTGTTTACAACCGGCGCCGCGCCACTCCCGGGGGAGGTCCCTGCGCCGACGTGCCGCTTCCCGCCGGCCGAGTCGAAACCGGCAGCAGCATTTAATTCACGCCATAAATTGTCTTCTGAGTCACGCCATAAGCCATCCATCTCCTCCTTGACTTTCGGACGAGCTCCGGTCCGGTTCATCTGTGCTTACATTATTTACCGGCCGATGAAGCAGAGCTAACGTTAGCCGAGTCAGTGCTAGCTGCGGCTACCGGCGATTAGCGGATAAAACTCTGTTTTTTTTGTTGTTGTTTTTTTACTTCTGACACCAATGTAACGTCCACCCGGACGTGTCGGAATGACGAGTGAAGCGTTCTCAAGTTAAACAGGTTTATTAACAACCAACGGCTCTCATCCGTCCTTTCTCACTCTCTCTCCTCTCGCGCCAACCTCTCACTCCCCTGCACGCGCCCACACAGACACACACCCACCAAACCCTCTGCTCCCCAACCCCGCCCCTACCTGCTCTCCTCACAGAAGCCTGACACAAACAGTTAACAGAACACTTGAACAATAAATGCAGATCGCTACAATATGATTGAGGTTAGCGGGAAACTAACACAGCTTGTTAGCATTAGCCATCTAGCTGCAAGTTAGCACTATAATGGCCTTTTAGGTAGCTAGGTATAGCATCTCAATACATAGAATCTGGATCAAATTGACACAGAAGATATTGTAAGGGGAAATACATTTGTACAATTCACTTTATCTGTGTAGTATGACATTAATAGTTGAAGCCAACATAGTAAACATGAATAAACATGATAACAACTAGCTAAATTGACTGAAACCATCTTTAAGAAAAGTGTGTTCTGACATGAACTCTTTAGCTTGGCCCTTGTTGTCATTTGCTTACATAAAGCAGACTGAATGACGTGTATTTCAGACACCTGAGGGCTATCGAGATGTTTTGGCTTCAGTTTTTGGAAGCTGTCATGTCCTCCGTCTTTATATACAGACTACGAGTAAAAGTGGAACCCTTTACAGCACTTTGGGGCTTGAGGTAAGTAGGGCGACAGACTGTAAGCTATCACACAGGGTTGATATATAGACATAAACACATCGACTATGTAATGTAATCCTTGGTTAGAGACCCCCAAATCCCTTTTTATCCCAGTAATATTTTACTCTCCTACAAGGAAGTTGTCTATATAAGGCAAAGTGGTTACTATTTCGCAACCGGCTGAAAACGTCTGTTAGTGAAGTAAACAGATTTGTTATTCATCCAGAGCTCAAGGCTGCTCTCTCTGCCAAATGCAATTACAATCAAAGGCTGACCTGCTTTTTGGCAATAATATGTTGGCTCCCCGTGCTAATCCCAGAGGGTGAGGAAAGGAAAAGACAAAGAAACAAAACTTATTTCACTCATCACGTTCACTTTTTATCAGGCACTGGTTTAAGACTATCACGTGTTCAAATCATAGATTTTTCATAGATTTTGTGGCATTTATTAGTTAGGAGAAAATAAACATGTGATTTTAACCTGATATAATGTCATTCTTCCAACAATCCACTTTGAGTGATGGTAAAAACAGTGATTGTCTTATATGAATTAAAGAAGCCCCATTCTGCTGATGTTCAGGGCTATATCAGTATATAGTGTCTCTACTTTAAAGAGTTCTCTCCTGCTGATGTTCAGGTGTATATCAGTATGTAGTGCCTCTACTTTAAAGAGTCCTCTCCTGCTGATGTTCAGGTGTATATCAGTATGTAGTGTCTCTACTTTAAAGAGTCCTCTCCTGCTGATGTTCAGGTGTATATCAGTATGTAGTGTATCTGCTTTAAAGAGTCCTCTCCTGCTGATGTTCAGGTGTATATCAGTATGTAGTGTCTCTACTTTAAAGAGTCCTCTCCTGCTGATGTTCAGGTGTATATCAGTATGTAGTGTATCTGCTTTAAAGAGTCCTCTCCTGCTGATGTTCAGGTGTATATCAGTATATAGTGTCTCTACTTTAAAGAGTCCTCTCCTGCTGATGTTCAGGTGTATATCAGTATGTAGTGTCTCTACTTTAAAGAGTCCTCTCCTGCTGATGTTCAGGTGTATATCAGTATGTAGTGTCTCCACTTTAAAGAGTCCTCTCCTGCTGATGTTCAGGTGTATATCAGTATGTAGTGTCTCTACTTTAAAAAGTCCTCTCCTGCTGATGTTCAGGTGTATATCAGTATGTAGTGTCTCTACTTTAAAGAGTCCTCTCCTGCTGATGTTCAGGTGTATATCAGTATGTAGTGTCTCTACTTTAAAGAGTCCTCTCCTGCTGATGTTCAGGTGTATATCAGTATGTAGTGTCTCTACTTTAAAGAGTCCTCTCCTGCTGATGTTCAGGTGTATATCAGTATGTAGTGTCTCTACTTTAAAGAGTCCTCTCCTGTTGATGTTCAGGTGTATATCAGTATGTAGTGTCTCTACTTTAAAGAGTCCTCTCCTGCTGATGTTCAGGTGTATATCAGTATTTAGTGTCTCTACTTTAAAGAGTCCTCTCCTGCTGATGTTCAGGTGTATATCAGTATGTAGTGTCTCTACTTTAAAGAGTCCTCTCCTGCTGATGTTCAGGTGTATATCAGTATGTAGTGCTGCAGCACCTCTTTCCACCCTCTGTCTGAAACCAGAGCCCAGTCTGCTCTGATTGGTTAGCTGGCCAGCTCTGTTGTGATTGGTCAAACACAGGCTATCAAGTACAATGTGTTGGAGCGCTAGCCGAATAGAAGCACGAGTGTTACATAGTGATGTAATTTTTGTTCCAGAAGTAAAAAATGAGTCCAGCCTCTGCAGACCAGTTACATGCACAACAACCTATATAACACCAGGAAAGAGAAAACCCCAAAAAGCCTAATACGGCCTCTTTAAACATTGATCTGAGGGCTATTTGTCCACCTTTGATTATCATCAGGACATTCACTCACTCTGCATAAGAACTTACTCTAATTAAATCTGTTGCAATAGCAGCTGCCATCCGGTTGTATCACTTTCATTTCCAACAAAAGGGACATTATTTACTGCAGCAGTTAAAAGATAATCGTGTGGGAATGCATCATGCATCATGAATGATAACATTCATTTTCAGAAAAATGATATTGAGCAATAACTTCTTTCCTAAATAAACAGCAAGTCGAGACTCCTGTCCTTGGCACTTGTTCGGGCCTTGTGTTTGCTCCTGTCTGCACCCTTTGTAAACGTTCCTGTTTGAAAGGGCTGTAGGGATGGGGGTTCAACACTTCATTGCAAAATATGACGCTTGAGTGGTTATCACTTATCAGATATACAGCAGGTGCGTGCAGACACTGGTAGAGTTGGCGCTAAACCACACGGTGATGGTAATATGCAAAGAGCCTGGCACCAGATCGTTTTAGCTACGGGGGGAATTTAAAAGTGAAAGGTGAAGTGGAAGTTAAATGAATGGAAGAAGTAAGAGACCACAGACTGGAACAAAAGGAAATGTCACAGTCTCAAAAGACACCGCTGTTTGAACAAATACACAAATGCATCATATTTCCTCATCAGCTCTTTTATAGGAAAGGGATCTCGGACGGCTCCAAAATCAGTTCCTGCGAACTTCCTCAAGGGTCAAGCAGGAGGTGATCCAACAAGCCGTTTAGGACAGAGAGTGAATACACATGCTATACAGAGATGCTGTATGAGAAACCAATGTGAGTTTGGAACATTGAACAATATAAATCTATTCTAGTAGACCTCAACAATGGAGTTATGATCAGTAGAAATGGCCATGGGACTTTTAAAGGTCAGCTATCATGCAAAATGTACTTTTGGATGTGTTTTATACATTCATGTGTCCCAGGAGACTCACAAAGTGTCATTATACTGTATTCGGTATTATTATAGCCCCATATCAAATGTAGCATTTTTCCTTTTTTGTTTAACTTCAGTGCTTTTAAGGAAGCAAGAAATCATGGGAAATCTCAGGGGAAATCTCTCGGTAAATGTTTAAAACCTTGGCTGGAGTCTTGCATAATGTTATCCCAGTGGAAAGATAAGGAGATGACACCAAATACTTTTATTCTGATGAGTCGATACAGCCTTACTCATTGCCAGATAGCATGAAGTGCAGCTCAGTATCCATAGAGCATTTTCAAAAGCCAACATCAGCACCAAGCTTAACACAGATATCAACAAAATGAGACTTAAGTCGTGCAAAATGTAAAACAATGCACTCAAGACTCTTTGTGACAATGTTGGTAAGATATACAAACATTTAAATACATTTCTACATTTACAAAAGGCATTTCAGGCATCAGTAATTGCTTTAAAGGTCCCTTGTCATGCTTTCCTGGTTATCACCCGTCCCCTTGTGTGTTAAGAAGCTTTTTCTGCATGTAAACGGTCTGCAGAGTCACAAACCCTCAAAGTACACCCTGTAGGGAGTAAAACTCTAACACAGAGAAGACCTGTCTATGCTGCCCCAGAACGCCTCGTTGGACATTTCTCTTTTTCCATTGTTTACTTCTTGGGTTCTGTGACGTAACGGCTCCGCAGATTTGTCCAAATGGACCAATCCGGGCAGCAGTTACGTTACGTCCGCGGAGCCGTTACGTTTGGACCAATCCGTGGACTTCCTCACACACACACACTCGGCGGGACGTTGTGAGGCTTACTGCTGCGAGGAGCGGGACACTGTGAGCTGGCTCACTGGTGGGGGGTCGGCGAGACAGCGAGACACCGCGGAACTCAGCCTGGGCACACACACAAGCTCCCAGCCAGGCGGGGGGGGGGGCTCCAACAAGCCGTGTAGGACAGAGAGTGAATACACATACTATACAGAGATGCTGTATGAGAAACCAATGTGAGTTTGGAACATTGAACAATGTAAATCTATTCTAGTAGACCTCAACAATGGAGTTATGATCAGTAGACATGGCCATGACATGGGACCTTTAGAGGTCAGCTATCATGCAAAATGTACTTTTGGATGTCTTTTATACATTAATATGTGTCCCAGGAGACTCAGAACTGTCATTATACTGTATTCTGTATTATTATAGCCCCATATCAAATGTAGCATAATAGGTGAGCTTTAACACACATTGAGAGGAGTAGTTGTACAGGTTGTCCTTGCCTCATGTGGTTCCAATTTTGCTCGACATTATTTTCACCCCAGGACATTTTTCCAGTCTCAGGTTTCCTTTCTGTTACCTAAGCATGTCCTCAGTGTCCATTTCATCAGGATTACCTGCAGCCCCGGATTAGTTCAGTAGATGTATGCGCTGAAGAGGGCTTGGAAGAGGCTGATAATCATGCAGAGATTGATACACCTGCGTCACTTAGCTTTTATGGGTGATGTAATCATGACACAAAGCCATAGCTGATTACTGAGAAGATGTGCCCTCGAGCGTGAGCCGTGACTTACACAGAAGAACAGAAGATCCCGGACCTCCATTTGGATCCATTTCATTCGAGCGTTGCACAACACAACTGGAGTGTTTCTCAACATGTCACACAAAGCCTCGCGGATAAAAGGAACCTGAGGTGATGAAGGAGTGTTAGCCAACAAATGGGCACATGTGTAAGCGATAAGTCCAGTTATACAGTAGTGTAGTGATGAAGTCCTTTTGTAGGTGGTCCCATAAATTAGCATCAGTGAGGGGTCCCTAGGAAAAAGACATAAGGATTTCCCCCATTGGATTTCAGTGTATCGCAGAAAATAAGCTTTGTGGCCAACACATGTTTATGATACTTAAAACGTTGTGTTCGGCAGGATCATCTCCATACATTAGCACCACTTTAAGACTCAATCGCTAGGCTATAAGTATAGATGACACTCTTATAGCGCCTTTCAAGGGACCCAAGGCCGGTTTACATGCTGTGAACAAACAAAAACACAAGAAGGGCAAATAATAAAGTGAAAATTAAATAAATAGCAGTGGGAGTGGAAGCAGGTGGGCTATCAACGACCTCCATCCTGCTCACATTAGTGTCACCACCGCTAAGCTTGATGAGGTTTAGTAGTTTATAAAGTCACTTGTTAGCAACCGCTGTTTTATGACATATAGAAGCTTTTGACATTCACAAGCTGAGTGAGGTATTTTATGTTGTAGAACAAATAGTGTGTCTAAACCTCAGTCCTTATTTTAGGTTTCTAGCCACGACCAGGTATGAAAAAACGTGGACTTCAAGACATGGGACAAGTCTTTTCCGGGGTTTAGGACTCGTTTCTGCACCACTCTTTCTCTTCACAGTACAACACAGACAGCGGAGGGATCGTGTTTGTCCACAGGAGCTATAGACCACAGTTTGGAGGTCCCGTACTCATCAGGGTGGAGCGCGGAATACCCCAGGGCCTCCACGGACCTCCTCTTCTGGACCCGATGGAGCAGGATCCTGTAGGTCCCCGTCAGAGGACTCCTGCAGTCTACACACTGATTGTTCTCTAAATGCACCGTCACAATCCCCAGATCTGACAGAGAGCTCTTCACCTCCGCCTCCTCCATGCTCAGAGTCTGGTTCGCCTGGAGGAAATGAGCCGGGGAGAGGGGCAGCGACACATAAGGGGGAGGGTAGTCGATCCCCGTTAGCCACGTACTGTTTAAAATCTGCGTGAGAGTGGAGCGGTCGATAGGCAAAGGTCGCAGCATGCCTTTAATCACCAGCTTGCAGGGGTCCGGCACATACGCAGGGATGCTGTAAGCCCCCTGGAGGATACTGCGCTTCAGACGCCCCATCTTCTCCCCGCAGAAAGGCAGAGTGGACGTCAGCATGAAGTATAACAGAATACCCAAAGCCCAGACGTCCGAGTAGTATCCGATGTACCCTTTGTCCTTGAAGAGTTCAGGAGCAGCGTACGGAGGGGAGCCGCAGAAGTTAGTGAGCAGTTCGTTCGGCCGGTTCTCCGTGCTGAAGCCGAAGTCTCCCACCTTGATGCAGTGGCTGGTGGTGTAGAAAACATTCTCTGGCTTCAGGTCTCTGTGCACGATGTTGTTGTCGTGCTGAGATGTCAGAGAGAAATGGGAACAAATCACAGTTTTATGAAATGTTAAACATATATGGAAAGAGAATGTTGAAAGTCTCTGAAAACATTTAACAACAATCACAGGTGGTTTGCTTTTTCTTTTTGAAATGATGATTAGTCAGACGGACATAACAAGTTCATTTCCTCACGTTACTTAAGTACAGGTTTAAGGTACTTTTACTTCATTTATTTACCATGTCTTTTACTTTCTAACTTAATATATTTAAGGGAAATGTACATTGTACCCTCCCTAGTCATATGAGAGTTATATACATAGATGATAATAAATTAACTACTCAGATGGTTTCATGTAAAGTATTGTATGTATTTAAAGACCCCCGTGTTAGGAACCAAAGGAAACCAGTATATGACTTAGTTTAAACTAGCTTCCACCAGATATAACAGTGAACGTTTGCCATCAGTATTTAGTATCTAAGAATGTCACTTGGACAATTTATATCTACATTTGACTGAAAGTACTTTTTTGTGTTTCCACAGATTTTTACATCAAGTTTACTGAATTTAAGATGGTTGTGTTTTCCCACGTTGGAAACTGTTTGTTGTTAACAGTCATCGTTAAATCAGAGAAAAAACAAGATACGTTTTTTTTCTTTCTGAGATTTAAGTGATCAATTATGGGATGTTCTGGGGGTTTATGATGTTGAAACGCTGATTGCAACATCCAGTTGAAGGCCGATTGAGAAACATTTTTTTTGCATTTCATTTCATCTCACTTCAGATTTCTACATCCACTCTTTAAGATAAGATAAGAGGTACTTTACTCATCCCAATTTGTGAAATGTTTGCGTTGCAGCAGCATAAAAAAACAAAAAAAAAACAGGCATTGCCCATAAGTAGAAACAAACAATACTAGAATTTAGACATCTGAAAATAGAATTAGAGCAGCATTCAAAAGTAGAAAATATACAGTATGCCGTGAAGATTACAAATCTATAAACTCTGAGAATAAAACACTTGAAGGGCTTTAGACACAATATAACGCAGGATATTATTTACAATCAAATTAAAATGTTGTATAATGGAGCAGATAGTTCTCTTCCAGCATCCATATATTTAATATGGAAAAATACCTCCCAAAAGATACCTCAACTATTGCATTTCAATAAATATGGTTTCAATAAATATGGTTTAAACATCCACAGACTGATCCTTTGAAATAGTTTCCCTCCATCTGAAATCCCGCTCTCATTCCCCTAAATGATGACTCAACCCTGTGAGTCTTGAACCGCTCAAAGCTCCATGGATTTGAGACACAGTGGCCGTTTCTCAATCTCGAGGAAACTGGCTTCCAAGCCAATATTTCAAGGATGCTACGTCATCGAGTGCCGCCGAAGGACTGTTCAAATCTCCAGCATACTTGGAATTCCACCGA
>NC_136912.1:94229575-94279775 GCF_949606895.1 Notothenia rossii
TCTTTTGAACCTTTGCTCCCTTTCTGCTTTGGGAGGAATCGGATTTTCCTCATGTCGTGCATTCCTAGCATATACCTGTAAAAATAAGAGAGCCGCAAAAGTAAAAGAAGTACTCAGATCATCTACTTGAGTAAAAGTAGAAGTACTCAGATCTGGTACTTGAGTAAAAGTAGAAGTAATCAGGTCTTGTACTTCAGTAAAAGTAGAAGTACTCAGATCTTGTACTTCAGTAAAAGTAGAAGTACTCAGATCTTGTACTTCAGTAAAAGTAGAAGTACTCAGATCTTGTAGTTCAATAAAAGTAGAAGTACTCAGATCTTGTACTTGAGTAAAAGTAGAAGTACTCAGACCTTGTACTTGAGTAAAAGTAGAAGTACTCAGATATTGTACTTGAGTAAAAGTAGAAGTACTCAGATCTTCTACTTGAGTAAAAGTAGAAGTACTCAGATCTTGTACTTGAGTAAAAGTAGAAGTATTCAGATATTGTACTCGAGTAAAAGTAGAAGTACTCAGATCTTGTACTTGAGTAAAAGTAGAAGTACTCAGATCTTGTACTTGAGTAAAAGTAGAAGTATTCAGATATTGTACTCGAGTAAAAGTAGAAGTACTCAGATCTTGTACTTGAGTAAAAGTAGAAGTACTCAGATCTTGTACTTGAGTAAAAGTAGAAGTACTCAGATCTTGTTCTTGATTAAAAGTAGAAGTACTCAGATCTTGTACTTGAGTAAAAGTAGAAGTACCAGAGTGTAGGAATACTCTGTTACAGTAAAAGTCCTGCATTCAAAATGTTCCTCAAGTGAAAGTAGAAAAGTATTCTCATCAAAATATAGTGAAAGACAGTAAAAGTAGTCATTGTGCTGATTGGTCCATTTCAGAATAATATATATGATATGTTTTATAATGATTGATCATGAAAGTGTTCTCAAAGCTGGTAAAGGTGCAGCTAGTTTGAATGACTTTGTATACTGCAGGGTAGCTGGTGAATGTATTAGTACACAGTAATAGCACACAGGTAACATTACGTTTGTTGGAGGAGAGCCAATCCCTATCTTGGGTTATTTTTGCACTGTACAGATGAAGTCTCAGGGAGGTCAGTGTGTGACAGTTCCAAGTTTAGATAATTGTTAATGAGATTGTCCTCCAGGTTGACTTGTGTTGTGAAACGTCTGTCCCCTGGTGTAATCTTAATTCCTCCTTAGCTTTCGCTGTCTGCAACGGGACAGAGCTAAGTTATGACTGATTGTGTAAGAGTTAATTAAAGGTCACCTATTATGAAAAATCCACTTTTTCACTTTGTCTCCTCTACATCAACATGTGTCCCCTCTTCTCCATGTCTCTTCTACATCAACATGTGTCCCCTCTTCTTCATGTCTCTTCTACATCAACATGTGTCCCCTCTTCTTCATGTCTCCTCTACATCAACATGTGTCCCCTCTTCTCCATGTCTCTTCTACATCAACATGTGTCCCCTCTTCTTCATGTCTCTTCTACATCAACATGTGTCCCCTCTTCTTCATGTCTCTTCTACATCAACATGTGTCCCCTCTTCTTCATGTCTCTTCTACATCAACATGTGTCCCCTCTTCTCCACGTCTCTTCTACATCAACATGTGTCCCCTCTTCTTCACGTCTCTTCTACATCAACATGTGTCCCCTCTTCTTCACGTCTCTTCTACATCAACATGTGTCCCCTCTTCTTCACGTCTCTTCTACATCAACATGTGTCCCCTCTTCTTCATGTCTCTTCTACATCAACATGTGTCCCCTATTCTTCATGTCTCTTCTACATCAACATGTGTCCCCTCTTCTTCATGTCTCTTCTACATCAACATGTGTCCCCTCTTCTTCATGTCTCTTCTACATCAACATGTGTCCCCTATTCTTCATGTCTCTTCTACATCAACATGTGTCCCCTCTTCTCCATGTCTCTTCTACATCAACATGTGTCCCCTCTGTGGAAAGAGACTCTGAAAGTTTCAGGAACAAAGATTCTCTCTCTTTTTGATCCATTTCTATAAAAACCTGTCTGAAAATGAGCTGATCAGATTTTGGACACTTTATGATGTCATAACGATGTTTTGTCTTGTGTAACCATTAGCCAATCAGCAACCAAGGTAACCCCCCCCCCCCCCCCCCCCCCCTTATCACCTGAATCTCCTCCTAGAGCACCATTGAGTTCTTTGTAACCAAATATCTCTCAGAGGGGCGTGGGGAGGGGCTCCTTATTTTCATCTAAAGTAACAGACAGAGAATCAGCACTTTGGAAACAGGGCTGAAACAGAGGGGATTATGGGTAATGCTGCAATGATCTGTTTGGTGTTTCAGCCAATCAGAGACAGGTTCTGTATATATCTGAGACCTGTGATATATTGATGAGAAACAGTGTGATAGGGGACCTTTAAAGTATACACACATGAACTGACATGAAAAATATTCCCAAGATGCAAGGTGAGCATTTTATATGACAGGAAATGTATATCCCACACTTTTGAGGTGTCGTCGTTTTGAGAAAAGTGTCTTGTCAGCTTTAAGAGTCTAGATAGAGACTATGATGCTGATTCAATTAACTTCCTGTTTTTTTTCTTAAATGATGGACAAAAGCAGGATGTGTCCACGTTTCCTGTTTCTTTCTGAACTGGGAACATTCTTTGCAAAGTCTCAGCACATTTCTTTTCAAATCTGGCCAAAAAAATCGACAGTAGTTTGGCTTCCATGTTAATGCGAGGTTTAAATCCTGCTTCCTTTGTGATCATGGAAGACTGTTGCTTACAGTTTCGGAATTACACCAAGGGCAACAGGGGGTCACATGTCAGAGTTTATCTGTCAAGACTTGAGCTGTGTGTGGGCGTCTTCAACAGCAAATATAACTTCTCCAAATGACAGAACACACGTGGAGAACAGTTAGCTGCGGTGAACTGCTTAAAGTAACTGATGATTTAAAACAATGATAACTGACGTCTGTAACTCTATGAATGAAAAGCTCCGTGTCATTGTGGGCTAAATTTAGCGTTTGGTGGTGGGCTTAAAGTGGCCAGGATGTCAAGCTTCTTTTAGAAAGGGTATTAGTGAGTCTGGTCAGTTTTAAATGGATAATTAACAGGAGGGTTCTTCGTTTATTATTTAAAACAAAAATGTCATTTTCTGATACTGCTTCTAGCATTCTACCTACTAGCATTGCATTTAATATAACCCTGTACATATTGCTTGTTGCTGTATGCACTTTGACACTAAAGCATTCTGAATTTGATAATCAAGCTGAATCTGTAAGTTGCCTTGCCAAAATGTAAACAATAAGTTGTTAAACATGGATTAATAATCAGCCATTTTGCAGTTTATATGGACAAATAAAACACATTTTTTAAAGGATCTATAGTTAACCTATCCTCTTTTGTTTGTTTGTTTGTTGATAAATATTTTACTTTGAAAGCTAGTACTAATTAGTCGTTTGTGTTAACTAGGTTATAAAAATACCTTTGGCTGGTGTTGATAACAATGAAGTATATTATTAGTCAGGCATGTATTTATGCTAATGTGGGTTTTTTACACTACATGACATGACATGTCATTTGTTAGACGCTTTTATCCAAAGCGACTTACATACATTCACTACTGAGGACAATCCCCACAGGAGCACTTTGGGGTGAAGTGTCTCAGGGACACAACGACATGCTGACTGCAGTGGGACTCAAACTTGCTACCCCCTGATTCGAAGTCCAGCAATCTATCCACTGAGCCACAGCCGCCACTCTGTTCACTCTCTAGTCTCCAATTGCATACATATTTCAATGTCAGGCAGTGGCTCAGTCAGTAGAGGCTTGGACTGTGAGCCGTAGGGTCGCCGGTTCAAGTCCCCGACCAGACCTAAATGTGGAGTGTGGATTGCTACTTGGAGATGTCCCAGTTCACCTCCTGGGCCCTGCCGTGGTGCCCTTGAGCAAGGCACCGGACACCCCCCTTCCCCCCCCACTCCAATTGCTGGCTGGGCGCTGTACAATAGCTGCTCACTGCTCCTACTAGACTGGATGGGTTCAAAGCAGAGAACACATTTCACTGTGTGCTGTGTGCTCTGCATGTGAGACCATTAAAGAGGGGTTCATCCCTCCCCATTCTATTCTATTATTTAAATGTTAACGTGTCATTATTAACAGATGGTCCACAATGATTTATCTTACTATAAAGACAGAACAAGTGTTTGGAGGTTTAACACAAGCAAAGGATTTATTTATGATTTGCTAAACCCAATCTATAAAGCACAGCTAAATAATTGATTAGATGAATGAAGACACAAAAAACCATCTCTGCAATATCTTGTTACAAAGTGGTTTACAGATTTTAAACAAAACAATACGTTAAGCAGACTTGTTAACACATCTGCAGAAAGTATTGTTTTGTTTAAAATGTGTAAACCACTTTCTAATAAAGACGTGCTTACACATCTGCAGCAACAGAAATATTAGATCAGTATGTAAAGCAGATGTAAAGCAGATGTATTTACCTGGAATATGGAGGTCCTTCATGTCCGTCCCTCAGGCTCAGCGCACTGCGACTCAACACCTGAACAAGAGAGGGAGAGTCGGAGACTAAGTCCTTCTTCAATCCTATTAGTGCAGTGTATTAGTGCACTGATGTAATGCTGCATCCACATTTTTAAAGAATAAACTAAGTACACATCATATAAAATGTCATACCGAGTAATAATACATTATACGTATGAAGACTAAAAGATCATTTTGTATTCTGTGTTGATAATGTCACAGTTATAGCTTTATTTACATGAACATCTAAAAAAACACAACAAAAATACCATATGTTGCCAGTGAATATATACAACACAATACATACAAGAAGAAAGTATAGGGGGGATTTAAGGAACTCTTTATGTGAAGGAGAGGGAAAATACTCAATCATATTAGGTTTTAAAAACACTTCAGTCGATTGCTGCTTCTTTATTAAACTATTTAACCAACAAATATTATAAACTGTGCTGGTATTAATCACAACTGTCACTTGACCTTGCACTATTGTCTGCATACGTACATATATGGTGTCTCTATTAATTGTATTAGGTGATAATAATCATAGACTGTAAATGATCAGATACAGCCTATGGTTTACAGTTTGTTTCTGCTGCCCCCAAGTGGACAAACAAGTGAAAGAGTGACTATAGGTGGGATTATTTCCACCGGTTAAAGTAAGAGGATGACATACATTGTTAATAAACTGGTTTGCTTTAATACAAATAAACTAATCACTAGTAATATCAACCATTTACATCTTGACATCTTCTTGCCGTAATTTTCGTCAACGCAACTTTCACTTTGATTGACGTCTGCTTCAAGCCAATAGTCATAGCCGAGTTCGCCTTCTAACCAATCACAGAGGAGGATGAGTTGGCGGGAGAAGAAGAGGCGGGGCTTTAGTGTAATTTCCTAACCAATCAGCGCACATCCCTCACCAAAAGACCGGAAGAACATGCTGTTGTTGTCATCTGTGACATGCTGCATGCTGCTCACCTTTCACCTCCACGGTGCTCGACCATGGGAGCTCGACCCTGACCGGATTTACATCTTGAGATCTCCTTGAGGTCATTTTCATCCACGTAATTTTTACTATGATTGACGTCTGCTTCAAGCCAATAGTCATAGCCGAATTCGCTTTCTAACCAATCACAGACGAGGATGAGTTGGCGGGAGAGGAAGAGGCGGGGCTTTCGCGTGCTTTCCTAACCAATCAGCACACACCCCTCACCAAAAGACCGGAAGCACATGCTTGTTGTTGTCATGTGTGACATGCTGCTTGGAAGAAGCTAGTATTTTGTGTGTTTTTTGACCGTGTAAAGAGACAGAAAATGGCGGCGGTAGTTGCTACACCTGTCAGCCCCACGGAGCTAGACCCTGAACGGATTGAGGAGGAGATCCGCGGAGGACCCGAGGCGGAGGAGGAGGTCGCCCCGCCGCAGACAACAGGCCCCGGGACACGGCTCTCTAAACTCCCGCTGGCCCGGATCAAAGCTCTCATGAAGACCGACCCGGACGTGTCTCTGGCCAGCCAGGAGTCCGTGTTCATCATCGCTAAAGCCACGGTAAATAACAAACATGTAGGAGGAGGAAGTCCTGAAACAACACAGAGCTGCCTTAGCTTTCACAATGTGATACTAGATTCAAGATGCAAGGCTTGTATTGTCATGTGTTCATAACTACAGTGTAGATATATCAATGGAAATCTTTGGTCACAGGCTCCTCCCATCAGTGCAACACAATAAAACAGATACAATAGTTGAAATAGTGCAAGTAAATATAACAGAATAGAATCCTTTATTGTCATTATATAGGTACAATGAGATGAGTGGAGCTACTCCTTTTTTTAAGTTGCCATCAAAATACAAATAAAATAGGATAGAAATATTGCAATGAGAGTCTATATACAAGTAATTGGAATATGATATGTTAGATAAATAATTACTACTATTACTACTGTGAGTTTAAAGCAAGTTAGTCCATAAAGAGTCTTCAGTCAATGTACTGTGATTATCCTCTTTAATAATAGTGAATATGCCCTGTATATACTGTATAAATGAGCATTATGCTTATTACAGTTAACTATAAAGCGCCCCTGCTAAATAAAGGCATCCCAAAATGCACATGTACACACCTTATATTATTTAATTGGATTATAATAGATGTACTACTACTGATCACAAATAGTGAAGTTGTTTATTGCATTGTATATTAGATAAGAGGTACTTTATTGATCCCAAATTGGGGAATGTTTGCATTGCAGCAGCATGGAAACAAAACAAGGCATTGCCTAGAAATGTTCAACGCCTTGTAGAGATGTTTGCAGCAGCTTTTGCTACAAGATCTGACCCGCTTCACAGAAACCAAAAGTAATTTATACAAAGGAGAAGGAAACAAAAGGGACATAACACATGCTTATTATCACAGGTAAGACCCGTATGAGGAGATGCCCAGTCTTTTGTATTCAAGGTGTGAAAAAGCCTGGGAAAGACAGCCGCCGTTTACAATAGAACTGATTTAATCTGTGAGAACATCCACCCAAGAAAGAAAGTTAAAGTGACATATATATATATATATATAATTAAAATAGACTTGTGATACATGTCTACGATAGACATATTTTAGGTCACATTTCCAAGACCAAAAGATATTGATAGGAAGATATCAGATATTCCTCTTCGTGTCTGAATTGGTTTTCAGAATATTAATTGATGTCTTTGTTCCAGGAGTTGTTTGTTGAGATGATTGCCAAAGATTCCCTGGTGTACGCCCAGCAAGGGAAGAGGAAAACTCTGCAGAGGAAAGACCTGGGTGAGTGCTCTGAATACATTTACACTGAAATGCAAGGATGGAGAAAGGAGATTAAAATGTTGTGTAATTTAATGGAAAAATAAAGTTTTCTAAAGTTATTTTTTATTATTTGAAAATGGATTTACGGTATGGACTTATGGTTGTTCAGCTGACAGACTTGAGGCCTGTACTACGAAGCTGGATTTTTGCTTAGCGAGCTAACTTCAGGGAAAACTCTGGATTTCCGGTCCTACGGCGCTGGTTCTCTTCTTAAAAGACTAGATCTCCATGGTAACTGATGCTGAACGGCTAGCCTGCTCCGGAGTTAGGTTCCAGGATAAGAGCTCAACTCAGTGAAAGCACCGCCTGCTGACCAATCAGAGCTCAGTGTGTAGAGTTTAAAGCGATCAAGTCATATTACAGGAGAAAGGAAATACAGAAAAGCTGCCGTTGCAGGAAAGACGGCCGGCAAAAATCACCGACTGTGTGAACGTGAACATTAATAGAATATCAACTCCCATCTTCAGAGCAATCTGACTATTATAACATTAGCGTGAAGAAAGCTTACTTAAATATCTGCCACAACATAAGTAACCGGATCAGAGTAACATTAAGTACAGTCCGCGGCATATCATATCATAATGTATCATATATCTCCTTATCTGAGTCAGCTGAGCCGTATCTGGCCGTGCAACACTCACAGTGTCACATACTGTATGCAGAAGTATTATTTTAAGCAACTCATTAAGTTGAGGAAACACTCGAGTCAAATGTAATGAAAGTCAGATCGTGTCTTAGACGGGGCAGTGATATCATGAACCTGTTCATGTACGCATTCAAACACTTGTTCTGTTACCAGCTGTATTCACCTTGCAGGTGCAGCTATGTGGCTTTGATCCTGGATAAAGTGTTTAAGTCATGGATGTTTAAAGTTTAACTTCTTCATATTTGTCTAATATTATAGTTCACTTTTCATTCAGGAAGTATGATGCTGCGCTGTCAGTATCGCTGCTCAATTAATCGTATCTTAATCGTAATTATCATTTTGGCTTTTATGACTTGGCTTTACGATTTATGAAAACAACATCATCTAAATAAAACAATTATTTATTTTTTAAATGTACATTTTTATTTTTATTGGTTTTTCAGTTGAATCATACTTAAAGTTCAGGTTAATCAACTAAGTAAAAGGATAATCGTTTTTAATAATCGTGATATCAATTATTGACCCAAATAATCGAGATTATGATTTTTGCCATAATCGAGCAGCCCTAGCTGTCAGTACACTTGTCCATGTTTGTGATTGGTCAAATGCTGCTAACCCCGCCCCTTTCACATGAACACGCACTCAGCCGGACAGAGAAACCCTGGCTTGAGTTACCGAGTTGATAACCAGCGTCGTAGGACCGCTTAGCGAGAGCGCGTTTGCTTTGGGTTGGTTAAGCCAGATAACTCAAATATATCCAGGGTCTGTTGAACTGGATTCGTAGTACAGGGCACTGGTTGTGACTTTCTAACTTAAATTGGCATGCTGTTACATCTGTGTAAAGGATGTGTTCATCTGACTGACCAGTGTTTATTAGCACTGCTCTATAGAAACCTAAAAAATGTTTATGAACCAGTTTTAACTTTTCCATTTGTTTCGCTTCCACAGACAACGCAATAGAGGCCATAGATGAATTTGCATTTCTTGAAGGTAAGCCTTGCCATGACTTTAAAATGTTAAGGGTTTTTTATACCTTAATATAGTTCAGAAGAACAGCATGCTCTTCCAGATGTGTTCTTGTATTTGTTGTCTAATGGGTCTTTATTCTCTCTGTAGGCACGCTAGATTAAACGGAAAGAGAGGGGAACATGGAGTATCTGCCACCATCCAAGAAACGTTTCTTACAGAGAATTTATTGAGAACATCTTTCTGGTATTTTCAAAGCGACTCTCAAATGGGATATTTATAAATCCTTTTCTACAATGTATCATTAAGACTTTTCATACTTAATGTTGAAGTCATCAGTGGTAATGTGTACATTTTTTTGTAAATATTTGTGAAATACAACTGTACAATGAAATAAATGTAAGTTTTAAAGAATTTTGTGAGAATGAAACAGTCAATCATATCAGTTTGTCACTCACACATTTGCAAGATAATTATTTTCCTCCTTCCACTTTCCTAAGGGCTCTAGATTTTAGACTTTGGCAAAATTAAACATATGTAGTATTACATTAAAAACGAAGAAAACTACACTCTGTTGCACACTGTTTAACGACTACTTTATCAGCTTAATGCTGGACTAATTCAACCCACAATCTTTGTGCCATTTCTAAGTAACTTTTTTCGTTTTATTACGTGATCACTATGATGGAAACTTCTGGAGCAATGGAGACGAAACTCAAGAGAGAGACAAGCCTGATCCCAATACCCCTCCTCGACTCCTCTCTTCCGGTACGTCCACACAGCAGCTTTGAGAAAATCTTGGAGCTGGGCGTGTCTGAGAGCTTGGGGATTTTTCGCGAGCAACAACCAATCACATGAATCTCCCGCCCCCAGCATACAAAGCAAAAAACCCCGGGGATTTTATGCAAGCAATATATATATATATTATATAAACTCCCCAAACAGGTGAAAACCTACCAGTTTCACCCACTGTCTCTGCCACCTCCCTCCATGCCTGGTTCCTCCGGTTTGTATCCCGGTAAATAGTTCTGGTCGTAAAGAACCGGGTAATTTGCTACCGTAATTTCTCGGTCTGGCTCTCCCAGCTTGCACGCGGTTTGATTGGCTAGCGCTTGAACTGTCAGATTTGCATAAACGGGATTTGATTGGCTGACGTTTTCCAGCTCAGCTTCAAAAGTTGAACATCGCTCAACTTTTGGATCCTGAAAATCCTGGAAATCTTCGCTTCGCTTCCCCACAATGCAGTTCAGTGAAAAGCGAGGCAAAGTGACGTCATCCCCATTCAAAGTCAATGGGCAGAGAAGCGTTGGAAGCGTTGGAAGATTTGTTTAAAGCTGCTTTGTGGACGTACCGTACCGTTCCCCTCCTCCGGGATTTGACCCGGAAATCGATCAAGACACGCCATTTTGAAGGACGTCCCAATAGCTGAAATGCACACGGAGGGGTGAGGCAGGATGGGTGCGGGAGAAGGGGTGTGGGAGGAGACGAAAGGGAGGATACCCATGGAGGATACACGCGAGCACACTACGCGGAAGTGTTTTCACTACTCGCGTATAAAAGCCCCGCCCCCACCTTCACAGCTGGTCCATTTCAACAGAGGAAAACCGACAACTGGAAGATGAGTGGAAAAGCGTCACATAAATGTATAAGTGCTTACAGCTCCGTGGGAATTATGTGCAATTCATTTCTAAAAGGCTTTCACATTACTATAATTATAGTTTTATTTAAATGTATGCTACATTTTACACCAAAACGGAACACAAAAGCAGGACCAACCATCATAAAATGAATTCCTTGACTAACAAGAGAAAGATTCACTCATTTAAATAAATATTTAACAACAAATGGGCCGGTTCTAAAGGGTTATTCAGTTAAGCCCGATGAGAGGGGATACAGCTGTGCACATGTCATCATTAACAGACGTCGTTTAGGAGTGACGTTTGAGTGAACGAGGACATCCCAATTAATACCTGAGGACTCCTCTGTCCTCGCGTCTCTCGCTCGCATCTCAGGAGCGTCCACACAGCAGCGTGCGACATGTGCTGCCGCCACGAGGTGACAGCGGTTGCCCGGCCAATTCTGAAGATCTCTTCCTTAGTTGGAGGTTTTAACTCGTTCAGAGTGTATGATCAACCTTCTTCGTTAACAACACTAAACAAACAGGGCACTAAAGCCCTTGCCACACGATAACGATAACGGACCGCAATCATTATCAAAAAAGTCTTCCGTCCACACGCAACAGGCACCAGAAACGTGTCCGTTCACACGAGACCGCTCAAACGCTGGAGACGCTGTAGTACATATGCCAGGCCTGTAAGTGGCGCTGTAGTCCTGCCACAAAAGCAGCGAAGAAGACTTCCCGCGCATGGTTGCCATGGTTGCCCTTCTGTTTACTCTCCGCTGTGGACGCTGTGCCTCTTTTTTTTCCCTCCCCGAGGCAAGCGTTTGGTCCTGCTGTAAATCTCTCCGGTAGTCCACCAGCAGATGAAAAACACCCACCTCTCCGCCTCTTCCAAGGGACGAGGGGACCGTGCGGCAGAGTTTCAGTTAGAATATTTTTCGCCGGTCAACATGTACGTTAAAGTTTAAATCTTCCGGACAAAATTAGAAAAGTGCCCGGTGAGATGTCTTCTTTGTTATTTATTGAGCTTTAAAACAAATGAATTACGACTATCTAATAATATGAGAATAATAAAACGGAGCTTCTCTTTTCCTCCCCCTCTTCTGACAGCTGATCTCTGAGCAGGAGAGGCGGGGCTATTGCATCATCGTTATCAGGACATGATCGTATAGGCGTAAACAAGGAGCCGTTTGCCCCCCAAGAGTGTCTGTCGTTTTCTGCGTTTCCGTGTCGGCCTCGTCTGGCCGAACCGTCTATCTGATGGAGAACTGTAGCAGATACGACCGTTATCATCCTCGTGTGGCTGCAGCCTAAATGTAACTAAAACTGTTGTCCATGGCCCAAGAATGTACGACAGTGGGGCTTACGCACCCGATAAGACTGACTCCACGATGTCCACGAACCATAAACTATCTCAGGTCAGCTTGCTTGGTCATGAACAACAACAAGGAACCAGAGCTGCTCCTCCTTAAGAGGGATATCAGCAATATCACAAGACTGTAGACCGTAGACCTATGCCATGGGAAAGGAGAAAGTGATGGACTGGGATACCTAAGCAAAAGATTCCCCAACAATCAGCATTTATGTGCACTTTCCTCCAGGGCTCCCTTCTCCGTTATTTCCTCTACCGTCGGTTTTGTGAAATGCCCCAGCTCAGCCTCACCCTCAGAATAAATAATCTGGAGTTTTATGGAAGAAGGAGCCAAATAAACCTTTTTATCAGATTATCAAAAACCTGTCGAGTGAATCAATATTACTCAGGGAACACCCTCAGAGGTTTATAGATGAAATGAGAGCATGTCTCCCCCGGTTGGGAAACCACATTGTGCTACGTCACTACCAGACGTGGGAGAAGTACTCAGACCTAGTACTTTAGTAAAAGTAGAAGTACTCAGACCTAGTACTTTAGTAAAAGTAGAAGTACTCAGATCTTGTTCTTGAGTAAAAGTAGAAGTACTCAGATCTTGTACTTGAGTAAAAGTAGAAGTACTCAGATCTTGTTCTTGAGTAAAAGTAGAAGTACTCAGATCTTGTACTTGAGTAAAAGTAGAAGTAACCAGATCTTGTACTTGAGTAAAAGTAGAAGTACTCAGGTCTTGTTCTTGAGTAAAAGTAGAAGTACTCAGATCTTGTTCTTGAGTAAAAGTAGAAGTACTCAGATCTTGTTCTTGAGTAAAAGTAATAGTCCCAGAGTGTAGGAATACTCTGTTACAGTAAAAGTCCTGCATTCAAAATGTTCCTCAAGTGAAAGTAGAAAAGTATTCTCATCAAAATATAGTGAAAGACAGTAAAAGTAGTCGTTGTGCAGATTGGTCCATTTCAGAATAATAGATATGATATGTTTTATAATGATTGATCATGAAAGTGTTCTCAAAGCTGGTAAAGGTGCAGCTAGTTTGAATGACTTTGTATACTGCAGGGTAGCTGGTGGATTTACTCCAGGTGGAACTAAAGTCTGATTCAACACTTGATTAGATTTCACATCATTCATCCACATCTGTGAAGTAACAAAAGGTATTAAATACACTTGACTTGATTATATTTAACATCCTGCACCATCACCTCTCTCCAATGTGCTGATCCTGGGACCTCCAGAGCTGTTATTGACTTATTGGTTGCAGACACTCATAAGTAAACCTCAAATACAATTTTTGAGGCCAATATCCTACAAATATATAACTTATATCTTGCATATATCCATGCATATTTATTATAACGATATTTTTGGACTACATCAACATATCAAGGATCCCTTACATTTGGTTGTGAAATAAATATGTACAGAGGGGGAAATTCTACAGTTAGAAAACAATTAGCGCTCACTGGTGGACAAACATGGTAACACAGAATGACTGCAACATACAGTATATTATTTGCAGTTCCTTTCGGTAAATATTTATATTCGTACACACATTTCTTTTTCATTATTGGCTCATCCCAATTAATCTGTTATACGCTAACATCAGTGATCAGATGGGATTTATTTTGGAGCATTGGGAGAGATGGATTGTAACGGAGGTGATCTCTGGGGCCATAGATCTCGGCCTCCATTACGGATTGTGTAGCTTCGTTGTTGGCGAGGTGTATGTAGTGTGTGCATCTGGTGCCCTGTGTTATCTCCTCCCCCTCACCTGTGTCCTGTTGGGTTGATTGGTCTGTGTGCATTTAGGCTCTGGGGTTTTCCTGTTGGGCAGGTAGTGTGTGTGAGATCCTTGTGGCTGGTGACTGTGCTCACAAAAACAGCAAGATTGAGGATGTGCCCTGGGATCGAGTTTAATAAATGCCCACACCGGGTTATATTTTTGGACGTTCTGCCTCTGCTTCCTTGCTTGGTCGGGCCGCTCAATTGTCAGCTTCACATGGATAAAGATGATTTTTGTATTTGACATCATGGTATATACTATTTTCTCAATAGTGAATACAGTACATTTCTTGGAAAAGTGATTTAAATATAAATATCTGGCACTAGCATTTGTTGAATACTCCATTCTGCTGCTGCAGCTGTACTTTAAAGGTCCCCTGTTACACTGTTTCTCATCAATATATCACAGGTCTCAGATATATCCAGAGCCTGTCTCTGATTGGCTGAAATACCAAACAGATCATTGCAGCATTACCCATAATCCCCTCTGTTTCAGCCCTGTTTCCAAAGTGCTGATTCTCTGTCTGTTACTTTAGATGAAAATAAGGAGCCCCTCCCCTCGCCCCTCTGAGAGACATTTGGTTACAAAGAACTCAATGGGGGGGGGGGGGGGGGGGGGGTTACCTTGGTTGCTGATTGGCTAATGGTTAAACAAGACAAAACGTCGTTATGACATCATCAAGTGGCCAAAATCTGATCAGCTCATTTTCAGACAGGTTTTTATAGAAATGGATCAAAAAGAGAGAGAATCTTTGTTCCTGAAACTTTCAGAGTGTCTTTCCACAGAGGGGACACATGTTGATGTAGAAGAGACATGAAGAAGAGGGGACACATGTTGATGAAGAAGAGGGGACACATGTTGATGTAGAAGAGACATGAAGAAGAGGGGACACATGTTGATGTAGAAGAGACATGAAGAAGAGGGGACACATGTTGATGTAGAAGAGACATGAAGAAGAGGGGACACATGTTGATGTAGAAGAGACATGAAGAAGAGGGGACACATGTTAATGTAGAAGAGACATGAAGAAGAGGGGACACATGTTGATGTAGAAGAGACATGACGAAGAGGGGACACATGTTGATGTAGAAGAGACATGAAGAAGAGGGGACACATGTTGATGTAGAAGAGACATGAAGAAGAGGGGACACATGTTGATGTAGAAGAGACATGAAGAAGAGGGGACACATGTTGATGTAGAAGAGACATGAAGAAGAGGGGACACATGTTGATGTAGAAGAGACATGAAGAAGAGGGGACACATGTTGATGTAGAAGAGAAATGAAGAAGAGGGGACACATGTTGATGTAGAAGAGACATGAAGAAGAGGGGACACATGTTGATGTAGAGGAGACATGGAGAAGTGGATTTTGCATAATAGGTGACCTTTAAAGTACAATTCAAGTCGGTGGTGAAACAGTGGAGTTTAAATATCCTGCTCAACACGTGAGACACTGAGAATCAGAGCGTTTGTATCAGGAATGTTTCCGAGTCTCTGCAGACCTGAGATGTGTGTTGTTCTTCCAGGAAGCATTTGTTAAACACATCCATAGTGTTCTGTTTCACACTCTCTGCACACAGTCGAGACCCTTTGAGTTTTTTGCAGCGGGGATTTTAAAAATAAATGCCCCGAGTGTGTTTAAGCTGATTTTCTGGGTTTAGTGTTTCGGGGAGTAATGAAACGGATCTGTGAGAAGCGCCCGGCGACTCCCTGCTGAGGAATGCCTCACTGGCACCGGGGAACAAGCAGTGCTCTTTTCTAATCAAATATAATCACATGTCGAAGGATTGGACAGCATTTTACTTCCACAGTCAATAAAGACATTCCATTAAGGAAGTCTCATGTGAAAAGAAAACGAAGTGGACCCCCCCCCCCCTCCCCTCCATACACAAAACAGGAGATGAACAACCAGGGACGAGCTGTTCTTTAAGGTCCTCAGAGATGGGAGAAGTACTCAGATCTTGTACTTGAGTAATATATATAATATCTATAACAGTAATCTATTCAGTTATCCATACGTTTCAATAAATAACAACATGTCCATACACATATTTAAGTGTGAGGGTGAAAGGACCAATGTCTCTTCTTCATCAACATGTGTCCCCTCTTCCTCATGTCTCTTCTACATCAACATGTGTCTCCTTTTCTTCATGTCTCTTCTGCATCAACATGTGTCCCTTCTTCTTCATGTCTCTTCTGCATCAACATGTGTCCCCTCTTCTTCATGTCTCTTCTACATCAACATGTGTCCCCTCTTCTTCATGTCTCTTCTACATCAACATGTGTCTCCTTTTCTTCATGTCTCTTCTGCATCAACATGTGTCCCCTCTTCTTCATGTCTCTTCTGCATCAACATGTGTCCCCTCTTCTTCATGTCTCTTCTACATCAACATGTGTCTCCTCTTCTTCATGTCTCTTCTACATCAACATGTGTCCCCTCTTCTTCATGTCTCTTCTACATCAACGTGTGTCCCCTCTTCTTCATGTCTCTTCTGCATCAACATGTGTCCCCTCTTCTTCATGTCTCTTCTACATCAACATGTGTCCCCTCTTCTTCATGTCTCTTCTACATCAACATGTGTCCCCTCTTCTTCATGTCTCTTCTACATCAACATGTGTCCCCTCTTCTTCATGTCTCTTCTACATCAACATGTGTCCCCTCTTCTTCATGTCTCTTCTAAATCAACATGTGTCCCCTCTTCTCCATGTCTCTTCTACATCAACATGTGTCCCCTCTTCTTCATGTCTCTTCTACATCAACATGTGTCCCCTCTTTTTCATGTCTCTTCTACATCAACATGTGTCCCCTCTTCTTCATGTCTCTTCTACATCAACATGTGTCCCCTCTGTGGAAAGAGACTCTGAAAGTTTCAGGAACAAAGATTCTCTCTCTTTTTGATCCATTTCTATAAAAACCTGTCTGAAAATGAGCTGATCAGATTTTGGCCACTTTATGATGTCATAACGATGTTTTGTTTTGTGTAACCATTAGCCAATCAGCAACCAAGGTAACCCCCCCCCCCCCCCCCCATTGAGTTCTTTGTAACCAAATCTCTCTCAGAGGGGCGTGGGGAGGGGCTCCTTATTTTCATCTAAAGTAACAGACAGAGAATCAGCACTTTGGAAACAGGGCTGAAACAGAGGGGATTGTGGGTAATGCTGCAATGATCTGTTTGGTGTTTCAGCCAATCAGAGACAGGTTCTGGATATATCTGAGACCTGTGATATATTGATGAGAAACTATATAACAGGGGACCTTTAATGTCTTTAGTGCAGAGAATAAGTAAGACATTTTCTGAATTCCTCACAGCTTGTCTGTTTCATACATCTTTCCGTTCGTCTCGCTTCAGGGATCAGCTGAAGTATTGCCCCCCCCCCCCCGTGTTTTATCCCTCGGAAATCCCATTCAGGTACAGTAAGCTCTCTTAAAGCTGCACAGGGAAGGAAGACGTCCCTCCCCCCCCCCACACATTTCACTGCTGGTTCTTCTGTTTGATTGCCTTCATGTCTGCGAGTCCGCTCACCTTGACAGGAGATATTTTAATTGCTGCAGAGATATGCAGAAAATGTATCTGGCTCTCACAAGTGGACCTGTAGTCATGTGGAAGGTATGTTTTTGCAGCTGACATTCCAACCTGATTTCTGGGGTCAATTTCTTGAACAGTAAACCCCACCTCCTCCACACACACACACACACACACACACACACACACACACACACACACACACACACACACACACACACACACACACACACACACACACACACACACACACACACACACACACACACACACACACACACACACACACACACACACACACACACACACACACACACACACACACACACACACACACACACACACACACACACACACACACACACACACACACACACACACACACACACACACTTTTACCCTGACCTCACCCCTCAGTGCATAGACGGCATATTTTCACATCCAGGGATCGGATGTGTTTGCCCATAGCGACATGTTGTTGCCTTATTGTCTGAATATCTCTTAAGTCTTCCAGGAGCCAGGGGATCATTTGTTCTGTGTTACGATTTGTTTAACCACAGGAATCTTGGGCAGGCACAGATTGATCTACGCTTACAAAATGTGTCACATTAGTGTCTAAAACAATCTTTATTTTGCCTGAGAAGTGACTCGTGGCTCCAGTATCGCCCCGCCAGTGTACTTAACATTTGTACACTATGTCCAAAAGCGTTTAAGCTAATGAAGCGTGATCTATGGTTTAATTTGTAAGTCTAATTTTTGTTTTTCTAACTTTCTAGCATTTTTCCTGTCATCATTTCTCCCAAAAATATGTCATGGACCCATCCCAGAAGATTTAGGAAGATAGTTCTGTAAATTATAAAACTGTTAGGGGTGTATTTTGCATTCCTGTGTCCTTATTGTCAGTGATGCATCTTCTAGCAGATAACTGGCCAACATAAATTACTTCATGTCAGAAGTTTTATCTGCAACATAAATGATAGCGGAATCGTTTTTCGGCCATCTGAACCATCGACAATAAAAGTCAGACTTTGGTGTCAATCCAATAGCAATAACTTAGATACACGTTTCTCCACTTTACAACACCCTCAGTAGATAAGAGTCAAATGCGGCCGCAAGAAGACCTGTTGCTTAAATTCCAAGGAGGCAACATCATCTTCAGTTGAGCTTCACTTAGTTCAATGCAAGAAAACAATCAAACAAATACAAGCAGGTTGCTTAGAGTGAAGGAATACTCACAGTCAAAGTCCTGCATTCAAAATGTTACTCAACTATTCAGATCTTGTACTTGTGTAAAAGTAGAAGTACTCAGATCTTGTACTTGAGTAAAAGTAGAAGTACTCAGATCTTGTTCTTGAGTAAAGTAGAAGTACTCAGATCTTGTACTTGAGTAAAAGTAGAAGTACTCAGATCTTGTTCTTGAGTAAAGTAGAAGTACTCAGATCTTGTACTAGAGTAAAAGTAGAAGTACTCAGATCTTGTTCTTGAGTAAAGTAGAAGTACTCAGATCTTGTTCTTGAGTAAAGTAGAAGTACTCAGATCTTGTACTAGAGTAAAAGTAGAAGTACTCAGATCTTGTTCTTGAGTAAAGTAGAAGTACTCAGATCTTGTTCTTGAGTAAAGTAGAAGTACTCAGATATTGTACTTGAGTAAAAGTAGAAGTACTCAGATCTTGTTCTTGAGTAAAGTAGAAGTACTCAGATCTTGTACTTGAGTAAAAGTAGAAGTACTCAGATCTTGTTCTTGAGTAAAGTAGAAGTACTCAGATCTTGTTCTTGAGTAAAGTAGAAGTACTCAGATATTGTACTTGAGTAAAAGTAGAAGTACTCAGATCTTGTACTTGAGTAAAAGTAGAAGTATTCAGATCTTATACTTGAGTAAAAGTATAAGTACTCAGATCTTGTACTAGAGTAAAAGTAGAAGTACCCAGGTCTTGTACTTGAGTAAAATTAGAAGTACTCAGATATTGTACTTGAGTAAAAGTAGAAGTACTCAGGTCTTGTACTTGAGTAAAAGTAGAAGTATTCAGATCTTGTACTTGAGTAAAAGTAGAAGTACTTAGATCTTATACTTGAGTAAAAGTAGAAGTATTCAGATCTTGTTCTTGAGTAAAAGTAGAAGTACTCAGATCTTGTTCTTGAGTAAAAGTAGAAGTATTCAGATATTGTACTTGAGTAAAAGTAGAAGTACTCAGATCTTGTACTTGAGTAAAAGTAGAAGTACTCAGATCTGGTACTTGAGTAAAAGTAGAAGTACTCAGATCTTGTACTTGAGTAAAAGTAGAAGTATTCAGATCTTGTTCTTGAGTAAAAGTGGAAGTACTCAGATCTTGTACTTGAGTAAAAGTAGAAGTATTCAGATCTTGTAGTTGAGTAAAAGTAGAAGTACTCAAATCTTGTACTTGAGTAAAAGTAGAAGTACTCAGAACTTGTTCTTGAGTAAAAGTAGAAGTACTCAGATCTTATTCTTGAGTAAAGTAGAAGTACTCAGATCTTGTTCTTGAGTAAAGTAGAAGTACTCAGATATTGTACTTGAGTAAAAGTAGAAGTACTCAGATCTTGTTCTTGAGTAAAAGTAGAAGTACTCAGATCTGGTACTTGAGTAAAAGTAGAAGTACTCAGATCTTGTACTTGAGTAAAAGTAGAAGTACTCAGATCTTGTACTTGAGTAAAAGTAGAAGTACTCAGATCTGGTACTTGAGTAAAAGTAGAAGTACTCAGATCTTGTACTTGAGTAAAAGTAGAAGTATTCAGATCTTGTTCTTGAGTAAAAGTGGAAGTACTCAGATCTTGTTCTTGAGTAAAAGTAGAAGTATTCAGATCTTGTAGTTGAGTAAAAGTAGAAGTACTCAAATCTTGTACTTGAGTAAAAGTAGAAGTACTCAGAACTTGTTCTTGAGTAAAAGTAGAAGTACTCAGATCTTATTCTTGAGTAAAGTAGAAGTACTCAGATCTTGTTCTTGAGTAAAGTAGAAGTACTCAGATATTGTACTTGAGTAAAAGTAGAAGTACTCAGATCTTGTTCTTGAGTAAAGTAGAAGTACTCAGATCTTGTACTAGAGTAAAAGTAGAAGTACTCAGATCTTGTTCTTGAGTAAAGTAGAAGTACTCAGATATTGTACTTGAGTAAAAGTAGAAGTACTCAGATCTTGTACTTGAGTAAAAGTAGAAGTACTCAGATCTTATACTTGAGTAAAAGTATAAGTACTCAGATCTTGTACTAGAGTAAAAGTAGAAGTACCCAGGTCTTGTACTTGAGTAAAAGTAGAAGTACTCAGATATTGTACTTGAGTAAAAGTAGAAGTACTCAGGTCTTGTACTTGAGTAAAAGTAGAAGTATTCAGATCTTGTACTTGAGTAAAAGTAGAAGTACTCAGATCTTATACTTGAGTAAAAGTAGAAGTATTCAGATCTTGTTCTTGAGTAAAAGTGGAAGTACTCAGATCTTGTACTTGAGTAAAAGTAGAAGTACTCAGATCTTGTTCTTGAGTAAAAGTAGAAGTACTCAGATCTTGTTCTTGAGTAAAAGTAGAAGTATTCAGATATTGTACTTGAGTAAAAGTAGAAGTACTCAGATCTTGTACTTGAGTAAAAGTAGAAGTACTCAGATCTGGTACTTGAGTAAAAGTAGAAGTACTCAGATCTTGTACTTGAGTAAAAGTAGAAGTATTCAGATCTTGTTCTTGAGTAAAAGTGGAAGTACTCAGATCTTGTACTTGAGTAAAAGTAGAAGTACTCAGATCTTGTTCTTGAGTAAAAGTAGAAGTATTCAGATCTTGTAGTTGAGTAAAAGTAGAAGTACTCAAATCTTGTACTTGAGTAAAAGTAGAAGTACTCAGAACTTGTTCTTGAGTAAAAGTAGAAGTACTCAGATCTTGTTCTTGAGTAAAAGTAGAAGTATTCAGATCTTGTACTTGAGTAAAAGTAGAAGTACTCAAATCTTGTACTTGAGTAAAAGTAGAAGTACTCAGATCTGGTACTTGAGTAAAAGTAGAAGTATTCAGATCTTGTACTTGAGTAAAAGTAGAAGTACTCAGATCTTGTACTTGAGTAAAAGTAGAAGTACCAGAGTGTAGGAATACTCTGTTACAGTAAAAGTCCTACATTCAAAATGTTCCTCAAGTAAAAGTAGAAAAGTATTCTCATCAAAATATTGTGAAAGTAGCGACAGTAAAAGTAGTCATTGTGCAGTAGAAGTACAAAGAAGCATAACATGGAAATACTCAAGTAAAGTACAAGTACCTCAGAAGTGTACTTAAGTACAGTACTTGAGTACATGTACTTTGTTATTTCCCACCATCAAACTAAAATGGAGGTAGATTGTGTGTGTCTGTGTCTATCCTTTCAAATGTAAAACTTCATCTGATCGATGTTCGTGTGCGATTCAAAAGCCTAATCAGGACTTTGAACAATCGTTTTAAACATATTCATCATTGGCAATGTCCGACTTTGGCATTTGAGTTTTGTCCTTTTTTTTTTTCAACCACAAGGTCGGTTCAAAAACTGTCTTGAAACAGTTGCGGCTCGACATCAACCGTACATCAATTCCTCTGGTTCCCTCGCACTAATCAGGTCCTGATGCTGCTCTCTGTTGAGGCCTCACAGTAATGGATGTTGATGCATGCCTTTTGGATAGAGCCTCCAGCTTATTCTTGTGGTGTTCAGTTATGGAAACTAAGTAACAATTTGATTATGATTTATGGTCAAATGGGGAGAGGCTGGAAATACATGTTTGGGACACATTTTTCAAACATCTGATTCCTTTTATTGGAGAAATATATTTTACATTCAGTTGGTAACGTTGGTGAGCCAAGCCCTTACAAGAAATAATGTAAAAACTAAAACTGGAATCAAATTATCAGCTGCCAGACTTCCTAGTTAGTTCTGTAAATTAAAAACATGTTTCTAGGGCGACTGTACGATTTGTCTTTTTAGTTTGAAGAACGATTTGGGACATGTTTCAATGGGGACTTGTACTGCACGGCCGACAGGTGCAAATGCATTACAGCCCAAAACTCTTTCATTAGGAGAAGCCACTGCAGTTTAAAAAACAATGCAAATAAAAAACCACAAATGTGCCAAAACACATGCAAATGAAGGCATGACTGTCACTGGAAGAAACTCACCAAAAATATGTTTTATTGGCATATTTTAACAATGTGATCACATTATTCCTTCTGATATACTGCAGATCTGCTGTAAGCTAGCTAGCTAACCTAATTGACACCATTTCTACTTTATATTTTCCAAGGCCCATAACTTTGACCCAGTGTATCAGTTCATGCTGACCTCACTGAGCACAGGCACCTGTAACCTTGGCTGCTGTGCTCTCAGTGTTCTGTCTCCCTGTTCCTGCCTGTTGGCGTCAGCTGATAGAGGTGTTATGATTCTATCTTGTTCTGCAGCATGTTGATTATTCTCTCTGAACTAAACACATGGGTCTGGGGTAGAGCTCTTCAGAATTGACGTCGCAACATACTGTGAAGTCAATCAATCAATCAATCAATGTTTATTTATATAGCCCAATATCACAAATGTTACATTTGTCTCAGTGGACTTCACAGTTTGGAAGTACTCACAAAGTACATGTACTCAAGTACTGTACTTAAGTACACTTCTGAGGTACTTGTACTTTACTTGAGTATTTCCATGTTATGCTTCTTTGTACTTCTACAAAGTAGTACTGCACAATGACTACTTTTACTGTCGCTACTTTCACTATATTTAGATGAGAATACTTTTCTACTTTTACTTGAGGAACATTTTGAATGCAGGACTTTTACTGTAACAGAGTATTCCTACACTCTGGTACTTCTACTTTTACTCAAGTACAAGATCTGAGTACTTCTACTTTTACTCAAGTACAAGACCTGAGTACTTCTACTTTTACTCAAGTACAAGACCTGAGTACTTCTACTTTTACTCAAGTACAAGATCTGAGTACTTCTACTTTTACTCAAGTACAAGACCTGAGTACTTCTACTTTTACTCAAGTACAAGACCTGAGTACTTCTACTTTTACTCAAGTACAAGATCTGAGTACTTCTACTTTTACTCAAGTACAAGACCTGAGTACTTCTACTTTTACTCAAGTACAAGATCTGAGTACTTCCAAAACTGTCAGAACCTCTGACTCTTTGACATGTCTTGTGAATTCTCCGGCCGAAGCTCCAGCTCTCCCCGTGTCTCTCTGAGTCCTGACTCCAATTGCTTCAGAAGTTTCCCCCACACTTACAATTATGAAACAGGCTCACAGTGACGGTCGGCTAACTTCATAATCCTGAACGTCAACAAGCACTCAGGTCCCAGCTGTGTGCATCACTTTATTGTTCCCTTGTTTCCGTTGTGTTTGAGTTTCTTGCAGAGTTTCATTAATGTGGCGCTTTTAGTAAATGCTGCTCATGTTTCATAAAAGTCAGTGAAGATGTTTCCTCATTTGCAGTGAGGTGTTTTGGGCTGTCGTAGCGTGATTACATGTATGCTACTGTACTTGTACACACCTTAAAAACAAACTTAAGTTTTATTGCAAGTAAAAAAATCGAATATAGTTTTGATGATAACCTAAACTATGTGAGCTTACATGATGTATTGTGTGGAAGTTTGGGGGAACGCATATCAAACAAATACACATCCTATCTTCAACCTGCAAAAAAGAGCCATACGAGTTATACATAAAACTACGTACAGAGAACCAACAAATAAATTATTCCTCAAACTAAAAACACTAAAACTACAAGACCTGGTTGACTATAAAACTATTCAAATTATGTTCAAAGCCGCAAATCAACAATTACCTCATAATATCCAGGGACTTTTCACACGGAGAGAGAGCATGCACATGTTGAGAGGAAACTGCATTTAAAAAAAAACACCCGTACGAACAAATGCCAAACTTCATTGCATCTCATCAAAAGGTGTTAGTCTGTGGAATAACTAATGATGCACTGAAATATTGTACAAGTCTATCGAAACTGAAAGTATTATTTAGGAGCCAAATCATTAATGGTTATGAACAGGACCTGTAATTGTAAAAGTAATTTATTTCTGATTGTTTTGTAAAAAAACAAAAAGCAAACAAACATGTCGCTGATGACGATGACCTAATATTTAATTTCTAAGAAAATTATATGCTAGAGGGGGAAGGACCAGAAAAGTTTTTTTAAGCTTCTTCTTGCCCCTGTTGAACATGACAGAGACTATTTGAGAATTATTATTATTATTTTTTTTTTTTTGTACTTTGTTATAATTATTCATTTGAGTGAGAAAAAAGGAAAAAAGAGATATGCATTTTTCTATGTATTTTTTCTTTTCAATGCTTATGTATCAACAGCAGACCAAGCATTTAAGGAGATAAAAGAGACAGAAGAAGAGAAGACTCACTGCCACTGACATTTAGACATTGCTCATGATACCTGTCTCTATATATATATATATATATATATATATATTATCGTTGTATGTTTTTGTTTCTGACATGTTCAATAAATTGACTGATAATAGCATATAACTGAACACTGTTATTGGGAGATAACAGGGACAGAAGAAGCCATATAAAGCAATAAGTGTATACCTCACAAAATCTAAGGTATAAAATCAAGACCAAGCGAAAGATAAATGCCACAAAAGTCTTTTTAAAGATGTGAACTGATATGGTTTCTCTTACACTCGATAGCAACCAAAACTAATTATAGGTAGAGTCCAGATCGCTCCAACGGTTCAATAATAAGATATAAACAGGCATTTTGAATTCATTGTTTCATGTTGTCATTCCAGGTTAAAGGTGGGGTAGGTCATTTTGGAGAAATTGGAGTGGCTAGAATTTGAAAATACACAACCGGAACAAAATCTGCCACTTCCTCACAGAGCCCCTCCTCCAACACACACGAACGCACACATGACCAATGAGGGCACGAGATAAGTTTGTGCACAGATGGAAGGCTGACAGGCAGGTAGGCCATCCAGTTATTTTAGCCGGGTGATTGGTCGTGCTTTTTACAGCGCCACGGCTTCCACAGATGAGATATTTTTATGTATTTTTTGTCAAAGCACTTCAGATATTCATTGCTATCTGGATGTTAAGAGCATTCCATGGAATATAACAAAAAGTGTTTCTCGAGCCGGTTTCTCAAACTTACCTCCCCCACCTTTAAGTCAAGCTAATAAATCTAATTGTATCCCAGTGTCTAGGTGTGTTTCTCCCACAGAGAACATCACTCTGCTGCAGGACTGATCCAGATGCACAAATCAGACACGCCTACTGTTCGGTCAAAGAGTTTAAACAACTACATGATGGAGCTTAATTGGATGTTATTTTATATTTAAATGCAAAGACAGGACTTTATCTGAAATCCACAATGTGAATAATGGGATCTTCAGGTATGTAGGGGAGAGAAGAAGAGGGAGGAATTTAAAGTCTGAAATGAGGCAAATAAGAAGCAGCAGAAATAAGTGAGAGGTGAGATGAGTGTGAAAGAAGGAGAGAATGAGGGAGGGGAGTTGAGCCGAGTGTGAGAATGACTGAAAATGCATAAGCAGGGTGGGAGGGGAAGACGGTATGACAGAAAAAGAGAGGTGGTGGCAGTGAGTGAGTGAGAGATGGGCAGGGAGGTATAAAGAGAGGGAGGGAGTAATATAAGAGAGGCAGCCATAGAGGGAGAGGTGACAGAGTAGATTATCCTCCTCTCTGCCTCATCATGTTCATGCTGCAGATGTGGACTGTTATCTCTCTGACCGTTATTCTCCTGGCATCTGTGGAAGGTAGGACACAACCATGTGTGTGTGTGTGTGTGAGAGCGAGTGTGTGTGTGTGTGTGTGTGTGTTGCATAGCGTGCATGCACCCTGCAGGTGGACAGCAAAAGAGAGCGATGGCGAAGACAGAAAAGAGGGATAGCAGCAGCAGGGAGGCATGTAAACAGAGAGGCAGGAGAATGAGCATCTTAAATCAAACAACACAGTGTGTGTGTGTGTGTGTGTGTGTGTGTGTGTGTGTGTGTGTGTGTGTGTGTGTGTGTGTGTGTGTGTGTGTGTGTGTGTGTGTGTGTGTGTGTGTGTGTGTGTGTGTGTGTGACGGCGTCCTCTCTGTTTTCTAAATGTTGTGGCAGCGTGGTGATGATCTAGAATCATGTGTGGCAGCACTGTCCTCATTTACAGCTCTCCCTGCTCCTGCTGCTTCCATCACACTTTCATTTGTTTACACATTTGCTTTGGATGAACAGGCATCATGGCACAGCCTCCACACACTCCCCCTCTCTTTCTCTCACTTTCCCTGTCTCTCATTTCACTGCCAGGGTAGTATGTTTGCAGCACAATGGGATGCCATTGTAATTCCTCTGACATTCTTGTGTGTAATTGTGTGTATCCACGTGTGTGTGTGTGTGTGTGTGTGTGTGTGTGTGTGTGTGTGTGTGTGTGTGTGTGTGTGTGTGTGTGTGTGTGTGTGTGTGTGTGTGTGTGTGTGTGTGTGTGTGTGTGTGTGTGTGTGTGTGTGTGTGTGTGTGTGTGTGTGTGTGTGTGTGTGTGTGTGTAACTCGATGGCATGCGCACATTCTGCACAACAGATTACCTTTTGAAGGGAACTGAAGCTGCTCTACTCTCTGGTAACATCCAGCTATTGACTTCATAGTGTCTAAAAACATGATGCTGTGCAGTAAATATGAATTTAAAAAGGTTTCTGTATCTAGTGTTCTTTGTATTTGTGCAATAATGCAGACTGTGAGAAACTTTTCTGGATGTCAAGATGTTCTTTTCTCACTTGAGACAAAAATATTTTCACTTCGAGATCACCTGGTGAAGTAAAGCTATAAAAAGGTGTGAATTAAACGCAGGAAGCCAATATAAATAATTGAGCCTGACACACAGGAACTTCACTATAAAACTGTTCATTGCTTTTGTTTAACACCTTCTCCTAATGTTTTTTGCGCTTGTCTCTCCCCCCAGGTAAAGGTGTGCAGATGCAAAGGGATGTCCAGTGCTGCATGTTGTACTCCCAGGGCAAGGTGCGTACCAAAGATGTGTTGCGGTTTGAGGTGCAGACGGAGGGGCCAGACTGCAGTATACAAGCCATCATGCAAGTATTTCAACTATCCACTCCTGGAGCTAAAGAGCAATCTGCAGGCATGGAAAATATGCCTCTCATTAGAGGAGGGCAGAGCTGAGAGACATTGTCATCTTTCCAGGTCATGTTGTTATGGCAGGGCTCGGAGCTGCATTTGCCAAGGAAGTAAGAAAGGAAATATGTGGGAATAACAAGCCATCTGAAAATACCTTCCGAGCCAGCTGAGCCCCGCCGCAGCCGTCCACTCAGAACAGCAGGCTTTAGTTAAAGTAACCACTCTGCATTGTGATACCTATTGTTTCCAGCAGGTCGGGGAAATCTGATGTAGCTGGGGAATGAGGAGCTTGTTTTCCGTTAACAAAAACATAGAATTCTTATAGAGTGGATAAAGAAAGTTCCTTTGGTCTTCTATTTATCAGCGAGGCTACCACCATTTGTTCATGTGTGTTCACTTTTGCACTCAGTTCGACTTCTTCCGAACATTGGTTGACTTTATTTCCTGTCATGTTGCATAAGGTTGTGATTCAGACCTGACTGATGTCTTTTTAGTCGTCCACATTATTGCTGATTCATTGTTTTTGTAGCCAATCTGGTGTTTCCGGAAACCTTGTACTGCCATCCTGTGTTGTGTAATAACCATTGTGTGTTTGTTTTGATAGTATTTACACGAAGAAGGCGGTGAAGTGTGCAGACCCCAGAGACCGGAAGGTGAAGAGGTTGCTGAGAAAGCTCCTGCAGAGACAGAGAACCAAAGCCCGCCGGACCATGTGGCTTCTTCCTCACGACAACCTGCCCGTCATGGCGGAGGTAATGTGACCTCCGGAAACACACAATATGTTCAATGTAATACCAGTGGTGTAAAGTAACGAAGTACATTTACTCAAGTACTGAACTTAAGTTTAATTTGAGGGACTTTACTTGGGTATTTCCATTTTGTGCTACTTTGTACTTCTACTCCAAAATCAGAGGTACATGGTGTACTTCTACTCCACTACATGTATTTAATACCTTTAGTTACTTCTCAGATGTGGATGAATGATGTGAAATATAATCAAGTGTTAAATCAGACTTTAGTTCCACCTGGAGTAAATCCACAAGCTACCCTGCAGTATACAAAGTCATTCAAACTAGCTGCACCTTTACCAGCTTTGAGAACACTTTCATGATCAATCATTATAAAACATATCATATATATTATTCTGAAATGGACCAATCTGCACAATGACTACTTTTACTGTCGCTACTTTCACTATACAGGGTATATGCAGGAATCCTGAAGTCAAATTTAATACCTTTTAATACCTTTTTTAAGACCCTTTCCATACATTTTAAGACCTCATCGCAACTTTGAGTTCTAACCGGTTACATTGGCAACACACTTTACCTCACATTTACTATATTGATTGTAAGATAGCAAAACTAAACAGAGTGCAGACAGACTACTGAAGCCTCCTTTCTACATGAACTTCAACCTCTCTGTGAAGGTCAGGTTTAATGCAGTATGCTGCTTTTTTGCTTCTGTAGACTCTGTGCTCTTTCATTCCAGTAAAACTCCTCAGAAAACATTAGAAACCACTATTTGACCAATAAACAAAACAATTGACAAAACTTTGAACTATGAAATATGTTAAACTTTGGTGAGCTTCAGCGGGGTAATGCCATATAGGAGCTCCCTCACAAATACCCAGGGGTTAAATTGGGCTGGGGCTGTCCGGGGCTAAGCCCTGGCACATAAGACGATGCTCTGACGTCTTCACCCTCACACATTTGTCATATGTTTACAAAAAAGGATATATATGTTAAGACTTTTCTCCTTCTTAATATAGACTATATTTAGGGTCTATATGTGTTGACTTTACTTTAAAATAGCAGATCTCTGTGACCGGATATAGTTTGGCTTAGACCCCGGCCCCACACGGTAAAACGCATACGCAAACGCAAAAAAGGCTTCCGTTCACACGCATTCGATTCATTAACGTGTCCGTTCACTCTAGACCGCTGGAAATGCTGGAAACAATGTAGTACATATGTCAGGCCTGTAAGTGGCGCTGCTGCCGCCCGAAATACACCAAAAGCAGCGAAGAAGACACCGGAGCATGGTTGCCATGGTTGCCCTTCTGTTTATTCTCCGCGGTGGACGGCGTGTTCTCCTGCTGTATCTCTCAGGTAGTCCACAGCAGATGAAAAACACCCACCTCTCCGCCTCTTCCAAGGAACGAGGGGACCGTGCGGCAGTTTCCGTAAAAAAAATGTTCCGCCGGTCAACATGTCCGTTAAAGTTTAAATCTTCCGTACAAAATTAGGAAAGTGCCGGTCAGAGGTCTTCTTTGTTATTTATTGAGCTTTAAAACAAATTGATAACGACTCTGTTCTCTGTATAATAATATAATAATATTTAATAAACGGTGACTGCCTCTCTTTTTCTCCCCCTCTTCTGACAGCCCAGCAGCAGCAGGAGACGTGGGGAGAGGGAGGCGGGCTCTTTCATCGTTATCAGAAAATGATCATATAGGGCACACACGGAGCCGTTGGACCCGCAGAGCGTTGCGTATGCCGGTCTACCCACCTTGGGACCCGTTACCGTAGCCGTTTATTCCCCCCCCCCCCCACACACACAGAGCGGAGCAAGGCAACGAAACTTAAAATAATAAGCAGCATTTTACGGCGCGCTATGCATGGGGCCGCCTTGTGGGGTTTCCCGACATGTCGTTTGAGTAAATGAAAGGGTGTTTCATGTTGTCGTTGCTGTGAACCTTCTTAATACCTTGGAAAATGCCGTTTAATACTTTTTAATAGCCTTAATTTTCGCTAAATTGATTTATCAACTTTTAATACTTTTTAAGACCCCGCGGACACCCTGCTATATTTTGATGAGAATACTTTCCTACTTTTACTTCAGGAACATTTTGAATGCAGGACTTTTACTGTAACAGAGTATTCCTACACTCTGGAACTTCTACTTTTACTCTAGTACAAGATCTGAGTACTTCTACTTTTACTCAAGCACAATATCTGAGTACTTTTACTCAAGTACAAGACCTGAGTACTTCTACTTTTACTCAAGTACAAGATCTGAGTACTTCTACTTTTACTCAAGTACAAGATCTGAGTACTTCTACTTTTAATCAAGAACAAGATCTGAGTACTTCTACTTTTACTACAAGATCTGAGTACTTCTACTTTTAATCAAGAACAAGATCTGAATACTTCTACTTTTACTACAAGATCTGAGTACTTCTACTTTTACTCAAGTACAAGATCTGAGTACTTCTACTTTTAATCAAGAACAAGATCTGAGTACTTCTACTTTTACGACAAGATCTGAGTACTTCTACTTTTACTCAAGTACAATATCTGAGTACTTCTACTTTTAATCAAGTACAAGATCTGAGTACTTCTACTTTTACTCAAGTACAATATCTGAGTACTTCTACTTTTAATCAAGTACAAGATCTGAGTACTTCTACTTTTAATCAAGTACAATATCTGAGTACTTCTACTTTTAATCAAGTACAAGATCTGAGTACTTCTAACTTTACTCAAGTACAAGATCTGAGTACTTCTACTTTTAATCAAGTACAAGATCTGAGTACTTCTAACTTTACTCAAGTACAAGATCTGAGTACTTCTACCACCCCTGATTAATCCCATAAATGTAATCAAATCAAATTGATCCAGCAACTCTAAGCGATCTAAGGTGTTGTTTTATGATATTAAGGGAGTTTTGCTTGCCGTTTCCTTACATTTCCTCCTCTTGTGTTTATCAGGACAAGAAAGATAACTGGGCGGCTCTGAATGTGGAGTGATGGAGGGCCGTCAAATACGGAGGACAACTCATAGTCATAAGTACGTTTGTTTCAGTGAATGTATGTGTGAAAGGTACCTCTGTCAAATGTCTATTCCCACATTTATGCTTACCTTTCCGCAGGCCAAGTAAACTTTCAGCAGCTCGTCACCTTTCCCCGGCGCAGCCTGCTGACTCCAGTCGTCTCGTGTCTCTATCTCTTCACTATCTGTCTCCCGGGGACCAGACCTGGGCAGCAATATATTTAAATGGCTTTAGATATTTAAACATGAACTCTGCTTGAAATATTCTCAAACACATGGCTGGGACAGTCTCAACAGAGGAGTATATTTACATGTAGATAATTGATTTTGTTTTTAAATGGCTCATACTGTTATTGGCCTGGAAGCGTTTCTGCAACATAACTTCTGGAGGCCGATGTGAAACCAGTGGAAAAATGTGTAATTAAGCAACAGGCAGTGATATTTATAGAATATTGTACATCAGCAAGACTATATACTTATGTGTGACATGTATACCTTCAGTAATGTGTTTTTAAAATTGCACAGGGTAAAGTAGATGGGGTTTTGTCCATGAGTGTGCAGAATATCGGGGAAAGTTTCTCTAATAATTGATTTGCACTTTGTTTGGCTAAACCCAGGTTATAGTTGTCTTAAAGTTTGAAAATTATTCTTCAGGCTTTGACCTGTTGTATTTGACTGTTAAACAGGTGAAATCAAAGTGGGGTCAGAGAGAATTCACCTGCATACAACTTCCTGTCACTTAAAGATCAAATGTTCCTGCTATTTTGTCCACTCTGTATATTTAACGTTTGTAAACCAAGCATGAAATCAGCGTCCATTGTTTAAGATGAGGCCCTCAGACTAGAGATTTCAATATTTACGCATTCGCAGTTTACACGTGTCTTTTCCACAAATAGTTTGTCACTAAACTATGCCAAAGTATTCATAATTAAATTCACCACATGGCAAGGCTGTTACAACTTAGAGGGCTCAATTGTGTGTAACACACAAGTATTGTAGAAGAATGCACTGTATGTTAAAACACAGTATCTCAAGTGAACTATTTTATTAATTAATCTGAAATAATAACAAAAACTGTTTTTTCTGGTTATCTTTTGTGTCTCTGTGTGTCTTTTTATTACAAAGTACACTTTTATTTAGCTGTCTGGCAGGTGAGTGGAGAAGGACCCACATGTCAATAGATGAGGCAGACAGTGACAGAATTTAAAGCAACATTATGCAGATTCTTACAGTTCAATTCTCACCACTGTTGTAAATGGCAAATATTACTTTGCTAACAGTCAATAATCAAGCACAACAAGACAAAGCAAGTTAGCTAATATGACTTACCTGGCTCCATTGCTAGCTCCTCCGGTTATGATGTGGGCCGACATTGGTCCTGGTCCTAGTCCTGAAAACTTCTTTATCCAAGCTCCTGTGCTAACGGTGTAAACACAAACACTCCCCTGGTGCTAGCGCCCAGTCCTGTTAGCATTGCTAACTGAGCTAACAGCTAACTAGCTCAAAGCAGCTATTGTTAGCAGCAGTTAGTAGTTAGCAGTTAGCAGTTAGTAGTTGGCAGTTAGCTGTTAGTAGTTGGCAGTTAGCAGTTAGTAGTTGGCTGTTAGCAGTTGGCTGTTAGCAGTTGGCAGTTAGCAGTTGGCTGTTAGTAACTTTGGCAGTTATTTGGCAGTTAGCAGTTGGCAGTTAGTAGGTGGCTGTTAGTAGTTGGCTGTTAGTAGTTGGCAGTTAGTAGTTGTTGGCTGTTAGTAGTTGGCTGTTAGCAGTTAGTAGTTGGCAGTTAGTAGTTGGCAGTTAGTAGTTAGCAGTTGGCTGTTAGTAACTTTGGCAGTTTTTTGGCAGTTGGCAGTTAGTAGGTGGCTGTTAGTAGTTGGCTGTTAGTAGTTGGCTGTTAGTAGTTGGCTGTTAGTAACTTTGGCAGTTATTTGGCAGTTAGCAGTTAGCAGTTGGCAGTTGGCAGTTAGTAGGTGGCTGTTAGCAGTTAGTAGTTGGCTGTTAGCACTTGACTGTTAGTAACTTTGGCAGTTATTTGGCAGTTAGTAGTTGGCTTTTAGTATATTTGGCAGTTAGTAGTTGGCATTTAGGCGTTAGTAGTTGGCTGTTAGTAGTTGGCTGTTAGCAGTTAGTAGTTGGCTGTTAGCAGTTGACTGTTAGTAACTTTGGCAGTTAGTAGTTGGCTTTTAGTATATTTGGCAGTTAGTAGTTGGCATTTAGGCGTTAGTAGTTGGCTGTTAGTAGTTGGCTGTTAGCAGTTAGTAGTTGGCTGTTAGCAGTTGACTGTTAGTAACTTTGGCAGTTATTTGGCAGTTAGTAGTTGGCTGTTAGTAACTTTGGCAGTTATTTGGCAGTTAGCAGTTAGCAGTTGGCAGTTAGTAGGTGGCTGTTAGCAGTTAGCAGTTGGCAGTTAGTAGTTGGCTGTTAGCACTTGACTGTTAGTAACTTTGGCAGTTATTTGGCAGTTAGTAGTTGGCTGTTAGTAGTTGGCAGTTAGTAGTTGTTGGCTGTTAGTAGTTGGCTGTTAGCAGTTAGTAGTTGGCAGTTAGCAGTTAGTAGTTGGCTGTTAGCACTTGACTGTTAGTAACTTTGGCAGTTATTTGGCAGTTAGTAGTTGGCTTTTAGTATATTTGGCAGTTAGTAGTTGGCATTTAGGCGTTAGTAGTTGGCTGTTAGTAGTTGGCTGTTAGCAGTTAGTAGTTGGCTGTTAGCAGTTGACTGTTAGTAACTTTGGCAGTTATTTGGCAGTTAGTAGTTGGCTGTTAGTAACTTTGGCAGTTATTTGGCAGTTAGCAGTTAGCAGTTGGCAGTTAGTAGGTGGCTGTTAGCAGTTAGCAGTTGGCAGTTAGTAGTTGGCTGTTAGCACTTGACTGTTAGTAACTTTGGCAGTTAGTAGTTGGCTTTTAGTATATTTGGCAGTTAGTAGTTGGCATTTAGGCGTTAGTAGTTGGCTGTTAGTAGTTGGCTGTTAGCAGTTAGTAGTTGGCTGTTAGCAGTTGACTGTTAGTAACTTTGGCAGTTATTTGGCAGTTAGTAGTTGGCTGTTAGTAACTTTGGCAGTTATTTGGCAGTTAGCAGTTAGCAGTTGGCAGTTAGTAGGTGGCTGTTAGCAGTTAGCAGTTGGCAGTTAGTAGTTGGCTGTTAGCACTTGACTGTTAGTAACTTTGGCAGTTAGTAGTTGGCTTTTAGTATATTTGGCAGTTAGTAGTTGGCATTTAGGCGTTAGTAGTTGGCTGTTAGTAGTTGGCTGTTAGCAGTTAGTAGTTGGCTGTTAGCAGTTGACTGTTAGTAACTTTGGCAGTTATTTGGCAGTTAGTAGTTGGCTGTTAGTAGTTGGCAGTTAGTAGTTGTTGGCTGTTAGTAGTTGGCTGTTAGCAGTTAGTAGTTGGCAGTTAGTAGTTGGCAGTTAGTAGTTGGCTGTTAGTAACTTTGGCATTTATTTGGCAGTTAGTAGTTGGCAGTTAGGAGTTAGTAGTTGGCAGTTAGTAGGTGGCTGTTAGCAGTTAGTAGTTGGCACAGGGGCGGCGGGTACTGTAGGCTAGGGAAGGCTAAGCCTTCCCAAATATGTGTGTCACTGCATCCTGGTAAAATTTAAATATAATGTATAACACAAACATGGACAAGCGTACTGACAGCGCAGCGTCATACTTCATTAATGAAAATGAAACTATAATATTAGACAAATATGAAGAAGTTAAAATGTAAACATCCATGACTTAAACACTTTATCCAGGATAAAAGCCACAGAGCTGCACCTGCAAGGTGAAAACAGAACAGCTGGTTAAAAAATAAATAAACTCCAGAGTGTTTGAATGCGTAGGCCTACATTAACAGGTTTATGATATCACTGCCTCATCTAAGATACGATCTGACTTTAATAACATTTGAGTTGAATGTTTCGTCAACTTAATGTATTGCTTAAAATAATACTTCTGCATACAGTACGTGACACTGTGAGTGTTGCACCGCACGGCCAGATACGGCTCGAGAAGCTGACTCAGATAAGGAAATATAGGATATATTATGACATTATATGATCGATGATGTGATTGATGATGTGATATGAATGATAAGTGCGACACGTCGGCGTCTTCTCTGCATACGGCAGCTTTTCTGTATTTCCTTTATCCTGTAATATGTCTTGATAGATTTAAACTCCGCACACTGAGCTCTGATTGGTCAGCAGGCGGTGCTTTCATTGAGTTGATCTCTTATCTATAGGCGCCGGAGGCAGGCAGCGTCAGGTAAAAAAAGTTATTTAGCCTTCCCAAACTTGAGCTTCACGCGCCGCCTATGAGTTGGCAGTTAGTAGTTGGCAGTTAGTAATTGGCAGTTAGCCGAAGTAGTTGGCTGTTAGCAGTTTTTAGTAGTTGGCAGTCAGTAGTTGGCAGTTAGCAGTTAGTAGTTAGCGTTACTTTAGCAACAAGGAAAGCTCTCTGTCCAACAGGAAACTCTGTGGAATTTATTTTTGTAAAATATGATATTATCAAAATAGGCTGAAAATGATTTTTTTATTTCTTGGGTTAAAATAGTTCAATTGTGTTGCTTTAATTAGCAAAGAAAGACTGCAAGAGATAAATGATTTACAATCTGACAACTGACTGGTAAAAAGGGGCTGTTATAAGGGCTGATGAGGAATAACTGCAGGTGTGGAGAGGGGGCGGGGAAACTCAGGTGAGGGGACATAGGTAGGTAAAGAGCAGATTACTTTGTAGGCATCTGGTGGCCAGGTTGAGAATAACACTTTAAGGGTGGGGAAAAGTGAAAATATATCGCATGATATTGCACTATTTCTGTGTGAAATATCCAACAACTATTGAAATGAAATTTGGTACAAACACTCATGTGTAAGAGGAACCATAATTAATTAACGTTTAATTTAGCAGTGTCATCAGGTTGGTTATTTATATGCCTAGTTGGGTTAATGCCAAAAAGACATAGGCCTATGTCAAACTAATAACAGCTGTGGGCAACTTTGTGTTTAACTTTAGTGCTTATAGTCAAACTTAGTATTTTTAAAATCATTTTACTTACTGTTTATTTACAGTATAGCCTATATTTTTTTGCATTGTATTAGTTGTATGGAGAATTAAAGCATGCTACCTTTAGCATTTGCTTCCAAAAATGCTAACATGCAGGGCTGTGTAGACCAACTGTTGCTTGGAATTAAGAAAATTAGAAAAGGTTTTTTTTAACCCTTACTTAAAGTTGAGTACTCTTTCCTACATGTGAATGAAGAAAACTAGGTACTAGGTTTTCTGGAAATTCATCAGTTAGTGAGCGTTTCAAAAGACAGCTTTGCAACGTAAGATTCTTCAAAAACAGAATTTATGTAATTATTTTACAATTCAAGCTATTTTTCCCATATTTAATTTGACCCAAGCGTGTCTCTGAGCTTCTGGACATATCCTCCACCAGGGGTAGCCACTAACACAATAATAAGCACTTCAGTTCAATTCCTGAGCCATTTATTTGTCACATGTTTTTCATAAGCTGACCGTCAAAATGTAGAGCTTGTTACTGAAATAACACCAAACTTCAAAACTAAAGACAAATCTCTAGTGAGCTTACATGTGACACACATTAAGAGGAGCTTTAAATGCTATCTAACTTTCAAAATAAATAATACAATACAATTCGCTCTAAATCTATCAACACCAAAAGGCATAAAGCAACTGTGCATTCACTTTCTCAGGGCGTTCACAAACTGTCTTCACAGTACCTTTTCACACAACAATCAAACTCAAATAATCATAAGCTTGCAATATATGCTATGTATCATTCTAGTCCAAATATAACTAAATTAAATGTTAATGTGAATTAAAAAGCAAAAAACACACACAGGCAGGTGGACAGGTGTCTAAAAGTCCTCTAAGGTTCAATGACATTGAAGCTACAGGTGTTATTACTTTATAAATCAGTGAAAAAGACATCTAGTTACGCATAAATCAAACTTTAAGTAGAAAAACAAGACATTTTACCTAAGAGAAAAGAAAGTTTTGCACATTCATTGTTGGATAATTTCTACTAAATTAACTTTGGCAGGTATTCCTGTAAAATGACAGAACAGTCATTTACCGATAACAAAGCAATAGCACCGAGGAAATACACACTAGTATAATAGAAAGCACTGAGTGAAAAACACTAGTCACTATAAATGCATCAACTCTCCTTCACATCAACCTTTAAACATTGTTTAACAGTCAAGTACATTCAAAATTGTACAGTTAACTTGTGCAAGCAAACTTAAATAACAAAAAATATATTAAAAAAACAAGACTGAAGTATTTACATCTCCATTGAGTATTTCTGCGTGTAGCACGGAGGCTCCATATCTAGAGGTAGTCGTAGTGAGAATGAGTTTGTGTTAAGTCATGCAATGCAAAAAGCATATTCAAATCCGCTCTTAATTTACGAATGGTGGTGTTTCTCTGACACTGGTGAGGAGCTTATGCTGCTTTGACTGTATGAATCGTAAATTATGTACATTTTTGAAAACATGATGACGTTTAAGGACTATGTGAAAACTGTGTTGCTGAAATTGATGCTCAAATAGCAAAATACCTCCAAATAAGTGGCACTGCGGGCAAAGGGATATGTTATTATAGGCATTGTGTGTAACCGTTCCTGACAAGCAAACCAACCAGCTGTCATTTGTATTTCCTTTCCCGGTGAACTTTGTTTTTAGACTTGAAGAAAGGATTTCATCTGAACTGATAACTTCAAACCCGAAGCCATTGGCAGATTAGACCGTGAACTATTATTTCTTTAAGACTATCTCTGCACCATTGCACGTCAACCTTCGATCTAAACTTGGTGCATGAATCCCTCGTAGCTCTTGTCTTCACATCGTGGTCTCACTGTTGCGGTGGTTGAGTGAGTCGTTCTCCTGACAGATGAGCTGGTAGGGCTTCTCGTTCTCCTCGATCACAGAGTTGCACACTTCGGCGTCCTGACTCTGCAGCTCTTTACGGGAAAGATGCTCCACGATCCCCGCACCCAGAGAGTCACCCAGCACGTTGGTGGTGGTGCGCAGGCGGTCCCTACAAAGAGAGGGGGTCAGGAGAAGAGAAATGTACTGTAGCTGTGTACGGATAGGGAAAATGTTGATGCATATCTGCTTTATGATCTCTCAGGTCTTCAGGTCTGCTTTCTGCCAGAGTCAGAACTAAACATGGAGAAGTTCAGTTATGATTCCAACACAGTCTCACGGCATTTCATGTTGGAGTCACGAAATTAATCTATTGATTCGTGTTCACATACACGAATCCACCATTTTTTTCGTGTCACACAAAACGATTAAAAGCAATGGAAATAATAACAAATTAGAAGGAAAAAGATATTAAGAAATACAGATGTCAGTATTCTGAGGCTCTGAGACATTTCTTTTCCTCGCGGACGGCAAAAAAACTCTGACATTATACAATTTAAAATAAAAGGCTTCGGGTAAGATGTTGAGTAAGAACAAGTTTTTATGAACCACACAGCTTCTTGTCTTCCAAGACCTGACCGGGCAAAAAGACGTGGTGCAGGCACGAAACATATACCAATAGAAATACATTGCTTTTAAAATCGTTCTGTGTGACACGAAAAAAAATCAAAAATCGTTGCCCCCCAGTACTCATCGGACCTCCTCCATCCCTACACCCCTTTTCGGAGTCTGCGGTCCTCAGACACGGGCCTGCTCTCCATCCCCCGCTCTCGCCTCCGAACGGTTGGCGACAGGGCGTTCAGTGTTGCGGCCCCCACCCTCTGGAATGCACTGCCTCCCTGGACATCTTCAAATCCTGATTAAAAACGCACCTGTCCACCCCGGCCTTCGGGCCCGAGCCCTTTCTAGGCCCCCAGGCTTCTTTTATTTTTTGGTTTGCCCTTTGATTGTCTGTTTGTTTTGTTTGTCCACCATGTACAACGACCTTGGGTGCCTTCAAAGGCGCTATATAAATATAATTTATTATTATTATTATTAAATAATGTATAAATGCTTTCAAATGTAATATATTTAGACCTTTCTTTAAGCAAGCTTGGGGACTGTTCCCGGCCTAGACGTAATTAACCGGATAAACTATTGTTTTATTCTTTTGCAATATGGCTACAAATAATGACAGTTGAATTTTTCGATTCTTTTAATTTTTTTGGGTCTATTTTCTTCTGTTGTGTTGTTTTGATTCCTGTTTTTTTTTAATTTGACACAGAAATCTTTAGGATGCTGTATTTTACACAACAAGTGGGTCATTATTTGCAATGTCTGAGTCAATTGAAGTTCAAATTGTGAATGACATGGATAGCATGCAGTATATACACTTACTTCTTTGTACAAATTAAAATTAAAATGTGCACTTTGAACTCTATCAAAAGCAGCGTCCAATCAGCATAGATGGGTTCACTTCCCACTGAGAGTTATTTTAATTAAATGCATCTTTGCCTGACAGCAACATACACTACTCTGTCGACAAACATTTCAAATTGCACATTAAGCCTATCATTTACCTTTCCAAATATTGAATCAGTGCCAAAGTGTGTGTTCAATATGCTCACATGACACTCAGAGTATCATACATGTTACTTACACACTTTAAATCTCTGATAATGAATCTTGATTTCATAATCAGATTAAAAAAAAAAGTACGACCCCTAAAGTGTTTTACATTGGTTACGTTATAACATAATTGGGTTTAATTGTACTTTTGGTCAGGTTAAGTCCAACTGCTATGACATTTTTCAATAAGCGCTAACATATTTAGGTGCTACGTGCCTCCAAACTGAGGCTCTTCTAATCCGGCTCTCTGCATTATGCATCAATAACCCCTCTGAAGCTTCACGGTGACATTTAGGCTTCAGACCCTCAGAACCAATCCCCATCACGCTGACATTTAGTGGGAACTCACAGGAACCAATCCACGGCGATGATCAGAGTTATGTCCTCCGTGGGCAGTCCCACCGAGGTCAATACGATCACCATGGTAACCAGTCCAGCCTGAGGGATGCCTGCTGCTCCGATGCTGGCAGCCGTCGCCGTGATGCTGAGGAGAGGGAAGACATTTTAATGACAGGGAAACATACAAGAAGCACATGTGCACTCCTGGTGGGAGGAGTGGAGGGAGGGAAGCACGAGGGAAAATAATGTTTTGTCAATTATCTACAAGCTGATCACAATGATCTACAAGCTGATCACAATTATCTACAAGCTTATTAAAATTAGCTGCTAACTGATCACAATTATGTCCAAGCTGATCACAATTCAATCACCTATCCATCTATCTATCTATCTATCTATCTATCTAAAAATATATACAGCACTACAACAAAGGGAAAAAACCCCAAGTAAGGTATGGTTACCTGATGGTGAGAATCTGCCCAAAGTTGAGGTCCATGTCGTTGACCTGGGCGATAAAGATGGCCGCCACCGCCTCGTACAGCGCGGTTCCGTCCATGTTGATGGTGGCGCCCACGGGGAGGACGAAGCGAGTCACTCGTTTGTCCACACGGTTGTTTTCCTCCAGACAACGGAAAGTGATCGGCAGGGTGGCAGAGCTGCAGGACGCCAAAAACATATTATAAAACACATTATTCTCTATCGGTTTATATCATATATTCTATACTGGCAAAGTTACTGTGATTCAGGTCCTGTTATTCTATAGGTAATAAGACACATTTATTTTTGTAATGTAACTCTGCAGTTGCACACAAGTCAGAATCTGTGTTGCAGAACCTAAACTATAATATGGATGAAGTTAAATGAGCTTTTTGTGATATGGAAAACCTCTAAGCAATGCAAGTAGTGATTTACAAAGGAGATGTCCTCCAATGTTTGGGTCATGTCCATTTGTTCTTTTCTCTAAGTACCCATTACGTTTGGGGATTCACCAATGTGTTCTTATTTTAAAATAACATACAACAATGTATGCATTAATATGATTAAAGTTAGATTAAAGGGGACCTATCATGCAAAATGCACTTGTGTACGTCTTTTCTACATGAACATGTGTCCCCGGTGTTCCAGGGAACTCACCAAGTGTCAGAAAACACAACCCTCTCTATTTTCCTCCATACCCAAATCTCTTAAAAAGGGGCTGCAACGGATCTGATACAGACTGATCCAGATTTGAACACTTCTCTGACGTCACAGAAGTGGCGCTACGGCTATTGGGCCAACTCCACCAATCAGGAGGAGGCAGCCACGGACATTGCCGTTGGAAAGCGCTGGAGACGCTGTAGTACATATGCCAGGCCTGTAGATGGTGCTGTTCTCACAGAATCAGCCCATGATGCAAAGACAGTGTTAAATTGAGCGAAATGAGGAATGGCTAAAATGCATGATCTGTTTGGTATTTTGAAAAATAAAAAGTATAAATATTACTTATATAGGTATGGTCCTACACTATATTATTCAAATATAGCATGATAGGTCCACTTTAATATATGTGTTGGAGTTATTATAATGATAATAATTGTGCAGCACAAGAGCATCTGGAGGTCACCTATTATGCAAAATGCACTTTTTGATTTCTTCTAAACATCAACATGTGTCCCCTCTTCTTCATGTCTCTTCTACATCAACATGCGTCCCCTCTTCTTCATGTCTCTTCTACATCAACATGTGTCCCCTCTTCTTCATGTCTCTTCTACATCAACATGTGTCCCCTCTTCTTCATGTCTCTTCTACATCAACATGTGTCCCCTCTTCTCCATGTCTCTTCTACATCAACATGCGTCCCCTCTTCTTCATGTCTCTTCTAAATCAACATGTGTCCCCTCTTCTTCATGTCTCTTCTACATCAACATGCGTCCCCTCTTCTTCATGTCTCTTCTACATCAACATGTGTCCCCTCTTCTTCATGTCTCTTCTACATCAACATGTGTCCCCTCTTCTTCATGTCTCTTCTACATCAACATGTGTCCCCTCTTCTCCATGTCTCTTCTACATCAACATGCGTCCCCTCTTCTTCATGTCTCTTCTACATCAACATATGTCCCCTCTTCCTCATGTCTCTTCTACATCAACATGTGTCCCCTCTTCTTCATGTCTCTTCTACATCAACATGTGTCCCCTCTTCTTCATGTCTCTTCTACATAAACATGTCTCCCCTCTTCTCCATGTCTCTTCTACATCAACATATGTCCCCTCTTCTTCATGTCTCTTCTACATCAACATGTGTCCCCTCTTATTCATGTCTCTTCTACATCAACATGTGTCCCCTCTTCTTCATGTCTCCTCTACATCACCATGTGTCCCCTCTTCTCCATGTCTCTTCTACATCAACATGTGTCCCCTCTTCTTCATGTCCCTTCTACATCAACATGTGTCCCCTCTTCTTCATGTCTCCTCTACATCAACATGTGTCCCCTCTTCTTCATGTCTCTTCTACATCAACATGTGTCCCCTCTTCTTCATGTCTCTTCTACATCAACATGTGTCCCCTCTTCTTCATGTCTCTTCTACATCAACATGTGTCCCCTCTGTGGAAAGAGACTCTGAAAGTTTCAGGAACAAAGATTCTCTCTCTTTTTGATCCATTTCTATAAAAACCTGTCTGAAAATAAGCTGATCAGATTTTGGCCACTTGATGATGTCATAACGATGTTTTGTCTTGTGTAACCATTAGCCAATCAGCAACCAAGGTAACCCCCCCCCCCCCCCCATTGAGTTCTTTGTAACCAAATCTCTCTCAGAGGGGCGTGGGGAGGAGACAGAGAATCAGCACTTTGGAAACAGGGCTGAAACAGAGGGGATTATGGGTAATGCTGCAATAATCTGTTTGGTGTTTCAGCCAATCAGAGACAGGCTCTGTATATATCTGAGACCTGTAATATATTGATGAAAAACAGTATGATAGGAGACCTTTAAGTGTCTCACCTGGACGATGTTCCCAGAGCGGTGATGAGCGCCTGCAGAATCCCTCCGATGAAGACGTAGGGGTTCTTCCTCGTCACCAGGAAGTAGAGCAGCGGCAGAACGAAGAGGCCGTGGATGAGCAGACCCACGATGACGGACACGGTATACATCCCCAGCTGCCCGCCCATCTCCGCCAGGTCCTTCATCTCCACGATCTTCCCCGAAATCAGGAACATGATGCCGACCGGAGCGTACCTGAGAGGTCAGAGGATGATGAGAAGAAGCTAAAGTGAGTTCCTATAGTCAGAGTTTATAGACTTTGTATCTTTGTGTCAGAGGTGGGAAGTAGTGGAGTACAAATACTTGGTTACTGTACTTCAGTACATGTTTCTGGTATCAGTACTTTACTCCACTACTTATTTTTCTGACCACTTTTTACTTTGACTTCTTACATGTTGAACACAAATACCTGTACGTTCTACTTCTTACACTTTGAACACAAATACCTGTACTTTCTACTTCTTACATGTTGAACTCAAATACCTGTACTTTCTACTTCTTACACTTTGAACACAAATACCTGTACTTTCTACTTCTTACATGTTGAACACAAATACCTGTACGTTCTACTTCTTACACTTTGAACACAAATACCTGTACTTTCTACTTCTTACATGTTGAACACAAATACCTGTACTTTCTACTTCTTACACTTTGAACACAAATACCTGTACTTTCTACTTCTTACATGTTGAACTCAAATACCTGTACTTTCTACTTCTCTCATGTTGAACTCAAATACCTGTACTTTCTACTTCTTACATGTTGAACTCAAATACCTGTACTTTCTACTTCTTACACTTTGAACACAAATACCTGTACTTTCTACTTCTTACATGTTGAACACAAATACCTGTACTTTATACTTCTTACATGTTGAACTCAAATACCTGTACTTTCTACTTCTTACATGTTGAACACAAATACCTGTACTTTCTACTTCTTACATGTTGAACTCAAATACCTGTACTTTCTACTTCTTACATGTTGAACTCAAATACCTGTACTTTCTACTTCTTACATGTTGAACCCAAATACCTGTACTTTCTACTTCTTACATGTTGAACACAAATACCTGTACTTTCTACTTCTTACATGTTGAACACAAATACCTGTACTTTCTACTTCTCACATGTTGAACTCAAATACCTGTACTTTCTACTTCTCTCATTTTCCAAACAGGCTGGTTCCTTTAGTCTGAATGTGTGTTTGGTGGCGTGATCATTATTATTTAGAGTCATTGCGTGCCTATTGATTTGAACACGATCCGTGTATCCATCATTTCCTGGTCTTCTCTAAAGAAGAGGGACCAATGGAAACGTTGTCATGTTGCCGTTGTTCAGCATGGAAACATTCATTAGCTAACAATGACATTATTGTTCTATTAATATAAAGGGAGGTCAGGTACTCTTTAAAACAGCTGCTAGTTATGGGTACTTTTTACTGAAGTACATTTCAAAGCCCTCTTTACTTTGACTTGAGTAAAGAAGTTTAGTCCAAACTTGAAACTGTATATTTAACTTGTACAGTATACTAAGTATCCCGATCTTCAGGAGTGTTCACTGACCAGATGATGATGGACACCAGCCTCATGATGGCTTCGTTCAAACAGGTGAAGAAGTCCCTGAGAGCCTGGCCCTGCTGCTTCATGCTGCCGATCACCAGCCCGAAGCTCATGGAGAACACCACCAGACCCAGAGCGTTCACTCCATTGGAGGAGCCGGACATCGGCACCGTCTCCACCACCGTCTCCTGCACGAGGAAACACGTGGGAGGAAACATGAGCAACATTTTGTGTTTATTATGCAGGGTAAACATCCTTAACTTTCTTACGTTCATTCATGTTCGGAAAACACTGAATGTCCTCCTCCAACATGAGAGTAACATGATAACAAAGGTATCCCAACTGTAGCTGTGAACATGACAGGATGTGTGATTACCTAGAAGAGGATCAGGACTGTTTGAGGCATATGATAGCTATGTGATTAACATGATGATTCAGCCTCTATGGAGAGAGACATATGACAAGCATGATCATTTCTGACGTGGAGCTAATCTGAAGTAAACGTTGAATACTGCTTTCTATTCCTCCATCTAGTGACTGAGTAACTCCCTCTCTTGGATATCAGCATGTGAAGGACACTGTTCAGGAACTAGTTGATGCTCTGTATGTGATGACTCCTTCCATTCTGGAGAGGATCACAGATACATGGATCCTGAGGTTCAAGATCAAGCCGGGGACCAGGGATTATTAACATTTTGAAGTATTCAGAAAAAAGTCAGAATTTTGAGAAAAAGTCAGAATTTTTAGAAAAAAGTCCGAATTTTGAGAAAAAGTCAGAATTTTTAGAAAAAAGTCCGAATTTTGAGAAAAAGTCAGAATTTTAAGATTTTTTGAAAAAAAACGTGTTTTCTGAATGGAGCTCGGCTAAGCTAACGCAGTATATGCTCCGGCCATCCACACTCACAACAACGGCCTACAGACAGAAATAAACCAGCGACTGTATTCTCCATGACACAGACAGTATGTGGTTTGGACTTGTTTCCCTTTTGTCTAGTTTCTGAACAGATAAGACCTTCCTTTTTGATAAAGCTTATAGTTAGGGCTGATTAGATTCAGCCCCTAGTTTTGCTGATATAGGCTTAGTTTGTCGGGGGACATCTCACTTCTTCCTTCTCTCTGTCTATACCTGTGTACTCTCATGTTCCGATTAACCCAGCTTCCCCAAATTTCTTTCTTTTTGGTGTCTATATACGCCGGGATCCGGAGTCATGGATGATCCTTCGGTCCTGTGTCCTGGATCTTGAGTCGTGGCTGTGGTCCTGGATCATAAGTCCTGGATGGATATCCTCGTGGATTCATCTTCCTATTATGCACACATGCATTTCAAAACATTTGGTCTACCTATGTTGTAAATGTATTATCTTTTCAATTTACACACGGCATCTATTGCACGTCTGTCCGTCCTGGGAGAGGGATCCCTCCTCTGTTGCTCTCCCTGAGGTTTCTCCCATGTTCCCCTTTAAACTGTGGGGTTTCTCTGGAAGTTTTTCCTTGTACGATGTGAGGGTCTAAGGACAGAGGGTCTAAGGACAGAGGGTCTAAGGACAGAGGGTGTCGTGTTGTCATACTGATATTCTGTACAAACTGTGAAGTCCACTGAGACAAATGTAACATTTGTGATATTGGGCTATATAAATAAACATTGATTGATTGATTGATATGAGGAGCTGTGAGCTCTGAGGGCTAACAGCTAACGGCTAATGTTGGTTTTGTGGTTCGCATTGAAGATCGCCCCGCCTACACTGCGTTACTATAGTTACTGCCCCAGTTCCTAAACTGTAATGGAAACACAGCATAAAGTGAGCCTGGCCTACCAAGGCCTAACTATACCGTACTAAGCCGTGCGAGGTCCTGCAGTGGCAAAGCGCCATTATGTCTAATTTATTATAACAACCATCCTAATTCCTAATAAATCACAGAAATACTATGATTGTTCCAACAAAAAAGCCAGTGATTAATAATTATGCTTATTCTAATACTGTAACACATGATTGCTTACAACCACAATTATACAGTGCTGTAAGCAGACCATAATGCAGAGGATAGGAATCCCGCTGAAGTCTGACTTTTTACTATGTTTCCACTTATCTGATGTGTTTTCAGAGGGGTCACCCACCTGAATGGTGTTGCTCTAAGTTATAATGGTTTGCTTTAAGTTAAAGGTGGGGTATGTAATTTATTTCAGAAACACTTTTTGTTATATTCCATGGAATGCTCTTAACATCCCGATAGCAATGAATACATTAAATGCTTTGACAATAAATACATTAAAAATATCATCTGTGGAAGCCGTAGCGCTGTAAAAAGCACGACCAATCATCTGAGCCGGCCCGGCTAAAGTAACTGGATGGCCTACCTGCCTGTCAGCCTTCCATCTGTGCACAAACTCATCTCGTGCCCTCATTGGTCATGTGCGCGTTTGTGTGTGTTGGAGGAGGGGCTCTGTGAGGAAGTCTGAAGGAAGAGGCAGTTTTTTTCCGGTTGTGTATTTTCAAATTCTAGCGCACTCGTGCCGGTTTCTCCAAAATTACCTACCCCACCTTTAAGTGAAAAAAGCCCATTAAATCTTTACACACAAAATGTTGCGTTAATTTCCCATTATACATTATAACTCGTTTTACTAGCTTATAATTAAAATACACTATGATCCTTGCAAGGTTGTATGATACTTGACCTTTTAAGTTGGTGTGTAATATTTTATAATTGTTGTAATTATTGTTATACAGCATTATAAACATGTTTCAGTGCTCATAGCTATGAATACACAGAGCAATAAGCAGATTATAATGCATTATATGTATGTCAATGATGCGTCATGAGGGAGGCAGAAAGTTTGATATAGTGTATTTCTGGTATATTCATTTTAATGTCACCTCATATAATCGTGTGTGTTAAATTTGAAGGGACAAAGTACATTTTTCCTCTTTTAAATATATATAGTCTTTTCTTCCACTTTTATGTGTAATCAAAAGGGTGGTTTATTGGCTATCTGTGGTTAGGCATAATACAAATGACCTTTGACATCTGCTTTGCAGTTCCCAGACCTCTGAAGAGGCCCTGAGTCTCTGGCTTCCTCTGTTAAGTGCTAAAACTATTATTGATTAAGCCAAAGGGGGTTTTCCTCAAATATAATGCAGTTAAAGTCCTGTTAATTAGTGATTCATGTCCAGCATGCATTAGTTAAGAAACGATAAGGATGTTGGGGTGTTGAAATGTACCTGCGTTTCCTGCAAGACCGTTATCAGATCAGGAGATGATTGGGTCACACACAAGTTAGAGAGACAATGGTCCTTCTGATTCTAAAGTAAGCTGACTTTGGGGTGAAGGGAAGTTCAGGGAAGGCCATAGGCCATGGGAACGGTTAAGCTTTTTTATTTACCTAATCCTAAAGATGTCATGGGACGATGGCGTTTGGATATTTACAAGTATGGCTTTCATAAAGAAAAACAGGTGACATTTGTATGATGGGCTGCATAGGGATAATGTGTGTTCGCTCTGTCAAAGAGTCCTCTGTCATGACTCCAAATCATTGTTCTGAGGATCTGTCTAAGGGCAGAGGGACAGAAACACACACACGCGCACAGAAGCAACAGATGGAATCAACAAACTGCTGACTCACTGCTTGGGGTCCCGCCCAGAAGTGAAACCGACCAATGGAACACTGCCAACTCACTGGCTAGCTCGCTCAGGAGTGAACCCGCCAATAAAGAAATAGCTAGGGAAGAGCAAGCGATACAACTCCTCCCCACCTGTGTATAAATGTTGTGATGATTTTGAGGATCGGCGCTCTTGTTTCTGACTGGCTGTCGTGGTACGTATATCACACGGTGGTAGAACCTGAGCCCGGAGTACTCTGCAGAGTGCTTCGTGATTAGGTGATTAGGTGATTGGGTGATGTATTGTATGTTTTACCATTAAAACAGATTATTGTTTAACCCTTATCCTGGCTGCTTTGAATTTTTCCTTCTTTTGAGAACCCGCTCGTATAGGAACGGCGCGGAGCAGAGGTTCTGCCCCAACAGTCATAGACATAAAAAAGTGTTATATATATAGCCCACCTGAATTGTGTGCAGAACCCGGCTGAGGTTCACGCTCAGGTCCGACTCCGTGAAGTTCAGAGACTCGGTGAGGTTCAGAGACACCGTCACGTTCCTGATGTGCACCGTCTTCTTATACACTGTTTTATACTGAAGGAGAGGGAAATCAAAGAGTTAAAATGTCAGTAAAATATGAGGCAAAGTGAAATAATCAGTCAGTTTTTTGTCTTCCCTTTGTGGTTGGTTTAGAGCACATGTGTCAAACTCAAGGCCCGGGGGCCAAATCAGGGCCGTGGTGGATTTAATTTCTGCCCGCAGGATAATTTCTAATTCCTATTAGATCTGGCCCTCCGGTATATTGCACGCACACCTTCACTCCATCCTGAGGGTCTCCTCAGCTCAGAGCCTGAGCCCAAACATTGATGACCTTGCACCCAAGATGAGATGCCAAGTATCTGAGCTAGCATCACAGAGCAGCACACTGAGTTTAATGGATGTTTCCTTCTGCACTTTCTCTCTCAGGACAACAGGGCATGTTTGGTTTCTCTTTGAGGGAAATAGTTTTGTTGAAGCTGTTGTTGGCCTGTGGGAAAATGTAATGATAAGAAATGACTCTGGAAAAGCTGCAGATAGAGCCATAAGAAATGACTCTGGAAAAGCTGCAGATAGAGCCATAAGAAATGAATGAACTGATTATTTAATGTTTAATGTTGTTTTTATAGGCAATCATTAAAGCTTTGTTAGTTCCAGGTTTAATATGTGCAATAAGTTCATTTCAATAAGTTCTGCAATAAACATTGAACCAGTCCGGCCCTCCACTAGTACCCATTTTTTTATGTTGGCCCACTGTGTATTTGAGCTTGACCCCCCTGATTTAGATGAAATATGGGTGTTGTGTTGTAATATTAAATATATGCGTTTACTGTGTCTGAAAATGTAAATAAAATAAGTTAAATGATGGGAAAGCCTCACCTGAAGGAAACAAGCCTCTACCAGATTTGGAGGGAACATGTTCCTGGGATAAAAAGGAAAACATGTATTTTTATAAAACAATATAATACATTTTGTAATACTTCAATATTTATATTAAGCGCCACCAATGCCTCCCTTTAAAACAGTTGAACCATCATCTGTACGTCTACTCAGATTGAGTTAAATTGATTCTTTATAGGAAACAAAAACAACTAAGAATCTAAGTATCAGAATATAATTGTTTTATTTTAATTGTTTCAATTGACTTTTGACTTGTCAATCATATGATAATCGTGGGTGTTAATGGACGTGTAGCCTGCGTCTTAAGTACAACATTTGGGGAAATACACAAATGTTCTTGTTGAGAGTTATATATGAGAATGAAAACTAGTCTCTGTTCGAGAGATTGGTATTGGTGCCTTCTTATCTGACTCTGGGCGTTTAACAACACGTAAAACGATGCCAAGCTGTGGCTCAAAACTGATGATAATAGACACAACACCTCCAACATGTACCTGAGCGAATACGTTCAGTCTACTTCCTGTTACCTGATGAGATCCAGGAAGGCGTCCGTGGCCTGGATCGGCTCG
>NC_136912.1:94279975-94314274 GCF_949606895.1 Notothenia rossii
AATGAAATATATATGATTCTGAAATGGGGCATTACACTTGATAAGTACTCCTCAAAATGTCTCCACTATTTATTGGTTTTCTTAATGAAAGGAAATACAAAAACCGATGAAATGTTGCTTTACTAAAAATCTATTTACACATTTTTACGCTAATTAATTCCTCATCTTGTGTTTTTTTACTTCATTAGTTTTCTTTTTATTCTGCTTTCTGTCCACAGTGCCCTCAGTTTGATTTCATTTTCTATACTTGATGGGAAGTGCCTTTGTGTCCTGTCTAAGAAAACCGTGTTCGATAAGCTTGAAAAAAAAATGTAACGACTTTATTTATTTCGATGCGTAGCCTATATGTCAAGAGTAAGATTACCTTAGTATTGCTAGTCTTACCTAAGTATAAAAGTACTTCTTTCACCACTGCACGAATGTGAGAAAGAGAGGCTTAATGCTAACGTTAATTAATCGGCTGTATTTACAAACCATCAGCCAGAGATGGTTCCTGGAGGATCAGAATAAACCGTAGTAGCCTACTCGCAGCTCTGAAACACTCCGGGGATCTGTGTGAGTGTGTGTGTGTGTGTAACCCTTTGGCTCTCCACTCCCCCGCCCACTCACCAGTTGTATTGATTTGCATGAAGCCTGCAACAAGCTGAAAAAAGCTGCACCATATGTGTACGTGTTACTTTATTAACACACACACACACACACACACACACACACACACACACACACACACACACACACACACACACACACACACACACACACACACACACACACACACACACACACACACACACACACACACACACACACACACACACACACACACACACACACACACACACACACACACACACACACACACACACCATCTTGAAGAGGAAATAACACAAAGGAGTAAAACGAGGTAACATAATAATAATAATACAAATAGATTTTCATGGTTCTCAAAGACTCTGTACATAATGGTAAAATTATCACAAAAAAACAAAATGTATTAAATATCACAAGGAATTTGTACTTGAATTGAGTATCTCCACCTTAGTTCATACTTCTGACTCCACGAGGTTAATTGATCATGTAGCTTTTATAGGCAGTATAGAAAATATCAGCAGCATTAAAGTGATAAACACATGAATGCATCACTAACGATGATCTAAAGCAAGGAGATCCCTTTGGATATCTGGAATTAAAAAGTTGCTGAATGATAAACAAAGTATGCATTTTTTTTTCAGGGTTTAATTTTACAATGTGGATTATCCTGAGAATATATGTTTACTAATCTTACCAGGAGTTTAGATTGAACCACACGACAACAAGGTCCAATCAGAAGCTTTTTCCGAGCTTTCCGTCAACAGTTAAAAGCTTAGTTCAATTCTCCCTTGAAAAAGAGATCTATGATCTCAATGGGACCATCTGGTTAAATAAAGGTTTGAAATGAAATGAGGAGAGACTTCATTTTTGTTTAAAGAACATGTATTGACACAAGCGGATTAAACCCTGATCTCATATATCTTAAGGGGGAAATGCAGCCGTGAGTATAATAGGAAAACCCTCCGGGGTCTAGATACTGGTGGAGATGTTGAAGATCTGGATTTGATGAGGAGATGGGATGAAATCACTGGACATGATGAAGGAGGTGGATGGGTGGAGGCGGGCCGCAGCATGAACACCTGAAATCACAGCTGACTGCAGGGGAGAGGAGAACCTTTGAAAAGTTTGACTGCAGCACGCTGATTGGCTGCTGGAGATTGTCGTGAATGGTAATTGGTTAAAAGAAGACGCCAGTGATGAGCTGAGTGAATGTATGTATATATATATGTATATATATATACCCAGTCTTCCTGAAATAACTGCTGAGCTTCATTTGCCAAGTTGTCTTGGAACTGCAAGTTGTCTTTGTTCTAAGCATTTTAATGACTTCGTGTCCATATTGGCTTAAAAGACAACTTGATGAATACGAGTTGAAATGGAAGATCATGTGATTAGAGGGAAACAGCTGTCTCTGTTTTACACTTTGTTGCCAACATTTCAGAGAAAACTTAAAGGTGGGGTAGGTAATTTTGAGAAACCGGCTCGAGATACACTTGTTATTATATTCTATGGAATGCTCTTAACATCCCGATAGCAATTAATATATCAAATGCTTTGACAATAAATCCATAAAAAAATGTCATCTCTGGAAGCCGTAGCGCTGTAAAAAGCACGACCAATCATCTGAGCCGGCCCGGCTAAAGTAACTGGATGGCCTACCTGCCTGTCAGCCTTCCATCTGTGCACAAACTTATCTCGTGCCCTCATTGGTCATGTGCGCGGTCGTGTGTGTTGGAGGAGGGGCTCCGTGAGGAAGTGGCAGATTTGTTCCGGCTGTGTATTTTCAAATTCTAGCGCACTCGAGCTGGTTTCTCCAAAATGACCTACCCCACCTTTAATAGAGGACAAACAAGTTTTATCATCTTATTTTTCTTTTAGTTTTACACTGCAGTGAGATTTCTGTGCTGGGACAAGAAGTCTTCAAGCTTCACAACAGAGACACTAAATGTAATCTTCAGCAGCTATTTCATGCAATCACATTGTCTTTTTTAATGACATGGAAATATCTTAAACGTTCCTCTTTTTTTTTCTAACTTGGCCAATGTAGCATCTCTGGAGAATATAACAGTACTTTATCCACATAACATAAACACACAGCTAACCTGCACAACACCCAGAAAGCCGTTTATTTGAACCCAACGCTCAGCATGCAACGGGAGCGCTGGACTTCCCTCTGGTTCCAGTCTGTTGCACGACCAAAAGTGATGGGATGAGCAGATTGCATCGCCATGGCAACACAATTACACTGCCATAACGTGGGAGGCGAGGATCACGTTATGATCCGCGGTTAGATCGAGTAATTATTCAAACGCCTGCAGGAAGCAACATTTATCTTTCTACAGAAAAAGCATCTTTCTGCTACAACATGTCTTTTATAGTTTGGTGAGATTTCTGCCGTTGTGTGTTTTAAAATTATGTGAATTATTAGTTTGATTTAAATATAATTAAAGGGGCCCTATTATGCTAATGTTCAGGTGTATATCAGTATGTAGTGTCTCTACTTTAAAGAGTCCTCTCCTGCTGATGTTCAGGTGTATATCAGTATGTAGTGTCTCTACTTTGAAGAGTCCTCTCCTGCTGATGTTCAGGTGTATATCAGTATGTAGTGTCTCTACTTTAAAGAGTCCTCTCCTGCTGATGTTCAGGTGTATATCAGTATGTAGTGTCTCTACTTTAAAGAGTCCTCTCCTGCTGATGTTCAGGTGTATATCAGTATGTAGTGTCTCTACTTTAAAGAGTCCTCTCCTGCTGATGTTCAGGTGTATATCAGTATGTAGTGTCTCTACTTTAAAGAGTCCTCTCCTGCTGATGTTCAGGTGTATATCAGTATGTAGTGTCTCTACTTTAAAGAGTCCTCTCCTGCTGATGTTCAGGTGTATATCAGTATGTAGTGTCTCTACTTTAAAGAGTCCTCTCCTGCTGATGTTCAGGTGTATATCAGTATGTAGTGTCTCTGCTTTAAAGAGTCCTCTCCTGCTGATGTTCAGGTGTATATCAGTATGTATGTATTGTTCTCATACTGCCTGTGCTGCAGCACCTCTTTTCACCCTCTGTCTGCTCTGATTGGTTAGCTGGCCGGCTCTGTTGTGATTGGTCAACCTCTTAGAGATGTAACTGTGGGATTTGATCCTTTGCAGACCATTTACATGCACTAAAACCTATAACACACTACGGGAAAGGGAAAACCTCCAGAGAGCATAATAGGGCCTCTTTAATTGGATTTAAGGTCAAACAAATCACTTAAATTGCTTTGATGACCACGGCAACAAGAGCCATAATGAATGCTGATTTAATTATAGCACAGTTGTAATGAAGTCATCGTTGCTCCCACTTTTAACTGCTTCCCATTAGTTACCTAGCAACAGGCAATGTGTTCATGTTGTGGTGTCAGGCTGAATAATAAAGCCGTTGCCGAGATGTTCAAAACGTTTTATGGTCTCAACACACGGAGAAAACAGCATTACGATGCCCGGGCGAGTGGAATGGAGCATGCTTCCTTTCTGTTTCATAGAACAAACATAACACACACACACACACACACACACACACACACACACACACACACACACACACACACACACACACACACACACACACACACACACACACACACACACACACACACACACACACACACACACACACACACACACACACACACACACACACACACACACACACACACACACACACACACACACACACACACACACTCACTCACTCACTCACTGTTTGCTCATCAATTATTTCTGAAAGGGGGGATATTAGCTCAGCGTTGCACTAAATCGACCCATGATGAGACACAGGTGTTATTTGAAGACGTTAAAAACCTTACACAGCAGATCACCTGGGCCTTAAAAGAAGATATTTTCTGGGCCGTACCATTGACTGTAAATATAGGGGTGGTTCATTTTATTAAAGCAACTGTTCACAGCCTTTTCCTTTAGGGACAACCCTTTTTTTTAAACATTGAGTGACTGATGACCCATGAATAAGAGACATGGATATTTTGTGCTATAGTACTCAGATCTTGTACTTGAGTAAAAGTATAAGTACTCAGATCTTGTACTTGAGTAAAAGTATAAGTACTCAGATCTTGTACTTGAGTAAAAGTATAAGTACTCAGATCTTGTACTTGAGTAAAAGTAGAAGTACTCAGATCTTGTACTTGAGTAAAAGTAGAAGTACTCAGATCTTGTACTTGAGTAAAAGTAGAAGTACTCAGATCTTGTACTTGAGTAAAAGTATAAGTACTCAGATCTTGTACTTGAGTAAAAGTAGAAGTACTCAGATCTTGTACTTGAGTAAAAGTAGAAGTACTCAGATCTTGTACTTGAGTAAAAGTAGAAGTACTCAGATCTTGTACTTGAGTAAAAGTAGAAGTACTCAGATCTTGTACTTGAGTAAAAGTAGAAGTACTCAGATCTTGTACTTGAGTAAAAGTAGAAGTACTCAGATCGTGTACTTGAGTAAAAGTAGAAGTACTCAGGTCTTGTACTTGAGTAAAAGTAGAAGTACTCAGATCTTGTACTTGAGTAAAAGTAGAAGTACCAGAGTGTAGGAATACTCTGTTACAGTAAAAGTCCTGCATTCAAAATGTTCCTCAAGTAAAAGTAGAAAAGTATTCTCATCAAAATATAGTGAAAGACAGTAAAAGTAGTCATTGTGCAGATTGGTCCATTTCAGAATAATAGATATGATATGTTTTATAATGATTGATCATGAAAGTGTTCTCAAAGCTGGTAAAGGTGCAGCTAGTCTGAATGACTTTGTATACTGCAGGGTAGCTGGTGGATTTACTCCAGGTGGAACTAAAGTCTGATTTAACACTTGATTAGATTTCACATCATTCATCCACATCTGTGAAGTAACTAAAGGTATTAAATACATGTAGTGGAGGAGAAGTACACAGTAGCAAGTCCCTCAAAATTGCACTTAAGTAGTACTTGAGTAGAAGTTACTTCCCAGCTCAAAGACACATTGAAAACTCAGGCTCCCAATAGGTTTGAAACAGCTGGAAATGAGTCGTCTTTCAGCTCTAACTCGAGAGGAGGTGCTTCTAAAATCCAAATCCAAAATGAACTGGTTTTGCTTTCTAAATCTTGCAGAATCCGTGCTGCTTGTTTCCCAGAGTGCTCGGCTCAAAGGCCAGTGATTGGTTGCAGGCTCAGATATTTAAGAGATGAAAGTAGAGAAGCTCTCTGAGTCTAAACGCCTCGGTAAACACTCAAAGGTCAGGGAATAGATTCTGTGCTTTGAAATGTCAGCTGATTACTTGATAACAGTAAGGCTATGAGGCTATCTGAAGAGCCTGGAGATTCAGATAAAAGGCTTTGCACGTGGGGATTTAAAAACAGGGCAGACTTTACACAATCTGACAGAAGTAGGAAACTATGCAAGTGATTTTTCTCTAATGTTGTACACTCGTTTCTCAAATCAATGTGTTGACGTTGCAGTGGTTCCATCGATAAAAGAAATGTGAAAAAACAGCAGCTATGGATTCCTAATCATCAGGTTTTCCTTCCAATTACTAGATACTATTAAACACCTGAGCTCTGTAAAGTGCTTTAATGCATCGTGCAATTTATTTATCTGTATATCATATTCCATGTACCTGTACATAGACTCTTCTTGGACTATCTCTATTGTATGTGTATTTACTTGCACGTGTTACAACATTCTCTTGCACTATTTGTATTGATTTGATTTGTTTTATGTCCTATCTATATTCATGTTGCTCTGTGAGGAGCCTGGGACTTCATTTGTTTCTTTGCATGACCATAAAGCCTTGAATCCTGATCCTTAAATGAACTGAGGAGAAAAACAGAGATCGAACTCTCCATAATATATGTTAAAATTGAAGACGTGTGATGAGGGTATCTGGGTTCATTTAAAAGGGACCTATTATGCTAAATCCACTTCCTCATGTCAACATGTGTCCCCTCTTCTTCATGTCTCCTCTACATCAACATGTGTCCCCTCTTCTTCATGTCTCTTCTACATCAACATGTGTCCCCTCTTCTTCATGTCTCTTCTACATCAACACGTGTCCCCTCTTCTTCATGTCTCTTCTACATCAACATGTGTCCCCTCTTCTTCATGTCTCTTCTACATCAACATGTGTCCCCTCTTCTCCATGTCTCTCCTACATCAACATGTGTCCCCTCTTCTTCATGTCTCTTCTACATCAACATGTGTCCCCTCTTCTCCATGTCTCTCCTACATCAACATGTGTCCCCTCTTCTCCATGTCTCTTCTACATCAACATGTGTCCCCTCTTCTTCATCAACATGTGTCCCCTCTTCTTCATGTCTCTTCTACATCAACATGTGTCCTCTCTTCTTCATGTCTCTTCTACATCAACATGTGTCCCCTCTGTGGAAAGAGACTCTGAAAGTTTCAGGAACAAAGATTCTCTCTCTTTTTGATCCATTTCTATAAAAACCTGTCTGAAAATGAGCTGATAAGATTTTGGCCACTTTATGATGTCATAACGATGTTTTGTCTTGTGTAACCATTAGCCAATCAGCAACCAAGGTAACCCCCCCCCCCCCCTTATCACCTGAATCTCCTCCTTTTTTCTCCCCAGGATAGTCCCACCTCTCTAGCAGGCACTAAAGATGGGGGTAAAGGTTCTCTGAACTAAGTTCTCTTTTTGGTGTGAACGCAACATCCCAGGCACTAACGGAACCAAACGGGAAAAGTACTCCGGTGTGTGTGAACCGGTTCTTCGGTTCAGCTCCCGCTCTGTTCACACCGCTCAGAGCCCGACTGGTGCTGCGTCATTGCGTCATCGTTTGCGTCATGACGTAACCGTTTGCGTGCCTGCTTCATAAAGCCAAACCGCGCGGAAACCCCTCACATCGACAACAACAACAATGGCCGATTGTATTGAAGCGCTACTCGTTTTGGTTTTGCTCTGTCGAAACGAAATGGAAGAAATGGGACGACTTTGCTACCAACTTTACAGTCGTTACATGCTACATTCAAAAGTTCTTTACAATCATCATCAACTTCAACGACGATTCGGTAGGTGAAAGAAGGTAAATATACGTCCTATTCGATGGCGTTAGAGCTAGCTGTTCAAAACCCAGCTTTGCAGCATTCATTACTTTGGTATAACTCATAACTGATTCTCAATGTTATTTCCACAGATCATGTTGAGGCTGGCGGAAAGGTGGATGTCACGTGTTATTTGGACACAGCCCAGATCTTCCGACGTAAGCGTGACGTACGCGGTGCTTGCTTTCGAGACCGACAATTTTTTGGTGCTTGAAACGAACTGGATTCCGGAGCTTAGAGGCGGCTCCGCTGCGGTGTGAACAGGAAAAAAACGGTGCTTTTCAGGCTCTAGCTCCGATCCGGCCCTGGAACTGCGTTGGTGTGAAAGGGGCAACAGAGAATCAGCACTTTTGAAAAAGGGCTGAAACAGAGTGGGATTATGGGTAATGCTGCAATGATCTGTTTGGTGTTTCAGCCAATCAGAGACAGGCTCTGGATATATCTGAGACCTGTGATATATTGATGAGAAGCAGTCAGTGTAGGGACCTTTAAAGTCTGAAAGGTTATGCATCAGTTCTGTAGAGCAGTGAATCTCAAATGGGGGTGCGTGGTCCTCTAGTGGTACCTTTGGGGTACTGCGGGGGGTAAATGAGGTTTAGTGATGCAAACTACTAAAAGTGTACCTTACCAAAATGATGCAGCTCTATTCATGTCCTGAGGTTATTGCACAGTTTATTACAGAAAGTGTTTTATTGATTGATCACACACAGATGACACATCACTATATTGTAATTATTCATATAGGTTTTTATTTTGATATCAAAAAGGTGTGGGGTACTTGGCAGGGACAGTATTTAAAATGGAGAGGTGTGGCTGAAGAAGATCAGGTTTTATGATCAATTACACCAATTAAATATGTCTAATACATTATGACACATATTTCAGACGGACCTTGAACATTCATTTATTGTCATTGGTATAAAAGGCGAATCCCTTTCCTGTTGAACAAGTTGTAATAACACACTTGATAGATAAGGTTATTTATGTCACACAAATCACTGTTGTTGTAAACACACAGAGAACAAAATATATTATATACAGTATAAGAAAGAGCCAATGACATCACCCAAGGATATAAAATAGTGTTTCAAAGACAATGGTTTATGATTTCACTCTGAAGTGTATATAAAAGTTAGTGTGGAAAACAAATGGGTTTTATTACATTGAGTGTTAGGTATTCCCAAAAGGCTGCTGAGAACATTATTAAACCACATTCCCTGCTGCTGTGTTCAGCTCATTGACAATAACCCACTTAGAGACCCTCTTCTGAGCTGATTCCAGTGTGAAACTAGCAGGTCTTTGCTCGTATCAAAAAGAAGGAAAATACCAACTTTCCCACGCTGAAGGAGATTAAAGTGATATAGGGGAAATCAAATGATACCGTGAAGTCAGTCGAGCTGGAGGAATGTTAGCATGAGATACCCTGGGGCTATTTTAGCATACGCAGAATAAAAAAGGACACTACTTGTGATCACAAAAAACAAACGTAATAATGAGTGTTAAAGACATTAGTATGCGTGAATACATTGTGCATACAGGAATATGATTTGTTGTAAAGAAAATAATTATAAAAACCGCTTCGATCAATTCACAACTTTAACTTTGGCATCAATGCTGTAGAGTTCAGACTGCTTTCTTTCAATGAGATGAAACGCGGATGATTAACGGCACATTAATGACGCACAACATTTGATCAAAGAGACTGAGATTGCTCCCAAATAACTCGTATCAAGCAAATACCTCCAGATTGGGAGCGAGTTAAAGATGTGCTGCTTTGTTTATTTTAAAACAGATGTGTGTAGAGACATGTGGAAGCCTTATGTTAGAAAACGTTCTGAAAAAACGCCTCATTTCAGCCGATTTTTGTTCAAAAACCAGAAAAAGATAACTGTAATTATAGTAAATATCAGGGATATCTGGATAAACTGTTCCCTGTTGCTACCCTTAGTTATGTTTTTATTAGATCTTTTCCTAAAGAGAGTTTCAGAACACAACGTTTAGCAATAACTGGAAGTAAAAAGTGATTTGGATTTCATTTTTCGTCCCCCTGATAATCGGGGTTTCTAAGGTTGCTCCTGATTTCAGACGGAGATGCTTCGGAGATGTTTAAAAGGTGAAGTGGAAAAGATGATAATTAGTGTGTGTGGACATAAAGAGCCTCGTCCTGTTGTCCAACGACTGAAAGCAAATACCTTAAAGATGTGGTGCCTTGTTTATTTTAAAACAGATGTGTGTAGAGACATGTGTTAGCCTTATGTTAGAAAAGGTCCTGAAAAAAAACGGCTCATTTCAGCCGATTTTGTTCAAAAACCAGAGCAAGATAACTGTAATTATAGTAAATATTAGGAATATCTGGATAAACTGTTCCCCGTTGCTACCCTTAGTTAGGTTTTTATACAGAAACCTTTTGAAAATAATGAACATTTTACTAAAAAAAAAATTCAAAAGTGATTTGGATTTCATTTTTGCGTGCCCTGATAATCTGGGTTTCTTGGGTTGCTGCTCATTTCAGACGGAGATGTTTCGGAGATGTTTAAAAGGTGAAGTAGAAAAGATGATAATTAGTGTGTGTGGACATAAAGAGCCCCGTCCTGTTGTCCAACGACTGTCCTCTGCAGACACTTGAGTCACGTAGATATTGAACGCAGTGTGTTTGTTACTTTACTGTCGTTGGTGACCGCCCATCGAGTTCTTCACGGCCTCCTCCAGAGACTTCCTGGTCACCAGGAGCCGCACGACGTCCTCGTTCTTCTTCGTTAGTCTTTTGCGCGCCTGGTCGTGGGTCATCATGGTCATATCGTAGCCGTTCACCTGGAAGAGGAGGAGGAAGAGGAGGAAGAGGAGGAAGAGGAGGACTGCGTTTCAGAAAAGACATATTGATAATGATAGAGTGGATCTAGATTGAGTTTCTCTTCACACCTGCATTATTTTGTCTCCCATCCTCAGGTCGGCTGTTTCGGCTGGTCCTCCCGGAGTTATCCTGGTCACATAGATCCCCTGAGGACACAGGAAACACACCTACTGTTACACATCGTCCACTTTAGATCAGACACAGACAGATACAGATATAAAAGCATTACAACTTGAGCATCTTTTCATTTCTCTAATGTACAATGCCTCGTCTTGTTATGCCGCTGCAAAGCAAAAAATGCAGTAAACGTACTTCTTATCGTTTCTTATTACAGAATATAGAAACCAGTACCTCAAAAATATTAAATAACAATCAACAATAATAAATCGCACACAAGATAAACCGTGCTGTAATCCATCTGCTTTATTAAATGTGAAAATTGTACGCAAGGTTTTTGTTGACTTTTTAGGGCTTGTTGTGGAATAAATCCTTTGAGAGGCTAAATGGAACCAAAGACTGAAGTTCCTCGATCTCCTGTTCATGTCCAGCCCTTTATCTGAACCTCGTGATGCACGTTTTGACGCTCAGGCTCTGTAACGAGGTGTGTGTCTGACATCAGGTGAACCACACTCTGTAGAAACCTGCAGTCAGACATGACATCAGTGAGGGGTCCGTCTCCTCCGCAGGCTGCAGGTAATGTGTCCAGGCTTGTCCTTCCTCTGTAACTCAGGAGATAACTGCTGTAGTAACAAACACTTTCCATCTGAGGTTGAATACCTGAGCTCAAGATATTCAGATGTGTGTGTCGTGATGAATAGAGCAATGTTGTTGTAGCATGCATTGCATACAGCATGGAATACCTAACGACACACACTGTTAGAGCCTTTCTGCTTTCATCATTGTGGTTTGAATGTGTGGCTTCATAACATAAGGATTTAGAGTAAACTCTTATTTGTTTTTGTGAGTCACACCACGGGTTAAAAGATGTTATCTTAAGTCCCACTTGTTGTCAGGTGTGCGCTGTCGGGTATGACGTGCATGTCTTTATGCCTCTCTAAGGCAGGACGATGGTTCACAGCTGAGGGTGTGATTAGACGGGAAGCGGTAGAGTCTTTTGACCGAGTTCTTTTTGTTCCATTTTGATACGGAGAACTTTTAGTTACTTGGAAGCGAGGAAGTTTGTCTTCTTGTTTGTATGCCGATTTGAAATGATGCAATTATCAAATCGCAAAGCCTGCGATTTTTTTAATGTTTTAAAATTCAAAAAACACACCAATCAGAAGTGCTGTGCTCCACATGCACCAGCCATTGTTAACCAATCAGAAGTGTCCCATGATAGAAGGTGATAGACAGATTGATCCAATCACCTGCCATGTATCTTTGAAAGTGCCTGCCCTTTCCAAATGGCTCCCAATGGAGCTCTCCTAGATGGTTTGGTGAACCATCTGAGTCAGGTTAGTAATGCTCCATCACATGTTTCTATCACAGGGTGAATCTTAAACTGAAGCTTGACTTTAAAGCAACCCAACGGAAGTTTCATGTAAGTTTAGTTCTTTCACTCGTAGCTCGGGCTGCGGGGGTGCTAGAGACGGGAGCACGTTGATACGACCTTCCTAGCCGGAGATATGGCCACATTTTACAATAAACTTCCGTTGGGTCGCTTAAAAACAAATATCGCAAATCGAATCGCAATATCGGTCAGAAAAATCGTAATTAGATTATTTCCCCAAATGGTGCAGCCCTAAAAGTGGATGTTAAATGTAGAAACGGAGTAAAACGCCACGACACACACACTCTTACTTTGTCAGCCTTGTCGTCAGAGAAGGGGTTCTGCCCGGGGTCCTGGTCGATCCCTCCTCCGATGCTGAAGCCCAGGATCAGATTATCTCCCTGCCGCAGCTTCTTGATCTCAATCCGTTGCTGTTCCACAGGAAACAAATCATCGTTATGGCTTTACCCGTTACATTTATAAACCCTGACACACTAAATACTTTTAGTAGTTTATAAATACTCCCCAAAACTGAAATAAAAAGCACAAAAAATACACAATATTTTCAAGGAAATGTTTCTTATTTTGTGATGGTCACTAATCATAACTGCTACATTACATTGTGTTCATCTATCTATGTGTTCATTTAACACATGCACACTAGGGAGGGACATCAGAAAATGTTGTGTCATGATTTCCCTGTCCGAAGTATTCTCCTGCTAAATATTTAAATATACTGCATTATAAAGTGTTTTTAGAAAGAAAACATTGTGTTAGTTAGAATATGTTCATTCTTACATTTTCTACGTCTCTACCATGATAGTCAGACAGCTTTTTAAAGCAACTCATGTGGAGCTATTCACGATATCACCAACAATGGAAACTCAGCTCAATGGATGGACTTATTGTGAGTGTTTTTATAGGAATCGGCAATGAATTAAAGACCTTAAAAAAGGCAAAAGAAGCGGATCAAAGCCCAGCCCTGTTACCCTCCACTGAGGCTCTGATTTACCCTCTGCAGACACATTTCAACACTTGACAACTGTCTGGTTTCACAGGCTGTTTCCCACCGACTGAAGTCCTCAGAGACACAGTCAGACTTTATTAGCCCTCGGCGAGCAGCTGCAGCTCTCAGAGCAGAGGAGGGATGAGTGTGACTCCTCACAACACTCCTGCACACAAAGGCAGCCTGTGTGTGTGTGTGTGTGTGTGTGTGTGTGTGTGTGTGTGTGTGTGTGTGTGTGTGTGTGTGTGTGTGTGTGTGTGTGTGTGTGTGTGTGTGTGTGTGTGTGTGCTGATGAATAAGCAGACGTTCACTGAGTGCTGTCGCTGATCCAATGAAGTCTGGATAGTTGTTAACACAGAGTCATCAGTCAGCACACTTACAGTATGTCACCCAGTTAAAAGCGGTTTAAAAGCCTGACTGGCAAACGTTCCATCACTTGAAACTATAATCATTACGCTTTACTATGTGTGGACTGAGAGGGAATTTAATGTCATCCTAGTAGTAATCATAGGGAACCTTTATATTAGACTTATTACATTGATATATCAGTGTTTGAATACACATTACATCACATGTTACTTGTTAGACGCTTTTATCCAAAGCAACTCACATACTCAATACTGTGGGCAATCCCCACAGGAGCAATTTGGGGTGAAGTGTCTCAGGGACACAACGACATGCTGACTGCAGTGGGGTTTGAACCTGTGACCCCCTGATACGAACACAAACGCACTAAATCACTGCGCCACATGCCACACGTCAGGAAATGAGAAACAAGACACTCTACTATAAAAATATTTGGCATCTTTGTATTTTTTAGAAGCTCTTCAGGTTTATGCTTTAACTGTGAAGTGTGCCATTAAGTACACATCGTGGTCCCAGCTGTCGGCGATCCTGAGCATAATAAATACGCTGACACAGCCTAGCTCTTGAATGTCATATTTGGCATCTGTTACCTGAACAATACAGCATTAGGCTTTAATAAACATCTCTTATTTGACAAAACAATTTTACAAAATGTAAGATTTCTGCTGCAACAATGTTTTTATCCAAGGAAATGACTTTATATTATCAAGTAAGACACTCAATGATTTACAAACACCATGTCTTTACTGATGGTGGATACCAAATACATTTAGGACACACAATACAGTTAACCTCCTACCTACACCCTTCTTTACCTGAACCCCACCCCTCACGTGACCCTGCAACACAGTCACCTAGCACCTCTGTGGCTTTTTCATAATCAGCTGTGAAAATTCCTGCAACATTTGAAGGCACCACCCTGTATGCTTTATATTTTGCATTAAAGCACACTAGGTGACGCCCAGAGAAAAGAGCAGAGGAGGTCGAGGAAAGTCTGATCATTTGATGAATTACATTGAATATTGTGTTCGAACATTAATACTCTATAAGCCTCTCTTTAAGTTAAACTTTCAGATCACAACACGTAAGAAAAATTAGAGCTGACATTAACAATGTAAAAAAATACCGTAAAGCGTAGAATATTGCCTTAAAAAGTAAGCAAATTGACAGATGAACTCAATGCCATTTACCGTAGAGTTAAACATATTTCCTTAAAATGTAAGAACGTAGATAGTATAAACTCATGTGTATTTAGCGTTAAAGTCAGAATAATTCCATAAAAATAAATAAAATGACAGAATAAAGCTAAAAAAGATTTACCGTAAAGCTCAGAATACAAGTGCACTCGAACTCTAGGGGCGGTTTGTTTGCCCACCGGCTAGCTTTGTTTTGTAGCACCTCTGCTAAACAAACAAATACAAGTTAATAAAGCTAGTTAACATTAGTGAGCTCATTATGACTAGTCAACTACATTGAATTCAGAGTTTTGTACTGACACGATTTCACATTGTGGACAAGAAGCAGAACAAAAGAGAGCCGTTGAATGAACACTTTACGGTACTCCCAAACTTACCACAACTGCCACCAACGGCTGTCCCGGGATGAAATTCGACATTGCGCTACTACTATATTTAAAGTTATAAACAAATAAACAAACTAAAAAGCAACCACCAGCTGTTATTTTTGGGTAAAAAGCTCTTGATAGTGGGACAACTTGGTAGATTTACTCCATAAATCCCAGGCTGGAAAAACCAACTGCTCTGCTTCCAGGGGTGACGTCACCTGGCCCCCCAGCCTATCAAGTTAGCGCGTTTTGTAGCACGAGGTAGCTGGTGAGGGCGGTGTTTAACAGTTGGGTTTGACTCATGCGTTACAAATCAAACTCCCAAAGTGTTGTTGGCCCCCCTTGTGTTCCGAGACAAGTATGGGTGTGTCCCTTATAAGGACCTGGAAAACAGTGACCTCATGGTGATCTGAACAGGGTGGCTTCACCTTTAACTCACCTGTAAAATAATGTATTCCTTGTCATAGTATCACAACTTAAAAAGGGAATTAACCGTTTGATAGAAGGACAATAGCTCATATAAGAGATTTCAACGGTCTTTTATTTTGAAACTTTATATCAGAATGTCCCGATGGAATGTCCTAATATTCTGATGTACATAGAGGGACTGTAGCTCATATATGAGACTTTAAAGGTCTTTTATTTTGAAACTGTTCACTCATAGAGGGACGATAGCTCATATATGAGGTTTCAACAGTCTTGTATTTTGAAACTCTACATCAGAATTACCTGATATTCTCCGAGTGAATATTTGGGGAGGCCTGCCATCAGCCTGAAGTGTTATAATTACTCTTTGATTATGGACAGTTCTTTATTCGTTCTTATCTAAAAATAGAGGGACGATAGCTCATACAGTATATGACATTTAAAATATATTTTATTTTGAAACTTTACATCAGAATGTCCTAATATTCTGATGTACATAGAGGGACGATGGCTCATATATGAGACTTTACAGGTATTTTATTTTTGAAACTGTTCACTCATAGAGGGACGATAGCTCATATATGAGGTTTCAAGTCTTCTATTTTGAAACTGTTCATCAGAATGGCCTGATATTCTCCGAGTGAGTATTTGGGGTGGCCTGCTATCACCCTGAAGTGTCTCCCTAGCTAAGAATAAGTGTAGATAACCCAATTTGGGTTCTGTGAGACTGAAGGGGATGTTGCATTGTTTTTTTTATTTTATATTGAGCCTCCTTTGCAGCAAGCTCTGCGGCTGCATCAGCCCTTTTTGCAGTTAGGACCGAGGTTTCAGAATGGTGACAAGCGCTTGAATGAGAGGCAGTACCATACTTGCCAACCTTTAGACCTCAGAAATCGGGAGCATTTCAAAATGCGAAATCGCCGGAGCTGTTAGATTAACATTAACATGCTTATTGTAGTTGTAAGTGCACTGCCTTGCGGCCTGTAGCACCTTCTTTGATGGAGCATATGTGTGGGCTGGACCTGTATTTTACAGGAAAGGAGTGAGCAGAGAGTAGAGTAGTTGTCGATTCTTGTTCCGTTTTCTGTGAATATCTGCCTCACCCTCTCAGACTTTGAGTTGCGCACGCTACTAAAGAGACGTGTTACCATGGAAACCAAACAATGGTGTAGCTGTATTAAAGTCCGAGTGGAAACAGTCGTGTGTAAATCTGATTTTGTCAGAAATCGGGAGAAATGCGGGAGAAATATGACCCCGGGAGGAAACCGGGAGAAGGCAATGAAATCGGGAGTCTCCCGCGAAAATCGGGAGGGTTGACACGTATGGGCAGTACGCGTAGTCATGGGCTGATAGCTGGCGAAGACAGTGCCTTTCACACTCCGCATCAAAATCAATATGGCTTCTTTAAATCTGTTATCTTCTGCTGATGCTCACCTGAATGCTTTTTACACATAACCCTTTTGTCAATAAAAACAAGTCTTGAATGTGGAAAGTGTTAAAATGTACACTGAAAATCAACCACGGACACAAAATGGCTTAAAAGTGTTTTTAATATCTCTCCATGATTCTTGAGGCAATACTACAAAGACATTCAAATGATAAAGACGGCAAACGTTCACACTTTCCTTGAAACGATACAAAACGGATAGCGACATCCTTCAGAAATAAAATAAGCTTATATATGTGATGCTCTCGATACATGAAAATCAAACTAAAAACGCCACGATAATAAAACGGTTTTCTCTCAACTTTTAAGCCAAAGAGTTGTGCAACTGTCGCTTCCCTGTCCTACATCTCTGTGAAACCATATCATTACAATAACAATCCAACATAAAAACACAAGTCATTACCCCTCACTGTGTGACACACTACAAGACGCAGGCACAAGGAAGAAGTTCAGGACTACATGATCGTTACAGTAGATATTCAGTCGGGCTAAAGCTCCTCTCTCCTCTGGAAGAAAAAAGATTAATAGGCATATTATTCAAATGATAAACCCCAGGCTGCATTGTCATTTCTTTAAGTGCTCCATTCCCCCAGCATGCTACAGACTGTGCAACATCCTCTCCTCCAGTGTGACTGCCTGTCTTCCGCGCAACAAAAAAAAACCTCAATGACGTGGGGAAGTTAAATTAGTGTTAGCTTTGTTTTTGTGATGCAGGAGCTCCGGTAGTGAATGAGTCAAAGCTTCTAAATCTTATTTGCTGTCTTGATTAACAGTGGACAAAATGTCATGCACCAGATATCAGGTTTCTGAAGGTGCTGATGGTTTAACGTCACATATATCAATATAACATTTGCTTAAAGTTTTGTAAATGAACAGTAATTAGTGTGTGCAGTTATACTGAAATGGAATGATGCAATAATCAGTTCGTGATTTATCTCTGCACACCATAACACAGAAGGATTTCTCTACAGATTTCTCAGTCACTTACGTCACTGTCAGTTATATTCATATATGTATAGCTGCGTGTTAACAAGTCGTGATATTCTACAAGTCTCTAAACTAGGACTCGAGGTCAAGCGCTCTCAGAGTCTTCCTTCTTGTCCTTCTTCCCCTCGCCCTCTCCCTCCGTCGCCTCGCTGCCGTCACGTCGACGTTTGCGGTTTCGAGCGCTGGCCTTCGACGCCGGCAGAGACTCCATGCCCAGAACTTTGTGGATCTGACGGAAAGCGAGCAGCCGCAGAGCATGCTGCAAAAAGAGAGGGAACAGGAAAGAGAAATATAGTCAGTGGGTTCATCGGTTTACTCGTTATTACACAGCTGGTCCATTTCTACATCCTGCATTCTTATTCCTGCATACAGTGGTGCAGGGATGTTGTATTTTTGCAGTCGTGTAAAGTTACAAAGTACATTCACTCAAGTACTGTAATATCTTTATTAAAAGTTAATGTTGGGCTATAAAGGAACTACAGCACGGTCACATGACTTCACGTCCCCACCGCTAAGCTAAAGGTGGCTAATGTTGGGCTATAAAGGAACTACAGCACGATCACATGACTTCACGTCACCACCGCTAAGCTAAAGGGGGCTCATGTTGGGCTATAAAGGAACTACAGCACGGTCACATGACTTCACCTCACCACCGCTAAGCTAAAGGGGGCTAATGTTGGGCTATAAGGGAACTACAGCACGGTCACATGACTTCACGTCACCACCGCTAAGCTAAAGGAGGCTAATGTTGGGCAATAAAGGAACTACAGCACGGTCACATGACTTCACGTCACCACCGCTAAGCTAAAGGTGGCTAATGTTGGGCTATAAAGGAACTACAGCACGATCACATGACTTCACCTCACCACCGCTAAGCTAAAGGGGGCTAATGTTGGGCTATAAGGGAACTACAGCACGGTCACATGACTTCACGTCACCACCGCTAAGCTAAAGGAGGCTAATGTTGGGCAATAAAGGAACTACAGCACGGTCACATGACTTCACGTCACCACCGCTAAGCTAAAGGTGGCTAATGTTGGGCTATAAAGGAACTACAGCACGATCACATGACTTCACGTCACCACCGCTAAGCTAAAGGGGGCTAATGTTGGGCTATAAAGGAACTACAGCACGGTCACATGACTTCACCTCACCACCGCTAAGCTAAAGGGGGCTAATGTTGGGCTATAAGGGAACTACAGCACGGTCACATGACTTCACGTCACCACCGCTAAGCTAAAGGAGGCTAATGTTGGGCTATAAAGGAACTACAGCACGGTCACATGACTTCACGTCACCACCGCTAAGCTAAAGGCGGCTAACGTTGGGCAATAAAGGAACTACAGCACGGTCACATGACTTCACGTCACCACCGCTGAGCTAAAGGAGGCTAATGTTGGGCTATAAAGGAACTACAGCACGGTCACATGACTTCACGTCACCACCGCTAAGCTAAAGGAGGCTAATGTTGGGCTATAAAGGAACTACAGCACGGTCACATGACTTCACGTCACCACCGCTAAGCTAAAGGTGGCTAATGTTGGGCTATAAAGGAACTACAGCACGGTCACATGACTTCACGTCACCATCGCTAAGCTAAAGGCAGCTAACGTTGGGCGTGATGACGTTTAGTCGTCACATTTTAACACTCGTTAGCAACTTCTGTTTTTAAATTCACCAGTGGGGTATTTTTATTTTATATAGAGGAACAAAACATTAAAATCTCAAATCCGAATTAGGTTTTTCAGCCTAATTTATACTCCGTGTGTACCTGTGCACTAGCTGTGATGTCCTCTCTGGCCTGGAGCATCATGGTGTCCAAAGTGTCCGTGGTGTCTTTCTCACACGGGTCCATCAGCCCCGGGCCGTCTGAGGGAGAAAAGCACGTTAAATAAGTTAAACAATGTAAATTAGATAATGAAAGTCACTAAATCTGAGTGAAAAATTCAAATGTAGAAGTTGATTTCATAGCAGCAGAGGGAGGAATGGTAGATAAGGAAATATCAGCAGAAATAAAAACGACAAAGAAATGAATCTTTTCTTTCTAGAGGTCAGAGCTTTCGTGAGTCCATTCGTCATTGAATTGTTTTTCCTGCTGAATTACTTATTTATTTCCAGCACATAAATGGTAAACAAAATATCTTAGAGATGTGCTTCTTTCTCCTTTTTTGTTAAGAGTTAGTTTTGTCAGAGAGAAACCCTAGAAGTGATAAAGTAGTGTGACCTGGCAGAAGGATGCCGGTGGAGATGCTCTCTAAGACTCGACGCATCGCCTCCCCGGGGCTCAGAGGACCTGAAGCACTGCTGATCACCTTCTCCACCAGCAGCTCAATCGCCTGCACACACACACACACACACACACACACACACACACACACACACACACACACACACACACACACACACACACACACACACACACACACACACACACACACACACACACACACACACACACACACACACACACACACACACACACACACACACACACACACACACACACACACACACACACACACACACACACACACACACACACACACACACACACACACACACACACACACACACACACACACACACACACACACACACACACACACACACACACACACACACACACACACACACACACACACACAGCTATGAATAAGGGTTGAACAGATACAAAAAACTGCTTGTTATTGCAGTAGCCCGATGATTTATGACGATGTTGGAGAGATTGATTATCAATATTCTCATTTTTGTAAGACTTTGTGCATGAAGAATTACAACTATTATCCAAATAATGCGATTTTCTCTAGGTTTACTTTAAATACCTTTACATTAGCTTTGAATGTTTAAAAATGTACGTTTCATGTTACTGTTCTCTCTCAGACAGCCATTAGAGACCGATATACAAAAAAAGGGCAGAAGACTAACAAATAAATATACAAACAATGCACATGCTTCCAAAGATGAGATAACACCTTACTGAGGAAACACTAAAACTGAATTCATAATAATAATAATGTGAACAGTTGAGGCCTCTCACCCAGCCGGGCATCTTCCCCCAGGTGGGAACCCTCTGACATAAATCCCTCAGCACTCTGATGATGATCACACAGGACTGCAGCCCGTTAGCACGAGCCTGCGGAGAGGAGGGAAGGAAGACGTCAGATAATGAGCATCATTTATAAAGACTGGGCTCCTCACAGTGCCACTATTACATCTCACTGATGACTTTAAATGTAGGTATTAGAAAAACATTTGATTATTTTCTACCATCCTGTTCTGTGAGTGTACAGAATCATTAATAAATAAAGTCGTTTTTCTTCAGTAGACTAACAGAGAGGCCATCTGTAATTGTACACAAAATCTTAGTTTATGTAGTGTCTCTACTTTAAAGAGTCCTCTCCTGCTGATGTTCAGGTGTATATCAGTATGTAGAGTCTCTACTTTAAAGAGTCCTCTCCTGCTGATGTTCAGGTGTATATCAGTATGTAGTGTCTCTACTTTAAAGAGTCCTCTCCTGCTGATGTTCAGGTGTATATCAGTATGTAGTGTCTCTACTTTAAAGAGTCCTCTCCTGCTGATGTTCAGGTGTATATCAGTATGTAGTGTCTCTACTTTAAAGAGTCCTCTCCTGCTGATGTTCAGGTGTATATCAGTATGTAGTGTCTCTACTTTAAAGAGTCCTCTCCTGCTGATGTTCAGGTGTATATCAGTATGTAGTGTCTCTACGTTAAAGAGTCCTCTCCTGCTGATGTTCAGGTGTATATCAGTATGTAGTGTCTCTACTTTAAAGAGTCCTCTCCTGCTGATGTTCAGGTGTATATCAGTGTGTAGTGTCTCTACTTTAAAGAGTCCTCTCCTGCTGATGTTCAGGTGTATATCAGTGTGTAGTGTCTCTACTTTAAAGAGTCCTCTCCTGCTGATGTTCAGGTGTATATCAGTGTGTAGTGTCTCTACTTTAAAGAGTCCTCTCCTGCTGATGTTCAGGTGTATATCAGTATGTAGTGTCTCTACTTTAAAGAGTCCTCTCCTGCTGATGTTCAGGTGTATATCAGTATGTAGTGTCTCTACATGTCTCCATGCTTTAATGTTCAAAAAGCTCTTTATTGCTGCAGCACCTCTTTTCACCCTCTGTCTGAAACCAGAGCCCAGTCTGCTCTGATTGGTTAGCTGGCCGGCTCTGTTGTGATTGGTCAACCACTTAGAGATGTCCCGCCTCTTAGCCTATCACGTACAATGTGTTGGAGCGCTAGCCAATAGGCTAGGTTACTGTTTTGGAACTTAAGGATTTTAGCTTCTGCAGACCATTTACATGCACACCACAGGAAAGGGAAAACCCCCCAAAATAGGGTCTCTTTAGACATTTTGAAATACTTGTGAAGGATTTACCTGAAACCATTTAGCATGGCGGAGAGAAGCGAGGTTTTCCAGACACTTCCTCTTATTCAGCAGATCAGTGGGCTCCTCCTCAGCCACACCTGGGGGAGAAAACGTGCACGAGCTCATCACTTAGTCAAAATAACAAAAGGACTGTGCAGTGCATGGTAAGTGTTGTTACTGTTCATATACAGAGGCTGAGCAGGGGAGAAATGATAAAAACACTCGGGTTTATCTCAGGACATTTCCTCTTTGGTTTTGTGAGAATAATAATGAGGGGAAGATATGAGAGAAAAGAAAGCATTTGATCATCAAACGACGTGTTTTACAGATATCTTCTTTGGCGTGGAAGCTCACAGAAACATGTGTTCAAAAAAGTAATTCAGAGAGACGAGTGGGGACGGAGTTGGATTTAACTTTTAGTTTTTTGAGCTCCCCATCGACATCAGGACAGCAGAAAGCCTACACATCGTTCGTCACTGAAAACCCACCAGCTTTGCTTGTACTCTGGCACTTAAAGAGTTAAGCCCATTTGAAGCTAATGCACCAGCACTTCAAATGCTTTGGCTTATTCGAAGCGACTATATCTGCCTTTTGGATTAAATCTTAATGTAATGAGCTTGAACTCTTTAGGGTTTTTGATTTCTTCTGCACAAAAGAAGCCTGAATTAAAAAAGGGTTTGAGCTTCAAATGAAAAAGAGACTTAATCCTTTGGAAAGATGCTCTCATTCTGAATTACATGTTTTAATTAGCCCCCAATTCTTATAACTCCTCTACAAGACCCCCTCGATTCCACAGGGTCCGTCTGCACCGCGGTTTTGGTCCGGCCTCCTCCGGCGTCATACCCCACCGGGGGCGTTTCAGAAGCGGAGCGTCTTGCCTGCCGGCTCGCAGTTTTGGTTGATTTGGGCATATTTCCTGGACAGGCTACTTTGTACAGACATTAGTTAATAATAATAATAATAATAATAATCCAGTTATAAACGAATGAATCAAAGATGTGTTGCTGTTTTTTAGTGGTAAAAAATGCATTCATCATCATAATTATTCTATATATAATATTTACACAGTGCCTGTAAACCGGAGGAGAACGCTGGGATTTCTCCTCCTACTTGAAAGACTACGGAGGGATAGGGTCTGCATAATGAGTTTATTTTGGGGACTGACTGGATGCTCTGACCTGTCCACTTCCTGCCCGGCGCTATGCAACGCCTCGCGTCGCGTCCAAAATAGACTTGAACCCTATTTTTAGCGGAGCCCAGCGCCGAGACACTTCTGGGACGCTTCTGAGCCGTAACGCGGCGCGTCTGGTGGAGTAGCACCCATTGACTAGAGTGGCCGCGGCGCAGCCGTAACGCGACCCGGTGGAATCGAGGGGTTAAGACACCTTTCATGCGAATAAAGGCACAACACTGAAGATAGTTCTTTCCCTTTATGCCTCTATATTTGAAAGACAGTATAACATATATAAAAAGCCACAAAGGGAGAAAACACAGTTATGTTAGTTTAGAAATAAATATAGTTTTTTGGATTACAGTGTTCATTTGATGGGACAGTTAAATTAAGAGACATATTCATTGTGGTTACTGATGATTAGGTAATGATTCATAAGAATAACGTTGGGGCTTTCCACACTTCTATCTTCTTCAGAACTGAAGCAGAAACACGTTAGCTTACTTACAGGGAAATACATGACAAAAACAAAAGCCACTTTTTCGAAGCCTACACTTCAATACCACTGAGAACCAAAGACCCGTATTTATCTTAACTCTTAGAGAGAGGGATAGAGTGATGCAGGAAGTAGTCTTAAAACACGGGAGTGAGTCAGCATTTTAGCACTTCCTGTTAGCCGGAAATAAAGTCTGTGGTTAACACAAGCTGAAGAGATTTTAACGTTTCATTCTACGACATAAAATATGTCAGTAAATACCCCACTGGTGGATTTAAAAACGCAGATTGCTAACAGGTGTCTAAATGAGACGACTAAACGTAATCAAGCCCAACATTAGCCACCTTTAGCTTAGCGGTGGTGACGTGAAGTCATGTGACCGTCCTGTGGTTCCTTTATAGCCCAACATTAGCCTCCTTTAGCTTAGCGGTGGTGACGTGAAGTCATGTGACCGTGCTGTAGTTCCTTTATAGCCCAACATTAGCCACCTTTAGTTTAGCGGTGGTGACGTGAAGTCATGTGACCGTGCTGTAGTTCCTTTATAGCCCAACATTAGCTGCCTTTAGCTTAGCGGTGGTGACGTGAACTCTTGTGACCGTGCAGTGGGTCCTTTATAGCCTAACGTTATTTTTTTACTTCAAAAATCATTGTGTAAGTATCATAAATGTTTGTTTGTCACAGATTATTTCCTGCAATAATCCAATATGACATGGAGAAATCCCATTGAACCAGGGAGATGCTGCCTTCAGGGTCCAACACAGAAACTGACATCCCTGCACCACTCTACTGATTTAGCAGAAGTTGAAAGAGAGTAGTTCCTCTTCTCAGAAGCTTAATAAACACGGGCAGCCTGGTAACTTTAACACTTTGTTTTCTCAGTGGTATGTGGACGAGCCACTGGTTTGTCTAGGTCTGCTGATTCAGGAGGAGGGGCTCTGATCAACAAACCCAAACAAAAGTTTAAATAATAAATAAAAAAAGACACAGAAAACATTTCTATCATGTTTTCCAGATGGGAAAAAAATACACGTTAAAATACTGACAGTTACTGGAGCAGGTGGAGGAGTGTTTGCAGCACAATGATATCAGCAGTAATCTTTATTCCTAATGAAGGGGTGGGCAATGAATATGATTTACTGATTGAATCCATTACAGCTCAACAGTGAAAGCTCTGGTTCTGGACGTGAGTTTCCCATCAGAAAAGTTAAGAGTTTGAAGCGTGGATCTTAGCCAATCACTTACGAGATGAATCGTGGTTATTAAACATTTGATTCTGAAAAGATTATAAACACTGGAAACCGGTAAAGTTAGAAGACTCTGAATATAATTATTTTGTGGCAGGCTATTTTCTTTGCTCTCATTACATGTCATGTTTCAGATTACATTTAGATGTTTATACTACTTCACTTTGTCTATTTGCATCTGTAGATCTTTAATAAATGAGCATAAGATCACATTCGCTGTCATGTGACTGGTGGTAAATACAGATTCTGAGTTCTTCTGAAGAGTTAAGAGGTTAAGACAACCGTGCAATTTTATAATCTACAAGGAGCCCAATTACGCTGGTGGGTCACGCAAACAATTACATAATGTCATCTTATATCGCTGATCAGCGTCGATTTATGTTTAAATTAAAAGCTATAGGGGATCAGGCCAACACTTAAACTGTGATTCCCTTGGCTTGTCAGTGTTTTATATCCTGATGCAGAGTCTACAGACACTACTTTAACATCTCATGGCGCATTTCCACTGCAGCGCGTAGCACGGTTTAAGCGTGCCGTGCCAAACCCGGCCCGTTTTTTGTTGCGTAGGGGTAGTTCCGGCTAACGGGTACTGTTTCACAGTTTTTCTGGCTCTCCAAAATCGTGGTTCTTTCCGGGCCAACAACCGGGCTGAGTCGGGCTGAGTATGCCCAACTAGAGAGAGAATCGCTGGCAAGGGGCTACAACTACAACAAGATGAACATATTTGACCGTGATTTAATTGTAATACGTTTCTAAATGATGCCGAAGTAACAACATACTGATACCGGTTAGTACAAACCATGAATTAATGCTTTGACAAGTCTGCAGACAGACGGCAGGAGAAACACCTTTAAAATGCGTGTTTTCTGAATGGAGCTTGGCTAAGCTAACGCAGTATATGCTCCGACCGTCCACACTCACAACAACGGCCTACAGACAGAAACAAACCAGCGACTGTATTCTCCATGACACAGACAGTATGTGGTTTGGACTTGTTTAACTTTTGTCTAGTTTCTGAACAGATATGAGGAGCTGTGAGCTCTGAGGGCTAACAGCTAACGGCTGATGTTGGTTTTGTGTTTCGCATTGAAGACGACGTCACGGCTCCCTTCCTACACTTCGTTACTATAGTTACTGCCCCAGTTCCTAAACTGTAATGGAAACGCAGCATAAAGTGAGCCAGGCCTAACAAGGCCTAACTATATCGTACTAAGCCGTGCGAGGCCCTGCAGTGGAAACGCGAAATATTACAACGGTTTACTCTGACGATTGACGTTAGCATCATTAGCATCATTAGCTGTGATGAAGTGTGTCCCACTGATGTATAGTATTGTTTTAAACCTGAAGACACAGATCCCTACTGTTACTGTCCTCTTCTCTAAGTGCAGGTAAAGTCGATTGTAATTCTGGATCCTTTGTTTAACATGCAGTACAGTGAGTGATGTCATCAGAGATGTTGCTCTGACAATGAAGGATTGTGGGTAGTGTAGTACTGCTCCATGACATTGCAAATAAAACATGTATACCAGGATATCTTAAGGACATATATGATCTTTTCCTATCACAATCTCATAGCTTTTCTATTTTGGATGGTAACAAAATGATAGTCAAACACTTCCCTTGATAGTTTGAATGGGATCTTCACTTCCTGGACCTCACTGTTGAGCTTTATTATTTTAACACTGATCATTGTAGCTGCATAAAAAGACACTCCAGCACCTTTTCTCTGATAATGCCACAGAAGGAAGCAGGGATGAGAGATGGGGGGAAGTCGCTGGACCTCTCGTTAGGAATCGTGACCAAAACGCCACAGGAAGTCTAAGATATAGATATTTGTGGAAAAATATTTCCATCATTTGAATTTGTGTTTTTCATCCCTGGGCATTATCTGAACATCATCCTCAGTTACTGGAGTTTCCCCAAAGGTTTCATGTGAGTGTGTGTTCACAGGGTCAACACACACCCTCGTGGCACAGAAAGGTCGGAGAGCCCGGCTTTTGATTCCCATGTTGTCGAAAAAACAAATAAAGAAATTCGGGGGGGATGTTGGAAGCCGCAAAAAATAAATGGGGGTAAAATGAGAAAAAAGTGCGGACAAATGAATGCGAGTTAAATCTTATTTCAGGGGTTAAAGAAAATAAAAGTTGAACGTGGGCTTGGTTAAAAAGTCCCACTTCTCTTTTGGTGTGATTTAAAAGCTTCACAGCCTAAAAACCTAGGCTGGTTATGGGTGGAAGGGTGGAGCGAGGGGTATATATATATAAATAAATATTATATATAAGTGTATTACACACATCGCTTACATCTGGTCGCCTGGTACTGAAAGCTTTGGCTTCTCTAACCTTTCTCAGCCGCTTTTCCTCCTGCCTGCTTGTCCTTCTCAGAAGCAGAGTCCTCCCTCATCAGCGGCGAGGTGAGAGAAATGGTCACCTGCATTTTGGGCTCCTTGCTTGAAAATATCACGATGTTGGCCTCCTCGGGGTGAGCCTGCACCTCATACTGATCTTCAGAAAATGTCTGCCGGTTCAAAGGACACTTGGGATTACTCACTACAGAGGAGGCGGGGCAGAGAAAAGCCTCATTGGGCAATACTGGTATGTTTTTAAGCCCCTAGTTCTTTATTTTCAAGGTATTCAACAAGGGTGTTATCATTGAAACATTTCACATTTAATGATTGTGATTGTGATGGTGGTTTAATCATAATAAAAAAGCCCCATCTCACTCTGTAGGATTCAGGTGTCATAACCAGGCAGTGCATCTAAAGATCAGTCAAAAGCAGCTTCAATCAAACATTACAGCAGGAGGGAGGAAGAGGGAGGAATTACAACACGTCAAACCCTGTTTGGAGACAATCCTCTGTGGTGTGGAGCTCAGATGGAAATGTTTGTTCAGGCTAAAGGCAGTTCAGTCCTTTGTGAACATGAACACGTTTTCTCCCAAAGCCAGAAAGCATTACAGGAAACACACGTAATGGATTTAGACCAGTTAACTTTGAATAAAAGCAGTTCTGAACCATCAAATTATGTGAACTGGTAGCTGATAATGACAACTTTAACCTCTAGTATCATCAAGTCAAAAGAGATATAAGAGAATACAAGAGATAGTTTGGAGTGGGGTTGTTTGAGGTGCTTATCCATGGTCAGTATTTGATCTAAAGTAGATTGAGGTTGGAGAAGCTTTAATTTAGAGAAACAGACAGAAGCACCGTCAGGAAGTGAAGCAATAGGCGCGTTCACACCGCAGTACTTTTCCCACTTTAGTTCCAATATAGTTCCGAAATGTCGCGTTCACGCCAAAAAAATCCGGGACTAAAATGAGTTCATGAGAACCTTTTCAGGGACTTTCATGGGGGAAAAGGGTTCCTATTTTTGATTGGCTGGGCAGATTGAAAACTACGCCCCGTAAAGCTCCCAAAAAGTTTTGTAAAGTCGCCATTTTATTATCCTCGCATTAGCATTATTAGCATTATTAGCCTTAGCCTAGCGCACCAACACAGAGAGACTAACTGATGGCAATTCAAAAGAAAACATGGGAGCGGTGGAGATGAGGAGGTGTCGGCGTTCTGTCGATTTATTCGGAAGGCTTCAGTAGAAGCTGCTGGGAGTCCCAGCAGCTTCTACTGAAGCCAGTCCCCAACTCCGGGGACTTCCGGCCGGGGACTCCGGGTGGCAGTATACGCCGTGAAGTTGTTTGCGGCCTGCCAGTAAACCCAAAGCAGAAGAAGAAGAAGTGACGTCAGCGGCTTCATTTGCCTAATCCACCCACAGGGAGCTTATTCTGGTGTAAACGGAGTTCATGAGAACTAAAGAGTTCTCATGAACCTTAGTGGGAAAAGTACTGCGGTGTTAAAGCGCCTATTGTGCACCATCAGGAAGTGAAGCATGTTCTGAAAACCATTGTAGCAGCAAAACACACATCATAATAATCAATATGAGTAAAAGTGGACTCTATATTTAGAGTATTTTCACCTCTACGTTGCAGTAAAGAGGTGAAAACCATGGATTAGCATCTCATTCGAACCCCCTTCAAAAACAGCCAAACAATCCCTTTTATAGTCATAATTATATAATGTGTGGAGGACAGACTGCTCTGTTGTTTCTGGCTGTGGAGAACAGCTGTTCACGTTCACAAATGATGAATGAGCCGCTCTAGCGTTTGACAGAAACCCATCTCAGGTTTGTGTTTTGTTTGCCGTTACTTCCTCACAACGTTTTGATTGTTTGTCTGTGTAATACATGTTGTGAAAACTTCTCGTTCCCATTCTGTTTGTTACATAACAATACAGAGCTTCAGTCGCTAATGTCCTGCTCTTATGACACAATAGACTTGCATTACATTTAACAAACTTCTGATAAAACTATTTTTTTCCTCGCTGTTTTTGTTCGGATCTACATTTTATAATCCAAGTGTATGTCACGAAATGCTAAAATATGTTAAGATACAAGTGTAAATATAAGAGAGTCAGTGTTGTGAATTCCAGGTTGACCACAGTTCCTCCCTCCATTAGCCTCAACCTATGTCCTAAATCCACCGGCGAGGTTTTCTTACCTGCAGTTCTTTGGGCAGATTCTTGGCGATGTTCTTCAGCAGAGTGATGGTGGGTTTCTTAGCCGTCAGAAGGATCAGTTCCACATTTCTGTCCCCGCGAAGAAGCAGGCCTTTAGCCAGGATGCCTACTCTCATCACTCCTTTCAGGACCCGAGGAGAGCTCTCCGTGCTGCGAGAGAAACAAGTTATTCAGCTGAGGTGGTTCCTTTAACACTGGAACCGCCAACGGGTACATTTTACCCGCAGCTGTTTCTTGATTGTATGTAACTGTTTTTCAATAAAATATTCAAGTCTCCCAGTCCGTGACTTTTCCTGAAAGTCTGTTTTGTCTCTGTTGTTAAAAATTGTCAATATGAAGTCAGATTGAAAAAATGGCCCAAAAACGTTTCATTTATACCCATCAGCGCCAGCGGGTAAAATTAACCTCATAGAAAATGCAGTGTTTACATAAACATGACGTGTTGCTATAGCAACGCCTATTTACTACGGTTCCTTATAGATAGATGGATAGTTATAGAGAGAGAGATAGATAGATAGATAGATGGATAGTTATAGAGAGAGAGAGGTAGATAGTTATAGATAGAGATAGATAGTTATAGATAGATAGATAGAGAGATAGAGAGACACTTAATAACACTTACATAACTCACGGTAGCGATCTTTTTATACTTCTAAAGGTGCTTTAAGACGAAGTATTATGCTGATGTTTTTAATAATAATACATTGGATTTTTGTAGCGCTTTTCCTAGTGCTCAAAGACCCTCGTTACCCCTTCTCGTCTCCTTCCTACATGCATAAAGCAGAGTACCAGAAGCCCCTCGTAACCCCTTCTCGTCTCCTTCCTTCATGCATAAAGCAGAGTACCAGAAGCCTCTCGTTACCCGTTCTCGTCTCCTTCCTTCATGCATAAAGCAGAGTACCAGAAGCCTCTCGTTACCCGTTCTCGTCTCCTTCCTCCATGCATAAAGCAGAGTACCAGAAGCCCCTCGTTACCCGTTCTCGTCTCCTTCCTACATGCATAAAGCAGAGTACCAGAAGCCCCTCGTTACCCCGTCTCGTCTCCTTCCTTCATGCATAAAGCAGAGTACCAGAAGCCCCTCGTTACCCCTTCTCGTCTCCTTCCTTCATGCATAAAGCAGAGTACCAGAAGCCCCTCGTTACCCCTTCTCGTCTCCTTCCTTCATGCATAAAGCAGAGTACCAGAAGCCCCTCGTTACCCCTTCTCGTCTCCTTCCTCAGCAGCTTCAGTCTCCACAGGTGGCTCCTCCTTCTCCAGCAGAGAGTCAGACACCAGCTTCAGCGCCCGCTCGGAGTGAGAGACGATCCTCTGCACTGCCTGCAGCTCCTCCTCCACCGGGTAGATGGTGGAGTGTTTGGCCATGATGTGCCGGTCATCGGGGGAGTCTGGCCGACGCACACAGGTCTGTAAAAAGAGAGGGGGAATTAAGTGATTACAATAATCAGCTTCTTATACAAATTCTCAAGATCCTGATTTTTTCATTTACAAATTCTCACTTTTTTTCAAAAATCGAATTTTTTGATTAAATCCAATTTTTTTTCTCCAGAAATCTCAAAAAAAAATTCAAACTCTTGATTTATATAATTCTAACTTATTTTTCAGAATTGAATGCTCATGTGTTTCAGTGTAGGTGTTGCTGCCTGAATATGCTTGATGAAAGGCAGGTTTTCCTTTCAATCAAATCATTTCTGATCCTAAATATCTTGGTTTCTTATTTCCTAAGGTCACATTGTTCTGCTGTCTTACATAATACACAATATACTCTCTTTAGCTGTTTACTAACATTGTAATTAGTCAGCTGCAAGTATGTTATAGAGTGCCACAGTGACTCGTCCTAAAACCCGGAAGTTAGTCAGCATGTTACCACTTCCTGTTCCCTCGTCTCAGAGCCAATGGGAGTTCTCCATAGGAGTTTGGAAAAAATCTGAAATAAGGTCTGTGGTTGAGACACATTGAAGAGACGGATCACGTTTTGTTCTACGACATTAAATCCATCAGCAGTGACCCCACTGGTGATTTCTGAAGAGTTAACGTGTCTGAAAAACGATGGTTGTTACCAAGTGGCTGAATAGGACTACAGAAGTTGTCGAGCACGTTGTACGTCATTACGCCGAACACGTAAACACTCCTCTAAGTTAGTTTCTGTTCTGCTTGAAAGCAAGTCCCTGCCTCCTGCAGACTGTTCAAACAAACACTTCAACTTGAACCATTTAGAATCTGTATGTTTGAATATGGATCTGAAGTTGGCGTGACGTTGAAGCAGAGACCCTGCTGTAGTTCCTTTATAGCATAACGTTAGCATTTTGCTTCTGGCGACTAGATTTATGATTAGAAAATTATAAAAGTAGGGTAGACATGTGGAGATTATCCGGCTGAACAAAACTTGATCCGTCTCTTAAATGTGTCTCAACCACAGACCTTATTTCCAGCTATTTTCCTAAATCCTATGGAGAAATTGCATTGAGTTTTGTTCGCGTCACTGTGGCTCTCTATTAGGGACACCTAATACTACACAAAACTGTAAAGAAACCTTTTGTTGCAATTTTTTTGGGGGGTAATGTGTTTTTTTCCATATATGCAGCCGCCTAATTCCTGCTAGCAATCCCCAATTATTAGGAATGAAACAGACAGTCTTGCACTAATGTACATTTCCCAAAGATATTGAAGTGACTGTTATTTTGTATATATTGATTGTTGTGCTTTTATTTATGTCTTAATGTGTGCATCTGTATACATGTGTCTTTTGATTGAGTGTGTCTTTTGATTGAGAGTGTGTGTGTGTGTGTGTGTGTGTGTGTGTGTGTGTGTGTGTGTGTGTGTGTGTGTGTATATATATATTTGTATACATATTTTTACATATATTTGTTTTTGTATTCGGGATTGTGGGAAACGGTATTTCGATCTCTCTGTCTGTACACACAAACTGAAAGATTGACAATAAAGTTGACTTTGACTAATGTGATTGTGAGAAACACAGCAGTACTAGCTCTCACCAGCAGGGGGGGTACGGGCATCCCAGGGCGGCTCATCAGTGGGGGGGGCACCATCCTGCGCCTCTGCTCCCCCCAGTACATCTGCTCCTCCTCCATCCTCCTCCAGTACATGTCCTCCTCGTACCGCCTGCAGCAGGGGGATCAATAACACTTATTGAGAGGCAGTCCATGAAAATGCACTATAGTCTAAACAGGGGTCGGCAACCCTGGTTGCACTGCCGCGTGCCACCCGTAACCAGTGGCACACTAGGAATAAGTGTGCAAAATATTTAAATGTTATTCTCGGATCCTGAACGAGACCCCCGCCAGAGCGCGTCTCCCCGTTACCTGCAGAAGGAAGCCATGCACGCAACGCAGCCCCGCTCTCTTTATCTCCAGGTGACTTTCTACCGCTTTCCTCCGTGGTGCAGTACTGATCGTTTCACCACGGAGGAAAGCACTAAGCTAATTGCAGTACCCATAAGGAGCTGTACAAATGCCGCAGTTGTTGCGTGGCTGTGTCTTTAGTTGAAAAGCCCAGATCTGCTCATCTCTCTTCTAAATAAAATGCTACAAAGGGGCGGACTGGCCATCTGTGTGTTCTGGAGAATCACAGAACGGACAGTCGTCCTTATTATTATGCCGTTTAAACCAATTATTTTAATTTGTTTGTTAAATTCGGCATCATGTAAGTTGCGCTGACAGGTCCACACACGGCTTCCCGCAGCGAGGCTCCCCCCCCCGTTGACAGTTCACGATCGCCGGCACGCTGATAAAAAAAATGGTTTTTAATGGCACTTCATATCAAAAAGGTTGCCGACCCCTGGTCTAAAAATAAAGCGACATGAGATAAATAATCATACAGACGAATTTTTGTGTTAAAAACATTGTGTTTCTTGAAGGTCATCAACTGATACACAACTGGCATTTCCTCAAATAAGCACAGGAAGGACAGGTAACATTCATTTGATCATAGTGTTGTAAAAGCATGAGCTTTCACAGGAGACAACATCTCCCACTATTTTATATATCACTAATATTATTATTAATGCCTCTTAAAAAAATGAGATCCAAAATAACAGAATTTATAATATTCTTTATAGCCAAAAGCATTTGAGTTGACCTGTTAGTGGCACTATAGCATGATACATCAAGATAAGATGTTTATAAGATTGTGTTGCCAGCAGCATAAAAGACAAGGCATATTGCACATAAGATGCATTTAAAAGAGTAGAAATAAACAATTCTAAAACGTAAACATATCAAAATAAAACAGCATTAAAAGAAGTAGAAAATATACTTGTTGAAATTTGCAATTTACAGTAAACAAAATATAAAGAAGGATATTATATACATTAAGTGTGTAAGGAACTCAATAACTCCTAAAATAACGTCCTATGATTATATATTGCAATACGGGTTTACCGTTGCACACTACATGTGCATTTTAAAAAAAAAAAACAGTCAAATGAGACCCTAATGGAGAAGTACAGTTAAATGATCAAATCCTCTCAATGCCGTTTCAGAGTCTGTATTTTAATATACATGCAAGAAAGCTGACAATAAATCCATCAGCTTTAAGGATTTACTGATTATTACCTTTGTCATTTCCCAACAGAGAACACATGTATGGTGTAAAGAAGTTGAGGGTTACTAACTTTGGCCACGAGTCTGACCTCATCT